>NC_140940.1:38643851-38843851 GCF_014529385.1 Adiantum capillus-veneris
GTGGTACCACTATTTCACATTTTGATGGTTGTGACGGTAAAATTTTTGCAAATCTTAAATTTGCAAACATTGCAATTTTGGATTCTCCTTGTCAAAATCTTTCCAATGATACACAACATGGTTGGTATGTTCATACGGGACACATGAAATTGGGATCCGTAAGTTGCTATCAAATTAGTGTTAAAGACACCACTTTTTGGACCACCAACATATGCTTTGTCCCTTTACTATAACATTAAATACTCTATCAACAACAAGGTACATCATTGATATCTTAAAAAAAAGATTACGTTATTCACATGTAAAGTTCCATATTTACAGTTACCCTAATACACTCACGATCACATACAAAGTCAATGGGACAAGATGTGACTTATGGTACCTCTCCCTACGAGGGCGTGGTACAAGTACAGAGTTGTACGCTTATAGGATAATCTCAGCCTCTCTCTACGAGTGCGTGTGGTTGTACGCTTCTAGGCTAAGCTCAGACACAGACATGGTCTGTATGGGATCATATGCAAGGGGCATAAATCCCATTTGCTTAAGGGTTTTTTCTTAGTTCATCATTCTCTCTCTCTCTCTCTCTCTCTCTCTCGCTCTCTCTCTCTCTCTCTTCCCACTTTCTATCTAGGAAAAGTGGAAAAGTGAAACTAGGCATGATTTTCTTGGAATCTTTCTATGTCAATATCGTAACAAGTAGGGCTCAGAGCCATCTATTGCCACCTATTTTAGAGAGAGAGAGAGAGGGAGAGAGAGAGAATATTGTAGCATTCCAACCAAGGCTTGAGGAGGGAGCTCTAGAAGCATGTTATGCTCAAAACCTAACACAATTTAGGAGAGAGAGAGAGAGAGAGAGAGAGAGAGAGAGAGAGAGAGAGAGAGAGAGAGAGAGAGAGATTATGAGCAGTACATTGATGTCCTTCTCCCTTCCCCCAGAAATCATTTCCATGTAATCCTTCACCGAGAGGAGTTCGCCTCCTTCTCCACTATTCCCTACATGCAAGTCTTCCTAAGAATAGACCATGCCTTGCTAAGAATAGCAATGATATACCGATGGGAGCCCTATGTGTCTCAAACCTCTCTCACCTCCTATCCCCTTGCCTTTTTGTAGGCAATCCTTGAGCTCGGCTCAAATTGGCCCCTTACCTCTAGACCATTGGCCTAAGATCCATGGAAAATTTCCAACATTATGTGCAATATTTGTCTTTGTGCTTCAAAAAACACAAGGAGCAAGTTAAATCTCTAGCTTGGTACACGTAGTAGGTTTAGGATTTGGGATTAGGACCTTTAAAGAACACAAGGAGTAAGTTGAATCCTTGAAAGCACATGTAGTCGTCGATTAAGGGTCTAACATTAGGACCTTAAAGATGGCAATTAATCGCCTGAATTCCATTGACAAGATTTGCCCATGGGTGCTATGAGGTGTGAACCTGTGTCTCTCGCAAGCTTCACTTTAAACCTAAATGATTTTTCAAAACTTGATTTTTCTCTTAGAACTATATATAGCTAGACTAGATGAGGTTTGGTTTGATGGTGATCTCTTTTTGGGCTTGGGATTCCTTTTGTTTTCGACTAGTACTTTGTTATAAAATATGCATTTTTTTGTACTATTTGCTCCTATATAGAATGAAAAACCATGTTTATATCCACTCCCTCCCCTTCTGTGTATGTGCGTGTGTGTGTGTTTGTGTGTGTAGAGGGAGGGAGTTGTTTGAATTCAATCTAAGCTTATTGGAAATGCTACCTTTCAGATAGTTACAAGAGACATTGTAGTCCCTTGCCTTCCTTCACGACATTGTGGTCCAGCTGTGGACGAATCATGTGAGTAGGACACCAATCGTGACCCACTCTCTTTGATTATGAAAACAGTTTGACACCCCCAAGCCTTGCAACAAACAGGAGCACTGCACTTAGCAAGATCATATCCCTATGTTACCACAACATTGCAACGAGGTTGATAATCACATCATGCCCTTGCAGATGATTGTGCTCATAGTCACCTAGCGGATCATTGATAAAAGTGAGCAAGACCCTCTATAGGCAGGTTGCGCAAGCTCGTACACACACACACACACACACACACACACACACACAAACACACAAACACACACACACACACACACACACACACAAACACACAAACACATGCACACATACATAGGACTTAAAGATCGCTTACATAAGCTACTGTATCTCGGAGGCATTATTGACCATAGGGGTGAGTTACTCCATGAGGCAAAGGATTACCACCATTGCAATGACTTTTAACTCGATAGAATTTGGTGTGAAGCTCTTCAAGGAAAGGTATATCATGAAGTCCACCTCAATAAGTGGTGCGTGCACAATGCACAGGTGGGAGCTCCACCTCAGGAAACTTCTACTAATTTGGGTGATGAGAAACCTGAGCACAACATGCACAGCTTGCCAATGACTACAAAAGCAACGATATGTTCTAATCTAAGCACACTACCAATTTCTACTTTGGGGGAGGGGGGGCTCAACACTAAATATCACGTGGTCTTTAATGAAGAACCCATGATGGGATCTACGGAGGCAAACTAAGTGCACGAGATGAAAGGTAAACTCCATTGTCCAATTTGAAAGGGGCGTGTTCATGTTTACTTTCTGTCTCCTAGTTTAATTCTACCTATGTGGGTTTACTTTATATGTTTTTGTTTGGGCATTGGGGACACCAAAAGGCACATGCTCCATGGTTAGGCCTTATCGTAGGTATCGGATTCAAATCCAAGGAGCCGCCAAGACGGGGAACTTTTGGCTAGACGTCTAACTTACTCAAGATTCACATCCTCAATTTGTTGTTGTAGATTCAATCACGGGATCGTCCTTAAAGACCGTGTGCCCTTTAGTGCTTAGGGAGGAGGGAGGGGAGATTATTCCTATATGATGGAAAGTACATGACCAAGGCTCGAGAGGAGCTTCTAGGTGCACAATAAGAGCGTATGGCTACTCAAACACAAAAATCTAGTCAACCCTATCATGTCTATCTTTGAGGGTGAAATTGAAGAATGCGAGGGAAGAGTCAAAAGAGATTGAATCTCATGCCAAAGCTAAAACAATGGAGCTATAGTGTAAGGTTCACACCATGAAGAAAACCTTATTTGAGGTAGGGGTGTCATATTATGAAGAGCCTACCCTTGAGCTAGACCTTACATTGCTATTGGTAAGCAATGGTGTGCATTCTTCCATGGCCTATCATGTGCATATGGCTCTGATTTCCACGTTGTCGGAGAGCTTATGTGTGATCAAGAAGACGGGTTAGCATCGGGCTACCTACTGTGGGAAAATAGTTAGAGAAGGATGCATAACACCAAGCAATAGCTAGGCTTATCAGATGCTCTGGAAGCTTTAAAATTATATCTAAATACTTAATACATAACCAATATGGGCTTTAATCACAAAATTGGTTGTTAATGGGCACTGGCAGCTTCTTGATAATGAAGAGAGAGAGAGAGAGAGAGAGAGAGAGAGAGAGAGCCCTTTCTTTTTGCCTCTATAATGCCTCCTTCATCGGCTCACCTCTTGCTACTCTCCAATTCCCCTCAACTCTTGTCCTCTTCTCTGGAGATCGTCGGTTCTCCCACTCTCCTTATCAATGCCCTCCTTTAACCTTTTCCTTTAACTCGTTGTTGTCAACTTTAAAAAAGTCTTCAGAAGCTATGGCTCTTTTTATTTGCTGGCTTATCTGAGATCCAGCGAGGGAACCATCTTTTTTTTCTACTTTTAAAGTAAATAAAACAATCTTTATAGAATCCTTGTTTTTTTAAAAAATAAAAAAATTAGTGTCTATTGCCTTTGTCTATAGAAGCCTTTGTAGACACTCCTCTCTGCCCGCCAGCGCTCTTCTTTCTCTGTGTTGCTTTTGTTTTAGCTGTCGATGCTGCTCGCAGCCAAAAACACTATGTCGATCCTCGGCTCTCTCTAGATATCGGACTCTCAAGGATGTGGCACCCTTGAGAGTCATCCAAGTGGCGTGTGTGTTGACTGGCTGGGCCGGTTCAGTAGGTCAATTTCGACACTTAGTTTTTTTCCCAAGAGCCTTGGTTTACACAAAAGGCCAAATGCTCAATCCAAAAAGATGATTGAACATCAGCAAGGTTTGAGAACTCGCACGCCCACGGTGAGAGGCGTGATGCTCAACCACTAGCATGGCCACGATGGTTTGTTCCTAGCCTTCCTAGCCTGTGTTCAAACGGATATGTGGTTTAACAACGAGGGGGGGGTTTAATCCTTTCTAAAAAGGGCCGGTTACCGATAAATGGACCTAACTGCCACGTCGGTAGAGAGTCCGACATCTAGGACGAACCCAGTTATACAAGTGGACGACCAGTACATTGACTTTGAAATAGAGTAGAAGAGCCAGGTTACCTTCATTATATGCGCTGGCAAGAAAAAGCATCACGCCGGCCGCGAGTTGCAAAAGGGATAACATTCGGAAAGAACCCTAGTGAGCTAGGAGAGAAAAAACAAAATGTCGCTGACGAGCAAGGTTGGTAGGGAAAGGTGCCAACGGATTTGGAAGAATTAACTATGTACAACAAGGGCGAGGTGAACAGAGCGAGGGATAGGAGGAGGCTGCTGCAAATGATTTGAAAGGAGACAAAATAGGAGATGTTGATAAAGACCAGGTGGCTATTGTGGAAGAAGCGGAACCTGACGAGAAGTGAACAAAGCCAAGTCAAGATGCAGGAATTGAAAGAGCCGACAGAGCGACGCTTTAGAGCAGGAGGAGTATAACTGCTGCTGCAAATTTGGTCCAGCTACTCCTTTTAGTCTGAATAATGGTTCCTTTTACTTTTCCTTAAGGAGAGAGAATGAGAAAATGGGTTAGAGATGGCCGGTAGATATGTGTCATTAGGAAAATTTTGAACTCATTTTTGGGCCTTTTAAGAGTGCCACATCATCAATGTTGTACAAAAGAAAGCAACCCAGTAGACCCCTCTAAATATTGCTTAGAACCCCATGATATGACCTATCATTGGAAAGTTCTTGAAAAATGGATTCTAAAGAGCAAAGGTCTGAAAAGTTTGGATGACTTCTATGAAAGTTATGCCATTTTTTTCAATCAGCCAGGTTTTGTTACCGTTACGATAATCTAAAATCACCTTTTTCTAGATCTACATGAAGGCAATGTCCGATACATGCATGCTATATATCCATAGAGAGCATTTGAAGAGTAGATTCTAAATATCTAGCCTCCGAGAATTTTGGATCTTATTTGCAAAAAATTTACCAATCCCCACTTTTTGAAAGCATGCCACATCAACAATTCTTACAAGGCCCATATTTTAGTCCAAACTTTTCCTAATGAATATAGAGAAAGTTTACCACCAAAAAGGAAAAGAGATAGAGACACACACACACACAGAGAGAGAGAGAGAGAGAGAGAGAGAGAGGATATCTATGGCAGATTAGGACTTGCTCATTTGTGCTCGTCTCTATCTTGACGAGGTCCCCCAAGCATGCATGTACAAAGGGGCGGTCCCACATCAAATCGGCTACCTACCTCAACCTTTGCGTTGATACCACATCCATATTTGATCTATTCAGATGATGGGTTCACTCCCCCCCTCCTTCCAACTTGACCCTCGTACTTCGTTTGGTTATGCCATCTTGGAGAAAGAGTCTAAGGACTTTGACCTAAATGTCATGGCTAACATCCTTAAGGATGCTCTCACACCAGAGCTCAATTTCATTGGTGAACATAAACGTTAAAGTCCCTATTCACTTGTCACAACCCTATGAAGCTATTAACTTTCAACGTTAAGGGATTGAAAGACCCCACAAGATTGTACTTGTTTAATATATGTTTTGTTCAGAGTTAGATATATGTTTTGTTCAGAAGCACAAAATGCATGTCCAATCACATAAGGTGCTTCATTATTGAGGGTTTCATTGTTTTTATGGAGGGGCCTCTCAAGGATACTTAGGTGTGTTGACTTGTATCAAAGTGTCTTTGCATCCTCAATGGTTGTTAGACCATCCTAGTGGTCAATGTTCAATCTTCCTGATCTCCATCCCATGGGGTTTGAGAACCATTGCTAATATTTATGCTAGAAATAACCCAATGTATCTTCAAGAACTGTGGGAATGGTTACAATATGCTGATCTGGCCAACAACAGGATTGTTGGAGGGGATTTTAACATGGTTTCCAATAGAAATGATACTACTTCCACTCGTACAATCATTACCAGAATGGAAAGAGATGAATGGGATGAACTAACCTCTGGTAACTAGGCTGACTCCTAGCTGTCAACCCGTGTCGGTAATTATGGGTATACATGTCACGTACTCTCAATCCCACACCGCTTCTTGGTATAGATTAGATAGATTTTGGGCTCTAAATGGATTCCACCTTCTGCTCATATGTTTGTTGACATTCAAATGCCTTTTTCTGAACACTTTCCTTGGGTATTGATCTTATCTGATACAATTGATGTGGACGTTTTTAAATTATGTTGTTATGCAAGACCCCTTATGGTCAATAATCTATTGTTGAAAAACCAAACTTTTCTGTTTGCTGTACATAATGCACTGGACTTGGGCATCAGTAAGTATGGGTTGGAACAACCGGTTCATAGACTTGGCTCTTCTTGTGTGCGGAGATGAAACACTGCATAAGACATGTAGGTAAGATTGTGGCTGTGTAGAAAAAGAGAAAAGTAATGCAGGCATAAGTGTTGGTAAAACATGTAATGGCCGGGCATGCAAGCACTTTGGATGAGAATGACATAGTAGTATTGCTTGATGCTAGAAAAGTGCCTATGGATTTTGAAGTAGAGCTGGCTGGAAGAGCTAGATTTTTGTGCAGGCAACATGAGCTTAAAGAAAAGAATTATTCCTCAAAGGTATTTTTTTTCAAGCTTAAGGAAAAATAGGCTAGAGAGAGTTTTCATAGGATACTAAAAGAGGATGGGAGTGTTATCATTGATCCTGCTAAGAGAATGGAAGAATGCCATCAATATTACTACTAGAACATTCTGACTAAGAAGGAGGATTTAACTCTTGAGAGACAAAAATATATTGATATCTTGTAATCAGTGGTGGATCCATGCATTAAGGAATGTAATGCAAGAATATTGAAAAGTCATTTTCATGACAAATAATTACTATGGGCATTAAAGAAGTTGGGTAATGATAAGAACCCTGGCATATGTAGTCTGATTAAAGATCTATGATAACATGTTGGGATATTTTGAGCTCACTAGTGGTGGAAACTAGCAATGAAATTTGGGTCATTCAATGCATGGATCGTACTCTAAAGCAAGGTATCATTAAATTTCTGCCCAAGAAGACATTCCTACCTCCTTATCTGATTGGAGACCTATCACCATGAAGGAAATTTCATTAAAATTGATGGCCAAAGCCCTTGCAGTAAGGATTTCCCCTTTTTTGAAGAAGGGTATCCATGTAGCACAGTCAAGTTTCATTGGGGGTAGATCAATCTTGGAGAACATCTTGGCTGTAATGCTAGGATTAGAGGTGTTCCAAAAGCCCAATCAAAAAATGGTGCTACTACAGCTAGACTTTGCTAAGGCTTTTGACTCTATCATCTGTGACTTTTTGGTTAGAACCATGCAAAAACTAGGGTTTGGCACTAGAATGGCATCTTGCATTTGTTGGATTCTAAACCTACTTCTATCCTATGCCTATGTGAACAACCCCTTATGGTTCTACTCTCACATCATTGTGGGAAACATGCCTACACCTAGCATTTTATTTTCATGCCACATGGAGCATAACCTTGTCCTAGATTTCCTCATGCACTAACACCTAGCCATATATGTGGATGCACTAGCATTTGCCACTTCTACTACTTGCATGTATCACTCCATCTATAAATGGAGTTCCACTTGACAAATTCACTCTCTTGATAAATATAGTCTACTGCATCCTTTTGTATAGTATTACTGACTGTTATTTTTCAAGTGTTGTCTTAGGTTAAGATAGGTTGTTTTATTATGAATGTGAGCAATAACTATCTGCCATAATCAATAAGCATTACAAGTGGTATTAGAGCAATTGTGAGGCTCATTGTGATTGTTATTAATATTATTACTTATTGTAAATATCTTTATTTTGAGGTATCTATTTTAGAAATAAGTTAAATATATTTTTGCATGCATGTTAAGTGAACAATATATGCCTCATATGGTTGACACATAACCATGAGCTTTTAGATAAGATAAAGGAGGTTTGTCCTTATAACCCTTTTTGTTTTTTGTTTTTTTCTTGTTCGTTATCTCTTCAAAAGCTTCAAATCGTGACACTTTCTCTTCTATCTTTGTCCTCGTCTCCTTGGAGTCCTTATGGACAACTTATTTCCAGGCTAGATCTCTCTCTCTCTCTCTCTCTCTCTCTCTCTCTCTCTCTCTCTCTCTCACACACACACACACACACACACACACACACACACACACACACACACACAGGCACATGGTCGTGAGAAGACGATGACAGATTTGGTGAAACTTTTGAGACAGAGGGTGGCCACAACTTAAGGGCCTTTGAGGACGTGAAGGCGGACTATGAGTAGGACTCAATATGAAGGGAGGCACCGCCTACAAGGTGGCCTCCATGTTTGTCATTTTTGAAGGCGTCATCTTCACAGCCGTCACACACATTCGCCTTCTCACTTTCATGCTCTCTTGGATTCCCGTTGTCAGGCATTTTTTGGATAAGCATGAAGTTACTAATTCATGCTAAAATGCTTGCTCACCAGCTTCGAGTACATAGAGGTACATAATGCTTTGAGTTTTCAGAGTGATCTTGTAAAAATTATGTATAAAGGCTTGGTTCTATTTAGTCATTTGCAAGAGTTGTGGTTGGTTGAACTCTGAAAAGGTGGTTTTCAATGAGTACTCTCAATCATTCTTGATAGCCGGTGAATTGGACTCATACATCATAAGCTACATGCATTGGAAGTGGGCAGTTTCTTACTTAGAAAGTGGGTGCGGATGCATGCGAAGAAAGGCAAATGGGATGATTTGATGGATTTAATTAGAAAAGGTGTGGCTGAGGATTTTTTAAAATAGCCGAAGTAATAAGCTCTGAGCCGAGCTTCACAACATCGCATTCGGTGCTCAGAGTCACCCGCCACGCCATCGCCAAGATTTCTCGGTGTGGGGAGCAAAACAAAAAATTTATAGCCCTAAGTGGGGAGGTGGGAGGATGCTGCCAAGTGGCAATGGAGTAATCCCACATGGGGAGGAGAAAGTGAAAACTGGAGGGTATAAGGGGGGGAATGGGTACCCCCTAAGGGTGTATCAAAGGAGCTAATGGAGCTTCCTTACCTTGCTTATGAGGGATCGTGGGTGTTGGGGGAGAGATGAGGAGCCATTTTCAGTCCACACCAGCTGCCCAGGCACCTACCCACATTTTTGGTCCACTGGACGTCCCCTTCCTCCACTTCCCTTGGTCAAAAAGTGGCCGACGGCTCATTTTTCACCCAAAAAAGGCCTAAAATGGACCAATTAAAAGGTGCCAAAAGGGGGAAATGATGTTGGGTAAGAAGAGAGAGAAAATACCTTGGGATAAGAGCCAAAAATACCCTTTGAAAAGCTTCAATTTCTTGCACACCCTTTTTCCTAACAGAGACTAGCTTTTTTGGAGCTTTTGAGAGATACCCCAACTTCGAAAGCTTGTAACTCTCTTGCCTGGTGTCATAATCAAGCATATGGATACTCTACGAAGTTCTAAACAACATGAGATTCATCTTTATGGTCTTGGTTTTCATTAATTTTTATCATGGTTCGGGTTAGGACTGTTTCCCGCCCGACCCCACAAGTCTTCGACATAGGTGTTTTCTGCAGTTTTGAGGTGTTTCTTTTCGACGGTGTGGTGTGTGCAAGGCTAAAGGGGTTCTCATTTTACTTCTTGTTTTCATGCTAGCATTGTTTTGATGCCCCCATGAAGGATCAAGTGCTCCTATGCTCCAATTCCTGTGAAATATGTCTATTCTGCCAGGCAGTGAATGTAAAAGGGATGTGGGTCCTTATGGACAACCAGAACCACCTATGTATGTGCGAATTGTGGATAGCACTTGAGGCGGTTGTATAATTGGATTGCAGACTTTGGAAGCTCATGAGGTTTTGTGAAGACGAGCACTGGGGGCCGGGTTACCCAGTGTGAGGTGGATTAGGTACTAGAGCAATCCATCGGCATCCCTTGAGTTTTCGATGTCACATGTAAGTGTTTTTGTGGCAATCAAACATGGCATACGAGTTCCCAGAGTTTCATGGATTGCCTAATGAAAATACACATACGTTTATTGAAAAGTTGGAGGTCAATTGCTTACTGCACAATATACTAAAGCAAGCTATATTATTGCGGCTGCTGCAATATAATTTATAGGATGAGGCGAAAGTTTGGTTACACAATTTTGAGGAGTTGATGCACGCACAAAACCCAGGGGTGGTTTTGGACTACAATCGTGTGAAGAAAGCTTTCTTGGCACAATACCAATCCATCGAAGTACCAGATGAAGTTTGGGATGAAATTATGGGATACACTCAAAGGGCTAACCGAAGAGTTGATGATTTTGTCATGCATTTCACCTGTTTATGGGATGAATGTGCCTAAGCTTTGGGAAATGAGATCCCTCCATCCATGTTAAAGAAGGACCGTTTTGTGGAAAACCTAAAAGAAAGCTTGAAGTTCAAAGTTGAGCTGAAAAGTCCCGCCACCTTCGAGGAGGTAGTCTCCATTGCTAGAGAGAAAGAATGGAAAGCTCAAAAGCTTAATGAATACGGGAAAGGGGTCCCTGAGAAAAATAATGGTGGCCAAAAGGAGGAGACTCAGGCAAAAGCTAGAGGCCAACCTATTCAAAGGGCTGCTAGTACTGAACAACTACAATGAAATATGCAAGACATGATGACCATGATGCAGGAATTACGACTTAGTGTTCTTGGTGGTGGAGGTGGTCATGGTCGTGGACATGGTAGAGGGATGGCTCATGCATGTGAAGCTCATCCTGATGCTAACCAAGGTTGTGGGAAAAAGGTTGTGGGAAAGTTGTTTTTGATCCGTAGAGGAGGTTCATTCCTACTTGTTATAATTGTGGTGAGCTTGGTCACATCAGCACTTATTGTCCAATGCCAACAAGGATGGGAGGAGATATGTTTCCACTTCCTCAACATATTCCTAACATAGCTAATGATTATGCATTGGATATATAGGGAGATCAAGGTACTGGACATGAAAATCAAGCCTCAACCTCTGGTGGTCAAGTGGGTATTGTGAGGGTAGAAAAGAAAGACGTAGATGTGTTGCCAGTAGGCAAAAGAGAGAGGGAAGGCTATGCAGCACCAGGGCCTAGTACAAAGAAAGGGAAGCTGAAGGAGGGTGAAGATGCAAAATTCAAGAGAAAGAGAAAGCCTCGTAGACAATTTGAAGTGGCAGATTTGCCTTTGGGAGAAGACCAAATAGCTTACAGTTTAAAGGAAGACTTTATTGGGAGGAAAGTAGATTGTACTTTTGGAGAGTTGATGAATATGGTGCCCAAACTTAAAAGACAGTGGAAGTCATTAGTGAATCCAAAAAAAGAGTCAAAGCATGGTCAGAGTGTTGTCCGTAGGAGAGTTACCCGACATCTATCCTATGGTGAACGCTTGGCACAAAGGTGTGGACATGGGAGAAGCCTACATTGATAGAGGGGCTCAAGTTTGTGTGTTCGCACAGTCATGTATTGAGGGACTGGGTCTCATTACATGCAAAACCTCTAGGTTTCGGATTGGACTAGCAAACCATGCCAAGGTGAAATGTTTGGGGATGATCAAGAATTTGGAATTTAAAGTCTTTAACGTGAAATTTATGGTGAGCTTCCATGTTATGCCAACTGGTCTAGGAGCCTTTACTCTCATTTTGGGACGACCTTGGTTGAGATCCGTTGGTGCCGTGCAAGATTGCGGCAAGGTCACAATCAGTGTGAATGGCAAGAAGGGTGAAAAGAGGGTGTTTGATATGACTACCAAACAACCTATGGCACTTGAAGATGTGAGTGAGAATGATGAGTCCAAAACTACCAGTATGATAGTTTTGAAGACTCGAAAAGTAGCACTACTTCAAGTTCCATTGATGAGGGTGAAGTGTCATTCTTATTGTTGGACAAGGAACAAAGAGAAGTTATTGAAGCGCTGCAATTATTAGGGAATATAAATGCTTAAAGCCGTTTAGAGAAACTTGAAGAATTGATGCAACCTAAACAGGAACTACCAGTGAAGAAAGAGTTGATTCAAAATATGCTCAGTACTGATTTGACACAAGGAGAAAGAGGGGAGTACTTAGAAATGTTGGACATGATTCCAAATCTTTTCATTACCTCATATCAGGAAATAAGGGGTTTTGTTAGGGATCCTATGAAGATTTAGCTAGTTGAAGGGGCAAAACCAATCAAACAAAAGTTAAGGAGGATGGGCAAGGAGCAAATGAATGCCTTAAAGGAAGAAGTGGATAAGCTTTTGGATGCAAGGTTCATTATTTTAGTGGATAATGCTGAATGGGTGATCCCTGTAGTAGTCACCCCAAAGAAGGATGGGTGTTGGAGAGTGTGTGTTGATTACAAATCACTAAATGCGGTGACCAAGAAAGATCCTTACCCTTTGCCTTTTATTGATCAATTTCTAGATGCGGTGACCAAGAAAGATCCTAACCCTTTGCCTTTTATTGTTTTTGCTTTTGTTGCCTTCCATTTGGATTGACAAATGGGCCAGGAGCCTTTGAAAGAAAAGTAGATTGGGTCCTTACCCCGTTCCTTGGGAAGTTTGTCAAAGGATTCATTGATGATTTTTGTGTGTCATTTGGCATAGCCATGGGTGAAGCTTCTAGGGCATTTAATTTCAAAAAATGGGATTGGAGCAGATCTAGAGAAAGTAGAGGCTTTGTTGTTACTGTCACCTCTAAAAGATATCAAACAGTTGGCCACTTTCATACAGAAAGTTAAATATCTGTCTCATTTCATACCTTTGGTATCACAGCTATTGTATGCATTGCAACAAACATTTCAAAATGATCCCTTGGAGTGGTCCCATGAGTGTGACGATGTGTTTGACAAAGTTAAAGAAGTTTTGAGTATGTTACCTATTATGCAAGCTCCTGACCGGGAAAAGAAATTTTATGTCAACCCATCAGTAGAGATGATGCTATTGGAGCTATGTTATTACAAAGGGGGAAGGAATATTAGTATATGAAGCGCATTCATTATGCTAGTAGAGTGAAGACTCCTCATGAAAGAGATTTTTCGGCAATTGAATTGGTGATGACTAGTATGGTTTATGCTTGCAGGAGATTCAGGCACTATTTGCTGCAAAAGTAATTCACCTTTCTTACCAGTTATTCATTGCTTCCCCAACTGCTCAATAATTCAAATATATAAAAAACAGTGATGAGATGGTTTATTGAGCTTCAAGAGTTTCAATTGACCTTTTTGGTGGAGGAAAGTACACGGGCTACCTAAGCAGATCTTCTTACTTATAAGGATACTCCGGTTTGGTTAAAGAAGAAGTGGTGCGGAAAAGGGAAATTGAGACTTCTACCATCTCTAATGCTTCATTGTTGTACTTTGATGGCTCTTATCGAAGAAGTCATGATGCTGCTTCAGGAGGCATTGTTATTTCTGATGCACAAGGAAAGCTTATGAGGAAGCAAAGGCTGAAACTTGATGCCAAAAGTATCAATGAAGCAGAATACATGGCTCTTGAAGGTGGTTTTCATATTTGCTTACAATTGAGAATTAGACGCTTGCAAATTAAAGGAGATGCTTTGTTGGTTGTGAAGAAAGTGTTGGGAGTATGGAAGAATAAAAACCCTACATTGAAAAATTTATGCTTCAAAGTGAAAGCATTGCTCAAAAAGCTCGAAGCATGGAGTTTGAAGCATGTTGAGAGATCTCAAAATGAAGAAGCTTATAATGCTGCCCAAGAAATGATCACTTGTGTGTTTGTGGTAAAGACAGCTGCCCCTTTATATCATGGGATGGAAATCAAAGGAAGTGGATTTTCTATTGACAGGTATTCTACCTGAAGGTTTACCATCTTCTAAAAAATATGCGTTCAAAAGAAAAGCCAGAAAATACAAAATGCTTGATGATGTGCTTTACATGAAAGGAGGTGATTTGGTTTTTGTGTCATGTGCCTTGGAAAGAAGAAATTTACAACATTTTGGAAGAAAATCATGAGGGGTCTTGTGGAGGCCATTTTGCTATGAAGATCATGTTGCATAAGATCTTGCAAGAAGGTTATATATGGCCGAGTATTCAAAGAGATGTTAATCATTGGTGCAAGACATGTTTGCCTTGTCCGAGGATAGGAAAGAGAGTTTTGAATCCTGAATTGCAAAAGACAATTCTAGCTACTAAAGTGTTTGAAAAATGGGGTCTTGATGCCATTGGACCCTTACCTATGACTAGCAAAAGAAATGATTACATCTTGACACCAATGGATTATTTGTCACGATGGGCAGAATCCAAGACTACCAAACAGATTACCAATAAAGAGATGGAAACATTTGTGTTGGCGTACAACCCCATGTGGCCGGTTAGGCCAGGTGCCCGTCCACTATACTTATTCATTATGTACATATTAGATAAGGGGGCTCACATGTAGAGAGTGAGTTTTAGCGCTTGAAAACACAAGGTCTCCTCTTCTCCTCTCTTCTCCATTGCCGCCCCGGGGTGGTCACTTTTTAGAATGTGTATGATATCACGTGAGTTAACCGGAGAGGATTATTAAAAGACCAAAATGTATACATACAGAGGGGGGTGGGTTTTTTTTAAATAGGCTCACAGTGTAAGTATAGTATACATACACCCCCCTCTGTATACATACAGAGGGGAATGGGGGTTTTTTAAATAGGCTCACAGTGTAAGTATAGTATGTATATTGGGGTATTATTAATTACCTCTTGAACGCACGTGATATAGGGGTCTTTTGATAAGTGACTGTCCCTTGATTTCTGCACACACTCACACACGCTTCCTCTTGTGCACTTCAATTAGTATTAGAGCTTTGGATTCGCGACAGATGGAGTGATATAGAGAAGTGAGCTTTCGGCTATGGTGAGCTCGCTTTCGGTGGAGGCTTGATATCGGTGAGCAACCACCAGATTTTCTCTGTGCTCATGGAAGCTTGAGAAAAGGGTGTATTTCAAGTGTGTATGATTATTTTCATCCATACTTGCAGGAAGAATGTAGATTTTCATTTCCGCACGTCACTTTTCGAGCTCCAAAAACAGTGTTTTTTGCATAAGTTTTGCATACGGAATGTGATTTATGCAAGGTTATGGTGTAACTTGGGGTTTTGGCACGCTTCGGACGCAATGGAGATATCCATTTGGATTGATTTTGACCTCTAAATTTTTTGTTGCAGCAACTGTTTATTGTGTGTCGAGGATTACACACATGGTTTGCTCTCGAGTGTGAGAGTGGTAATGGCTCCAAGTTTGCTCATAGGTGGAAGGATACGATGTATGCCTTATGTGGTTTGATGCTCAAGGAGTTGAGACTTTGGGGCAGCTCATGTATGCTTAAGTGTGGATTTTGCGCATGACTTGCTCATGGTTTTGAGCATGTTTATGGCATGTGTGGTTATTATGGTTAGATAGCCAAATACTGCCGAAACTCTGCCGGATTTTTATTGTGAGTTTATTTGTTTATGTGCATGGTTTGCAATCATGTTTTTATTGCATTTAGCACTCAATGGTTACTTTGCCATAGAGTTTGGCATTGCAATGTGAGAGTGTTTGCTCACGGAATTACATCATTTGACATATATGTGGTAATCTCTTCAGGTTGGAGATTGTTGATGCTAGTTTCATCTATTCTCACATAGTGCTCTTGGATTACAACGGTTGTTTTGGCATCATTTGAGCGGTTTTTATCACTTGTTCATTACATTGATCGCCATATTTGTACACACTTCTGTTAGACAGCTTATGCAAGCTTATGTTGTATTTTGATAGTACATGGTGTATGAGTTAGCCAAGCTTTGGCTATTGTTAGTTGATCGACTTGTTCTTGGTCTTGTCACAAGTTATTGCCAGGAATTTGGCATGTACATCATTTTCACGATTTGTGCTTTTCCATACAAAGTTTGATGGTTCAAACTTTGAGCATTAGAAAGCATGTATGCATGCTGCATTGACTCAGTTGGGCCAAATGTTGCCACTACAGGGAATGGATGCTAGGCCGGAGTCTATGACTGACGATGAGTTGGAGGACTTGGATGAGCTTGCGCATTCGACGATTATGTTACACCTTGGTGAGTCTGTCTATTGCATTGGTTTGGATGCATATAGAGCTACAGAGTTATGGCAAAGATTGTGCAATTCTTTTGGCACAAATGAGTCTAGAGAGATGCCTACAGTCAAAGGACAATCTCACCGACATAGAGATGTTGTGTGTTGGCATTGTGGTCATACAAGGCATGTACGTAGGTGTTGTTTTCGACGGATGGGACAACACAAGAGGGATGCTATCACTTTGGGGGATGTGGGAGCAGATGTAGTGTATGTAGCTATTCATGACGGAGATGTTGCCTTTGCTTCCATGTTACTCTTGACTTTCTTATGTCATTTTTTGACGACACATTACCTTTTCATTCGATACTAGATGTGAGTGCTAGATTTCATATCACGCCGAGTCGTGAGTGGCTTAGCACATATGCTAGTGGTATGCTTGGACGTGTGGGTCTAGCTGATGCTTCAGTGCATGACATAGTTGATGTAGGAGATGGTCAGACTATCGTTGCTGAGTGGTGCATCATACGTGTTGCGAGATGTACACCATGTGCCAGGTTTGACACAGAGCTTGATCTCTGTGAGTTACAAGACAGCGGATGCCAGATAGTGCTGGATGAGCACAGTTCCAAATTGCATTGTGGATAGCTAGTCATAGCAAGAGGTGCTAGTGTTGGCACGATTCATGCGATGCGAGTACGTCCACACGAGACGGCACAGTCTTTGTGAGTACGCAACCATACAAAGAGATGAGGAATGTTTCCTTTGCGGATAGGTTGCATGATGCTCCAGTTTGTGAGTATGTTGAGCCAGTTGTGCAGACAGTTCTGCAAAAGAGCATGTCATTCATGGATACGAGGACTAATATGGATGGTTGAGTGCTGAGGATTCAGCCGTGATTCAGTCATTCATGGATATGCTTAGGCCAAAGGCTGATGATGTACATGAGTTAGAGCTAGGCATTGCTCTTACCACATAGGGTTCAGGACAGACAAATGCTCTTGGTGCACATGTGACATGTGATGGACACGAGGATGGATTCCAAGGATCGAAGTTCGGGTGTTAGGGTGATTTCCATGAGTGGAGTTCTGATTGCCAGATTTGACTGAGATGGTCAAATTGGCAGATATTGCTAGGATTGCATCAGCATTTGGGAGTCTCATGAACAAGATACTAATCTCTCGATCTGAGATTGCATTTGCACTAGGTGCATTTGCAGTGGGAGCTGTTAGTCATGCAGTGACTAACATTTGCCTTGAGCATAGGGGTACTTTGCAGCATATGGTGAGATAAATGCAGGATGTGTGCGGCTTTTGTGAGAAGTATGGTGTCGATCACTCTATACTTTCTCTATGATTAGAGCTAGATGCACACAGATTCAGTGAGCTAGTGGGCATTGATTGAGGTCATACTTGTGATGGCCTTGTACAGGTTTTGTACGGTTTTCTTTTCTCTCTCACGGCCACATTGGCCTTTACATGGGAGGTTGTTGGGGTAAAGCCCCATGTGGCCGGTTAGGCCATGTGCCCACCTACTATACTTATTCATTATGTACATAATAGAATAAGGGGCCTCACATGTAGAGAGTGAGTTTTAGCCCCTACAAACACAAGGTCTCCTCTTCTCCTCTCTTCTCCATTGCTGCACACACTCACACACGCTCCCGCTCGCACACTTCAATTTGTTTATGATTACACAATGTCGCAAACTTGGTGTGCCATTAGAGCTACTTTCTGATAGAGGACCAGGATTTAGAGGAGAACTGTTCAATTTCTTGCAAAAAGCTCCATATACAGCATAGGTACAGTTCACCCTATTATCCCCAATGCAATGGTCTTAATGAAAGATTCAATGGAGAGTTGGTAAAGATCTTGACAAAGATGATGCAGACACATGGAAAGACTTGGGATTCAGAGTTGCCTTGTGTGTTATGGGCCTATAGAACTGCTATCAAAATGACAGGATTTTCCCCTTACCACGTACTTGGTTTATGGCAAAGAAGCTTTATTGCCAATTGAAGTAGAAATTCCTGCTCTCAAGTTGTTGTCATTGGAAGATGAGGAGCAAACAAATGCATGGAAGAAAATTTTATTAGATTTACAATACTTGCAATTGGATAGAGTTTTAGCTTTGAGCTACTATGAAGAAGTTTCAAGGAAAGCTCATCTAAAATCCAACGAGTGCGTGGAAGATACAAAATTTGAGAAGGGTGATTTAGTGTTGCGATCAATAGTAAATTGGGCATTACCTTTCAAAAAAAGTTTCAAGTGAAATGGGAAGGTCCTTTTACTGTTGTAAATAAGTTTGAAAATGGCACATATCAGTTGACAGACCTAAATTGTTGAGAGAAGGAGAGAACACAGAAGTAGAACCCCAAAGTGTGTAGAATACACACATGAGATGATGTATATATAGAGGGGACCTGGGTGCCATATATAGAGAAGCCATATATTGAGTAGCTTCACATATAAGCTCAACACCCCCGCTCAAATAAGGGTCCCTAACTGTGGATGAAAAAACCCTTGGGGGATCAAGGCAAAAACCCACAGCTCTATATACACCCACCGTTATATTATAAAAATCATTAAATATACAAATGTTTATGAGGAGCTACATCACTCCTTTTACAATGAATGTTTTATGAGGAGTTACATTACTCCTATCCTATCAAATACAATAATGAATACAAAGGTTCAATAAAGAGGTATAAAAGCTATCGATTAGCTTGTAATCAAAAGTGTCTCTGTGAATCTGCTGTGTAGCTTGTCATCAATATCGCATCACCAAACATGTCTTCATGTTGTCATCAATATGGCATCACCAAACATATCTTCATAAATCTTTTATTGTCACCAAGTTTGTCTTCATAAAATCAATTCTTTGATCAATCCTACATAGATCATAGACTCCAAAAAGAACATGTAATGAAAATTATTAGCATCGTTAATGAAATAATTACGTTCACAATGCCATAAGAGATGGTTCGCGACGCCACTCTTTTGACGACATATATACGCACGACAACATATGGTACATAAAGTATAAACGTAAAAGTACAAAATGTGTGATTACGTGATACAAATGATATGTGTATATACTACATAAAACAACATTTATCAATGTAGTGATCAATGAATACCATCAAAGTATTAACAAAATATCATCATTATATCAATAAAAATGAATAAATGACCATGGTATCAACGAAAAGCATCATGATATCACCGAGAATAATCATTGTATCAACGAAACAACATCATGGCATCACCAAGAATAACCATGGTATCAACGAAACATCATCATGGCATCACCGAGAATAACCATGGTATCAACGAAACAACATCATGGTATCACCGAGAATAACCATGGTATCAACAAAACATCATCATCACCATGGAATCAACGAAACAACATCATGGAATCACCGAGAATAACCATGGTATCAACGAAACATCATCATGGCATCACCGAGAATAACCATGGTATCAATGAAATATCATCATGGCACCACCGAGAATAACCATGGTATCAATGACATATCATCATGGTATCAACGAAAATCACCATGACCAAAGTATTAACAAAACATCATCATGGTACCATCAAAATCACTATGGTATCAATGAGAAATTATCAATAAAACGACGTAAACTATATCTCTAAAAGAATAATTATACGAGAATCAATGAACGAGTATATCATATAACAAAAGATCCTGTACCAACAGTAGCTCGATAGAATTTGGACGATCATCAACAGCTCGACTGAATCGGAACGATGTGTAACTGGCTTCTGCAGCAAAGTTACGTCAGTAACAAATATATGATTGATGAAGAAAAATATAATTGAGAAGTTTTCAATGATGAGAAAAATCAAAAGCAAAAAGTAAAATTTTGATTTTCAAACATATTCGCAGTCCGATACGATAACCCAAAATCGGTGCAGAATTTAGAGAAACTTCCTTCTGCAAAGTTATAGACCACATCGATTCCGGTCTCCCATAACGGGTAGTTTCTTCTGCAAAGTTGTAGAACACATCGATTCCGGTCTCTCATAGAACACTCAATAAGCAGAAAAATAAAAAAAAAACAAAAAACGGAAATTGCTTTTTATGTATGTACGTAGTCCGCGAACGATAACTCAAAATCCGTGCAGAATTTGAAAACACTTCCTTCTGCAAAGTTGTAGACCACATCCATTCCGGTCTTTCAAGCGGGTTGTTTCTGCGAAATCGTTTTCAATTAGCAAAAAAAAAAATCAAAAACAAAAAGCGGAAGTTGCTTTTTAGGTATGTACGCAGTTCGCGAATGATAACTCAAAATCGGTGCAGAATTTGAAAACACTTCTTTCTGCAAAGTTGTAGACCACATTGATTCCAGTCTCCATCGAGGGTAGTTTCTGCAAAATCGTTTCCAATTAGCAGAAAAATAAAAAACAAAAAGCGGAAGTTGCTTTTTAGGTATGTACGCAGTCCGCGAACGATAACTTAAAATCGGTGCAGAATTTGAAAAAACTTCCTTCTGCAAAGTTGTAGACCACATCGATTTCGGTTTCTTTGACGGGTAGTTTCTGCAAAATCGTTTCCAATTAGCAGAAAAATCAAAAACAAAACGCGGAAGCTGTTTTTCAGGTATGTACGCAGTCCGTGAACGCTAACTCAAAATCGGTGCAGAATTTGAAGAAACTTCCTTCTGCAAAGTTGTAGACCACATCGATTCTGATCCCTTTCGCGAGTAGTTTCTGCAAAAGCGATTTTGATCAGGAGAAAAATCGAAAACAAAAACATACCGCTCTGATACCATGTTGAGAGAAAGAGAGAACACAGAAGTAGAACCCCAAAGTGTGTAGAATACACACATGAGATGATGTATATATAGAGGGGACCTGGGTGCCATATATAGAGAAGCCATATATTGAGTAGCTTCACATATAAGCTCAACACTTCTCTCAACATGGTATCAGAGCATATTGAGAGAAGGAGAGAACACAGAAGTAGAACCCCAAAGTGTGTAGAATACACACATGAGATGATGTATATATAGAGGGGACCTGGATTCCATATATAGAGAAGCCATATATTGAGTAGCTTCACATATAAGCTCAACATAAATGGTGCACAACATAAGTATTATGTTAATGGCTATACATTGATGAAGTATCTGGCACGTTTGATCACAATTGTGACTGAAGAAATGCTATCAATAGAAGGAGACAATGTGGAGACATCTGAAAATGTGGATGAGAGTTTTTGGGGATGAAATGCAGCAGTTATTCACCCTAGGACCTTTGCTTGTCATGAATGACTAAGCAGGCAAGCGGGGGTTGGCAAGCTATGTCAGGCATTTTTTGGATAAGCATGAAGTCACTAATCCATGCTTAAAAGCTTGCTCACCAGCCTCGAGTACATAGATGTACATAATGCTTTGAGATTTCAGAGTGCTCTTGTAAAAATTATGTATAAAGGCTTGGTTCTGTTTAGTCATTTTCAAGATTTTTGGTTGGTTGAACTCTTAAAAGGTGGTTTTTAATGACTACTCTCGATCATGCTTGGTAGCCGGTGAATTGGACTCATACATCAGAAGTTACATGCATTGAAAGTAGGCAGTTCCTTACTTAGAAAGTGGGTGCGGATGCATGCGAAGAAAGGAAAGTGGGATGATTTGATGGATTCAATTAGAAAAGGTGTGGCCGAGGATTTCTAGAAATAGTCAAAGTGACAAACTCCAAGCCGGGTGTCACAGCATCGCATTCGGTGCTCGGAGTCACCCGCCACGCCTCCGCCAAGATTGCTGGGTGTGGGGAGAAAAACAAAAAAAATTTAGGGCTAAGTGAGGAGATGGGAGGATGGTGCCAAGTGGCAATGGAGTAATCCCATACGGGGGGGAGCAAGTGAAAATTGGAGGGTATAAGGAGGGGAGTGGGTACCCACTAAGGGTGTATCAAAGGAGCTTCCTTGCGTTGCTTGTGAGGGCTCGTGGGTGTTGGGGGAAAGAGGGGGTTTCCATTTTCAGTCCACACCAGCTGCCCATGTGCGTGCCCACCTTTTTGCTCCACTAGACATCCCCTTTCCCCACTTCCCTTGGTCAAAAAGTGGCCGACATCTCATTTTTCACCCGAAAAAGGCCTAAAATGGACCAATTAAAAGGTGCCCAAAGGGGGAAATGATGTTGGCTAAGAAGAGAGATAAATCCCTTGGGATAAGAGCCAAAAAAATACCCTTTGAATAGCTGCAATTCCCTGCACACCCTTTTTCCTAATAGAGACTAGCTTTTTTGGAGCTTTTAAGAGATACCACAACTTCAAAAGCTTGTAACTCTCTTGTCTGGTGTCCGAATCAAGCATATGGATACTCCACGGAGGTCTAAAGATTCATCTTTATGGTCTTGGTTTTCATCAATTTTAATCATGGTTTGGGTTAAGGCTGTTTTCTACCCGACTCTACAGGTGTTCGACATAGGTGTTTTCCGCAACTTTGAGGTGTTTCTTTCCGGCGGTGTGGTGTCTACAAGGCTATAGGGGTTATAATTTTCCTTCTTGTTTTCACGCTAACACTATCTCCCTCTCTCTCATTGCCTCGCCGCTTGTCACCTTCCTCGCCATCGCCCACAAGATATACGCTATTGGTGACATGCAGCAACAAGACACTTCCCTTGCCATGTCCTCCCTTGTGCAGCAGATCAATGGGATATATCTACAAAATGGCCACAATAATCAGCCTACTTCTACTGCTCTTGAGCCCCCACCGCTTGACATGTCTTGCTACTGCAGAATTAAGTTCACTGGCTTGCGCTCCATACTTTCTCGCGTTGGCATCATCAACAATTTTTTTGACGATGTGCTCATGCTACTACAATGCTAATGTTCCTCGATAACTCGCCCGAATATTTTTCTTTTATACTTGGGATAGATGTATTGGGTTAATGCCTTGGTCCCACTAGCTCTCAAATTCATGCTCTAAGCGCTTACCCACATTCTCACGACTATAAAGAGCCCCTTCCCACGAGTCCACTTACCACACTTGGTCTAGAGATTTGACTAACAAATTGGGACAAAGCACATTTTACCTTGTAGTTTATACAAATGATATGTATGTGCCCAAATGATCATCAAGGGGAGGGCAATACAATAAATTTCAATGACTAGCATCATCACTAGCATGACAACATGACAAAAAAGAATCACATTATGGTAAGGATGAACGATACTGAATCCCTACATACTTAAATTACACCATGGCTCTTGCATGATGTATCTGAATGTGGGAAAAACATGATGTATCTAGTTTGAGAACCCTGTTTATGCATCCAAACGTGAACCCATGCATTGACCTAAGAAAGCCTTATATGAACCATGACCTGTTGAATCCATTGAGATCCAGACATGATGTATCGTAGGCAATCCTAGGATGAAATCAGGTTTAAGGGGGAGATTGTTCGTTAAGACCTCCTTCCATCATATGCCTATGTGAAAACCCCCTTATGGTGCTACTATCACATCATTGTGGAAAAAATGCCTACACCTCGCACTTTATTTTCATGCCACATGGAGCATACACTTGTCCTACATTTCCTCATGCACCAACACCTAGCCACATATGTGGATGCACCAACATTTGCCACTTCTACTACTTGCATGTACCACTCCATCTATAAATGGAGTTCCATTGTACAAATTCACTCTCTCGATAAATATAGTATACTACATCGTCTTGTATAGTATTATTGAGACTTCTTTTTCAAGTGTTCTCTTAGATTAAGATAGGTTGTTTTATTATGAATGCGAGCAATAACTATGTGCCATAATCGATAAGCCTTACAAGTGGTATTAGAGCCATTGTGAGGCTCACTGTGATTATTATTAATACTATTACTCGTTGTAAATATGTTTATTTTGAGGTATCAATTTTAGAATAAGTTAAATATCTTTTTGCATGCATGTTAAGTGATAAATATATGCCTCATATGGTTGACACATAACCATGAACTTTTAGATAAGACTTAAGGTGGTTTGTCCTTATAAGCCTTTTTGTTTTTTGTTTTTTTTCTTGTTCGTTATCTCTGCACAAGCTTCAAATCGTGTCACTTTCTCTTTTATCTTCCTCCTCATCTCCTTGGAGACCTTATGGAAAACTTATATCTAAGCTAGATCTCTCTCTCTCTCTCTCTCACTCACACACACACACACACACACACACACACACACACACACGGTCGTGAGAAGAGGATGACATATTTTGTGGGACTTTTGAGAGAGAGGGTGGCCACAACTTAAGGGCCTTTGAGGAGTTGAAGGGGGACTATGAGTAGGAGCTCAATAGGACTCGAGGCGACGCCTACATGGTGGCCTCCATGTTTGTCATTTTTCAAGGCGTCATCTTCACGGCCGTCACGTACAACCGCCTACTCACTCGCACGCTCTTTTGTAGTCCCATCTATCTCTCTCTCTCTCTCTCTCTCTCTCTCACAGTGTCCCGCTTGCTGCCTGCCTCACCATTTTCCACAAGCTATACACTATTGGCGGCTTGCAGCAAGATATTAAAAACACTATCCTTGCCATGTCATCCCTTGTGCAACATCTCGATGCGACACACTGACAAACTGTCCACAATAAACAACCTTCTCCTGCTGCACTTGAGCCCCCTGTCGCTCGACCTAGCTTGCTGTCGTAGAATTGAGTTCGCTGGCCTGCACTCCATACTCTCTTGCGTTGGCATAATCAAAAATTTATTTTTGATTCGTGTGCTCGTGCTACCGTAGTGCTAATCCACCTCAATCTTTTTCCCGAATGTTTATTTCTTACTTGGGATAGATTTATTGGGTTAATTCCTTGTTCCCACTTGTTCCCACTACCTCTCAAGTTTATGCTCTAAGCACCCACTTTCTCACCACTATAAAGAGACCCTTCCCACAAGTCCACTTACCACACTTGGTCTAGAGATTTGAGCTTGCAAATTGGGACAAAGCACATTTTACCTTGTGATTTATACAAATGATATGTATGTGCCTAAATGATCATCAAGGGGAGGGCAATACAAGAAATTTCAACGACTAGCATCACCACTAGCATGATGACACGACAAAGGAGAATCACATTATGCTAAGGATGAATGCTATTGAATCTCTACATACTTAAATTACCCCTTGCCACTTGCATGATGTACCCAAATGGGAGAAAAACATGATGTATCCAGTTTGAGAACAGTTGTCGGGGGATATTTGTTCGAAATGTGAGCCGGGAAGGCGTCGGGCCTCTGGCTGTGGGAGGTGTGAAAGAGAGAGAACAAGAGACACTGATAGCTCTGGCAATCATCGTAATCATCAACTAATTAATTAATGCTTTGAGTACAAATTAATTCTTAGCCAAGGTGGGCTGTTAACAGCATCGTCACTTGGATCAACTGCTAACTAGGAGTTTAAGCTCCCAATTTACACGATTAGCCAGGCCGTTAACGACAGCAGGGCTTAATAAGCTATTTAATCAATCTTTAAAATGATGACGGTGATGGGAATTTCCTCTTGTCCCTTTATCTACTTCAAATACCTCGCAGACTCTGTAAGCTTCAATTCTGCTCACTGCCTCAATCATCAAGCATCATTTATTGTCAATTAACTTGCAACTTCCTGCTTTGCTGAGCTCTAACCCTTTTTGCTTTTGTCTTCGACTCCTTGCTTATTTCTTCCCTTTTTAACACGTTGATGCCCCATGCCAATCTTTCGACCCCTCTTTTTCCTTGCTTATCCTCTTGCTCTGCTAACCGAAGACGAGAGAAAGAATAGGAGAAAGCCCTTGCTTTGCTAACACGAAAGAGAGAAAGCGAGACCTTTGTTCTTCCTTCCCAGCTCTCGGACTCTCTTCTCCGGTCTCTGTCACAACTCCCGACACTCTCCTCTCCTCGTTTTCCTTTGCATGCCGAGGACAAAGAGAGAGAGAAGGCTTTGCTTGCTTGCCAAAGACGAGCCCTTGATCATTCGAGCCTCCTTGGTATTCCCCTTCTCTTCTCCACCGCACCTTGCCCTTGTTCGTTACCCTTCTCTTTCAATGCTTCTTGCTTGCCGAGGACGAGAACGAGAGAGAGAGAGAGAGAGAGAGAGAGAGAGAGAGAGAGAGAGAGAGAGAGAGAGAGCCTTAGAGCAAGCTCCTTCTACTCCACCTCGCGTTTCCCTCCTCTCATTCCTTCGTATCCTCTCTTCCTCTTACCCGCTTCGTTATGCAACACCTATGCCCTCGTTTTGGTTTTTTCTTTCTATTAATTTCCCTAGGGTGAAAGCATGACAGGGTGTACACCAAAGCTGTGTCCGGGACATCACTATTTGGCATATTAATAGCTGTAATATGTTTGACAAATATAGAAGAACCCTGTGATATATCATTGGATAGATCTTGAAGAGGAGAATCTAAAAAGCTGTTTGGCGCCAAATTTAGAATTAATTTGTAAAAATTTTACCGCGTGCCACGTCTAATAGTGCAGCTATTCAAAACTAGTAGTCAACCCATAAAAGTGTACCACCCAGTCATGCTTTCACCCCCTACTCTCTTTTTATGCAACTACGGCGCCGTCGTTGTGGGAACGGCGCTGATGAAGTGGCAGGGCCGAGGTTCGATCAGCATGGAAACCATTGGGACAAGTTTCAAAAGTTGTAGTCCTTGCTTGCTGGGAATTTATTCCTTCTTCCGTGCGCTCGCCAGAGCAAGCCATAGGCGTGCGCGAGCTCCTTCTCACCTTCCCTGCGCCCTCTTCATTGCTTGCCCGCCATGAGTTTCCTTTTCTCTCCTTCGATGCTTCTTGCTTTCCGAGGACGAGAGCGAGAGAGAGAGCGCCCTAGTGCAATCTCCTTCTGCTCCACCTCGCCTTGCCCTCCTCTCATTCCTTCGTATCCTCTTTTCCTCTTGCCCCCTTCGTTATGCAACACTTAGGCCCTCGTTTTGTTTTTTCTATTAATGGCCCTACTCTTGTTTTATGCAATGACGGCGCCATCATTGTGGGAATGGTGCGGATGATCTGGCAAATACGGGGTTTGACCAACATAAAAACCATCGGGACAAGTTTTGAAAGTGTTCGTCCTTGCCTACTGGGAATTTGTTCTTTCTTTCGCGCGCTCGTTAGAGCAAGCCACAGGCGGGGCGCAAGCTCCTTCTCACCTTCCCTGCGCTCTCTTCGCTGCCTGCCCACCATGAGTTTCCTTTTCTCTCATTGATTTCACACTCCCCATCTTTTAATTGGGTGGCCACCCCTATTTAGTCAATGGCCGGGCGGCCTTTTAGGTTATGGACCCTTATGAAGGGCATCACATTTAGCATACAAATCGGCCAAGGTATTTCCAAGCATAATATCTTCAGTATACCCTTTACTGCCTCGAAGGAATATCGATGCTCCATGTAAGCTTGTATTAATGTGCTCCAACTGACAAGATCTCGTCGATGCATAAGTTTCTTGAAGACCAGGAATGCACAATCTAGGTTTTTAAGCTTGACATACATTTTGACTAAAGCAATGCCAAGCATATCATTTTTCTTTATCGGGCGGCCATAGTCATTGTAAGGGCACCACATTTGTCATAAATGCCGGACAAGGCAATGCTTGGCACCTCATTTTTCTCCAGAAAGCCACAACCACATTGACTTTTCCTCGCAATCATTGCATTCCAAAACCTGGACAGAAGACAAAAACTCCCTATTGAGACACTAACTGAGCCGACCGGACCAGTTCAGATTTGGCCCCTGGTGAATCTTTAACGGTCAGTATCTTGGTGACCAGAACTTTGATTATTGATATGAAAAGACTGACGCGCTCCACACCTCCTGCAGTTGCCCAATCCGGTACAGATTCGTAATTAGCTCAAGCTTGAAACTGCCATAACTTTTTCTCTGTAGCTCCAATTGACAAGCGATAAAGATAGGCCGATAGAGCATGTCAAGCACTACAGTTTTAGATCATAATCTCTCATTTGTGCTCACTTCAAGCATACTCATTTTTGGCATCATTAAGGAATCTATTGGCCCTTTAAAGCCAAATCTGGCATACATTAATCATTAAAATTGTCTTGTTAACAAGCCCTGATCACTTCTCAATAAATATTTAGGCTTCAATAAATCTTAGCTTGCAGTTATTTGCTCTTTTTCCCATCATGGAAGCGGAGCTTCACGACACCATGTTTATGCATCCAAACGTGAACCTATGCATTGACCTAAGGAAGCCTTGTATGAACCATGACCTGTTGAATCCAACCATTGAGAACTAGGCATGATGTATTGTAGGCAATCCTAGGATGAAATCAGGTTTAAGGGAGAGATTGTTAGGGTCTGAACCTACTTCCATCCTATGCCTATGTGAATAGCCTCTTATGGTGCTACTCTCACATCATTGCAGGAAACATGCCTACACATAGAACTTATTTTCATGCCACATGGAGCATACACTTTTCCTTAAGCTCCTCATGCACCAACATGTCATAATAACTAATATCTAATTCTCCTAAATGATTTTCTCATGTTAAACTGATCATTTAATATGGGGAAGTGCCAAGGGAGAAAAGCTAGAATATTGGTGGTTAAGCAAGCAGACCGACCACAGTAGGGATCCAAAGGAGGTAAAATAGGGATCCAAAGGGGGGTCAACTGCAAACGAGCAATGTACAACAATGGGCCTAAAAGACCCTACGGTTCATCCCATTAAGACTTCCAAAATGCTAAGGTTCCAAAATTCAAAGGTTGTGTCCAATGGTCAAAGCTTATAAAAATTGGATGCTTTGTGTGTGTAAAAAGTCTTCACAAGTCGCTACAAAGGAGGGAGCGAGCCCAAGAAGTAGGGGATGAGAGAGAAACTCACACAAACACACACAAGCTCCCTTTACACAAAGGGAATGAGGGACACATGTCAGCTCCCTAGCCCAGATGCCCACAAGGTGTACTCAAATCCTACTGGATGGCCTTGAGGTGGACCAATGAGAATTAGGCTAGAATAAATCTAGTTTAATTAATTTAAAAACGCTTAATAAGAGAACCAATAGGAATTAAGCTCTCTAGAAGACTATTGGATAGTCTCCCAAGGGGTCCAATGAGCATTCAGCAGCCCGATGGCTTGCCTGATTCCTATTGGACAAGAGAAAAAGGGGTCCAATGAGAGTTTAGTTGCATTAATTAATTAACAAAATCTCTCACAAAAGGGAAAAGGGGGACACATGTCAGAAGGCTATCACTTATGTTGCTTAATTTTCATTGGCTAAGCCTTGGGAGGTCCAATAGGGTGTGAGCATGAGCAAATAGTAAGAGGGGCCGACCAAGAGAGAGAGGGGGCTGATTCTTCAAAGGTGTTATTACATACACACTCACACAAGCTCATGTTTAGATTGAGAAGTCTCTCTCTCTCTTCTAATAGAAAGCTTATCACCTACTCCAAGCTTGTGAGAAGGTAGGCCTACACCAGGCTTTGTGATGCAAATCCAACCAAGAGCCAAGCTTCAATGCATGCTCATCTCCTCTACCATGCTAATTACTAAGCTAAGATATGCTAATATGAGTGATTATGTGATTAGATGTACATCTTTCTCGTAACACTACTCCTTCTTTCTCTCAATCTACTCTGATACCCTATTAGCTCTCACCATCTTCGAAGGTGTGTGAGGTCTTGGGACTGGGACCATGAGGTTTTTGAAAATTTTATGGGGCCTGTTAGTAAATCATGGATTGCTTGGGAAAATATTCACTTTATGTGCACTTGGGAAGTCTAGGGGTGTTAAATCTAAAAAATCACATGCTCACAAGACCACCAACACTTCTTAAGCACATGGTAAACTTAGACACTTGCTGGATGAGTCTATTATGGTGGCTGATAGAGGAATATGTTATCTATTACCATGGAGCTTGGGACATGAAATCATGGGATAAATTGTTCTATGTTTCACGGATTGAACTTTTTTGTAGCATAAGAAATGCATTGGTTAAATTATGGAAATATGTGCTGAATTGGTGTGGGTAGGGCGTATTAGGTACATAGGAAACTCCTTAGAAATTGAATCATGTTTTTGGAGCTTTGTATTTAAAGAATCTCCTGCTTTCTTAATAGGGAAGAAAGCCTTGAACCTCTTTCAAAGGGAGGTTAGCTCAATAGATCAAATATTGGACTCTAACAACCAGGTGGTGGCTTTTCAGATTTCCAAGAACAAATTCAGATTGGGTGATGATTTGAGGGTGCCATGGGATCTTCTCAGTGCTTGTGTGTTCAATTTTTTGATGCCATGTAACTTGGACTCCTCTCAAAGGTTCACCAATTGGAAAATGCATGCCTTCTCACTCTACTAAGTGGTGGAATCTTCCTACCAAAACGTTCAATCAGATGCTTCAACCCCCAAGTGAAGTTCATATCATATGTGGGGCCTTCCCAAAAGTCGGGATTGGTGGATGTAAAGAATTCAATAGGTGTGGAAATATCTATGTCGTACAGACATAAAGCCTTCCTCTAGAGGTACTCACAAGAGCTTTGCCTATTGGGGAATTGTTATCCCAAAAAAATGTAACAAAGAGTCAATGTATTAACTGTAATAGATTGACAACCATGAAGCACATATTCATGAAGTGTGATTTTGTTAGATCTTGGTGGAAAGCTTTGAAAGATATGTGTATGCTACATTGGAATGTCAAGGTTACTAAATTTCAGGTGGACTTTGGTTTGATCAAAGTGGATGATATTGGTCTTCAGATCTGCATGATGCACCTTAGGGTTTGGATGCTAGTCATTGTTTTGGATGCAAGAAATTCAGCTGTGTTTGATCGATTTCTATTGGGCATACTCTACCATGGACTTATACTAAAGCTAGATTGGTTGAAGATTATATTCAGCTATGTTTGATTGACATTCTATTGGGCATACTCTGCCATGGACTTATATGCAAGCTAGATGAAAGCTAGATTGTTTGAAGACTATATTGCATTGCCATCCCACACTCAGAGGTAGATTCAAGAGTACATCAAGAGATTGTAAAATTATCCAAAAGATAATATAGAAACAAAAAGAATTAATTCCCAAAGAGAGAGAGAGAGAGAGAGAGAGAGAGAGAGAGAGAGCAAGAGAGAGAGAGAGAGAGAAAGAGGGAGAACTGAATAATGACATCCAATGAAGTCCCAACCAGCACTCTCAAGGGCTACGCACATTGTTGCAGATGTGGTATTTGCTTTTGATTGCGTAAATGAAATGTACACACATGCAATGCCGCATGTGTAAACTCTATTGACATGAATGACAAGACCGACACCACGGTAACTCCTTAAGACTAGACACCTTTGGGGTTGGTTTGATGCACCTTTGGATCCTTCTCAATGTGAGATTGTGTATGGCCACCAAGGGGAAGATCATGGTCTGAATTGCACTCCCGATGTGAGAGGAATGAGGGCTAAAAACACACATCTTTACGTTGTCAATGATGGAAAAGAATGGATCACTCGATGCCAGTGAGGGAATGGCTGGTGTGAAGCTCGATGAAATACCAAAGTATCAGACTGCAACGGGAAGATTGCAAAGGCAGATCCAAGCCGTTTTCAAGAACAAAAAGAGACTGCGATTTGAAAATGCTACCAGCTAATCTAAAAACATTGGTGTTGACCTGAGAACGTTGGTGTTGATTTGAAAATGCTTGTGTTCATTGGAAAATGATGGTGTTGATAAAAAAATTGCATGACGATTTCCAGCAAAATGTTGAGGCTAATCTAAACACGTTGGTGTTGATCTAAAATGTGGAAAAGGCTAGGCTACCCTTCTGCTAGCACTAAGTGATCTACAACTTTCTCCAATGCTTGGCTACCTAGTTTTCTTTATATGGCTGAAATTGGACTTATAAATTTCTTTAGACTTAGGTAGGGCAAGGTTTTCCACCATACCCAACAAAACAAATCAATAAAATGACATATTAGTAAGTTTGGCCAGAGGATAAGTTTCTGAGTGAAATTGTCGCACATCTATCTACCTAAGAATCCGATCGACACGAGGAATGGCTCATTGGATTTGTCTAACCTAACACAACATGCACTTCATTTCAGATGCCCACCATAGTGTAATAACATATGCCAAATCACGTGTACAAATCATTTATGTAAGAGGGTTTCAAAATTTGAAAAACTAATCTAATGGACTCGTCTAGACATGCAATTCTGCGAACAGCCTCACAAAATTGCTAGTACTAATCCTCCTACCTAGACATACCTATTTCAGAAGAAGGGGAAAAATGGCTCTAGAAGTCGATGAAGCATGTCCACGTTGTCATGACGCTCCGTGTCCACTATGAGAAAAGTAAAAAAAATGATAGGATGTTTTAAAGTTTTTTTTTTGGCGAAAGCATGTACAGTTTCAACGCAGTTGTTTGCAGTGCTTTGTTGATATTGTGGAGGTCACAACTTTGATTGACATAAATGCTCCATGATAGCGAGCTTAGTGGAAACTATTGGAGAAACATGTTGTGATTGTAGCAATGCTTTGGTCAATATTTATGCCAAGTACGGTAAAATTTTGTGTTTGAGGCCATTATTGACTGAGACCGCATCTTTTGCGAGCGATACATTGATTGTAGGCTATAGCTAACATGGCAAAGGTTTTACGAGTTTAGCAATGCGGTATTTTGAAGTGCTTTGGTGGTTATGCCAAATGTAGTTAACTTAAGTGTTTCAACATTTTATGGCCTAAGATGGTGTCATTTGGAGTACATTGACTACATGGTCTCATAACCAAGTGATCGGCTTTGTTTTGGTTGAAATATGCTCGACTATGTTTTGGTGGTTGAATATACCACATGTGGTGAACCTCAAAGAGAACAAAAGCGCTAGAGGAGCTTCTTTTTTTTTTTACCATCAGGGCACGGGGAAGGAAGTAGGGAGAAACTATACACATATCATTTATTTACAAATATACATTACTCCACATTACACCCTGGAGGGGCAACTGTGGGAACCACCCCCCCAATAGGGGAGGAGAATACTTATTTTCTTTACCATCAGGGCACGGGGAAGGAAGTAGGGAGAAACTATACACATATCATTTATTTACAAATGTACATTACTCCACATTACACCCTGGAGGGTCAATCGTGGGAACCACCCCCCCAATAGGGGAGGAGAATACACCCAAGAGAACGCAACTTGTGAGCCTCGAACCCTCAACCTTGGGGTTACATCTCAAAGGTCTCACCAACTGACCTACTCTTATTCAGGATGTTGGTACTTAGAGCCTTGATTGTGATATATGGAAACATAACTTTGACTTGGAAGTCTGATACGAAGGGAAGGATTTTTCCGAAGCATTTACTCATGATTGCACCTTGAAGGCTGATGTCAACATGTGAATGCCCGCTTATCGACGCTATTAAAATAAAATCGAAGTTAAGTTATTTTTAGAATTAAAAGAAATGATGAATAACAAATGGGCTGGTGATCAGAAAAGCTCGTGGAGCAGTGCTCTCAAATATCGCCACCATGAGGGGAACACAGTCAGAGAGTTGATCGTTGTGGGAAGAAAGGCAAGGCTGCGAGCAGTTGCAAGGAGAGTGCTGAGGGGGCTTGTGGGCATCAAAAGGCAGAGCTTCTCCGACGAGTAGACCCAGTGGAAAAAAGATGTGGGGGTGGCTTATGTAGAGAGGTAGCATAGCAGAGTAGAGGGGTTTGAGGTGTAGAAGAGGTGGAGGTGACGAGCCCGAGCAGCTTGAGTAAGTGGAGAATAAGAGGAGAAGTAGTACAACCTCTGAGGAACAGATTCAACAGGGGATGATATAGTGTGCAAGGAGCAAAAAGTAATCAGCACTCTGGGTTCTTATGAGAGATAAAAGACCGTCTACAAGCAACAAGGTCAAGTTGCAGTGGAAGCCACCAATGAGCCAAGAGAAGCAGCGAAACTTATTGAGGGAGTCCCAGGCAGCACGCTGGAGCAAGCAAGGCCGACAAGTCTCCGCAGTTGGTGACCAAAGAGGAAAGGAGTTGACGGAGCGGTCAATGTTAAAAAAATAAAAAGAGTGAACATCAAGATAATTGAGGAGTAGGTTCCAGAGCGGATTGTTTTGAGATGTAGAGCGGGTTGTTTTGAGATGCAGAGCGGGTTGTTTTGAGGGGAGGAAATATGTAGGTGTTGATTGCAAGTACCAAGATTTGTTAGTGGCCTATGAAGACAAAGGAAGGTACCATCCAAATCAACCTATTTGCTTTGGAGTTTTGGCATTGTTTGAAGAAGCATATCTCCCAGTGCTTGGAGAATTCCATCATTCTAGAAGAAGCATTGCATTGTTATCTATTTGTACATACCTTTGGTATCGGGTCCACATGATCTTTACATTATGAGAAATTTGGACTCACTTTGGGCCCTGTAAGAAGTTCCACGTGAGCTTAGAGAGAGAAAATAAAAATGTTAAATAGTACATTTTAAGTGATGTTTTTTTGAACCAAGAAAAAGTCAAAATGACATATTCTTTCCTAGGTAGCCACCATCTTTCTTTTTTTATCCTTCATCCTCTTGTCAGAATCCAACTAATCGTATGACTAATGATTCGAAATGCAAACTTACAAGCGTTCCCTCCAAAAATTTGATTTTGAGTTCTTAGTTTCGAGCTATCAACTCTAAACATGGGACTAATGATTTCAAATACAAACTTACAAGCCTTCCCTCACAAAAATTGAGATATTTCGTTAGTCTAGAGTGTCTATCTCTCTATCAACGCTACGCATGGAGAACGCTTCTTTTTCTAATGAAAACACCAATTTGAACTTGCAATCCTCAACCCCTTTATCTTCAACACTTACCTAAAGAAAGAAGAACACCCATCATCTTCACGTTGATGTATTGCAAGAGTACGCACCATTGCAAAAACACAAGAGGGAGTCTTTCTTATCTCAAGAGAAGAAAGAACTTAGAAGGATGTGCAAGGAACAAAATTTGGATTGGTGGACTAATGGGTCTATTTACCCAAAGGATCCTACAACAAATGTATCACCAATCTTTGCTAATGTCGATAACCTTTTAGATTTCATAGGCGATGGCAATGATGGGATACTCGAGTACACTCAAAATTGAAAACGTGAGGATTGAATGCAAAAAAGCAAAGAGTCTTTCTAGCGATAGAACATGTTGCTAAATAAACTGAATGAGGCATACACTTAGAAGCTTTTATCAAATAGAGAGACAATATAAAGCCTTGAGAAAAAGATTATAAGTGTGTGTGAAAAAGACACCATGCTTTGGTGTCGAAAAAGAAAATGAGATCTATGCAATGTGAGTGTGTGAATTTTCTGCATATGTAAAGAGTGAGAAGCAGAGAGGGGGGGAGGCGGGGGAGAGAGAGAGAGAGAGAGAGAGAGAGAGAGAGAGAGAGAGATAGATAGATAGATAGAGAGAGAGAGAAAACATGGGATGTGGGTAAAGCAGTTGAACACAATGTGTGTGTCAAAGAGCCTTTTATTCTTCTAACTAGTAAAACATAAGGTGTGTATAAGTAATCATGGACGTTTGGACATCTGTGGCGTGTCCAACCAAGGTAAGAGGCGCACCACTTTTACCCCAACAATCTCTCACTCAAAGGCGAACATGTGTCGATAAGTGATACTATTTCAAGACCTAGCAGTATGTACCATAGGTAAGGGAGAAAAATTGTATCAACCTATGTCCACTGGCTCTCTTGAAGCCAATCAATGCCATCGTATAGGCTCTAGCGGTGTGGAGAAGCCTGTATTCCTGCTAGAATAAACATGCATACGTTGTAGGTATCATGTGATAACCTACACCGCTCCATGATACATCATGTTAGTGTCATTCATCGCACGAATGATAACCGCAACTAGAAATGCTCCCACTACATCTACTGTGTCGGGTCTCGACCAGTGTCGTTTGTTTTTGGACACCCTTCTTGAGATTTTGCTCACTTTACTGGTAAGAAAATGTTGTGCATAATCTAAACTTGTCAAGTTTATGAGTGAAAGGAATGTTTTATGTGAATTTGTCACTATAAAAGAAAAACATAATTTTTACCTAAAAGGAGAATACATAATTTGCAATGTTCTTGTATCATGATTTTAATGGTATAATGAATTTTGAGACGTTATGGTATTCTCTCTCTCTCTCTCTCTCTCTCTCTCTAGGCAAGGACAAATTTTTTAGGGGATACACTAGGTACATGTAGACAAAGGAAAGTAGGGAGACATATGAATGAAGGTTCATGTGCTTGGAGTAGAGCTGGCCAAAATTCAATACAATAAGGCTAGTTAAAATTGATGTGCTTACTGCAAAGAGAGATTTTGTACTTCTAGCAATTCGAAGAGGTTTGATAGGGAGAAAATATTATATCAATAGAAAATTAATTTATTTCCCATTGTGAGTTTTAAGGGGGAAAAAAAAAGCTTATCATTTACATAAACTTCATCGTCAAGAGTTTGTGTGTTTTTCTTTTCAAAAAAAGTTAAGTTTAGAGGTCCTATGTGAGCTTCTTTGTGCATTGAAAACAACCTACACGCTATTAGTCATCAAACCCTTGGTACCCTCCAATGTGAGGTTCTTTTTGCATAGAAAACAACATAAACTTTGTAGAGTGACACCTTTGGGTATGAGGCTTGTGACACTAGTAGAAAAAGGGGGGAGAGAGAGAGAGAGAGAGAGAGAGAGAGAGAGACTCATCTTTTGTGACTATACATTGTCAAGTGAAAATAATATAAAGCATTGAATTTTTATTTAGAATAGTTGGAGAGTAGGGGAGTTTAACCCCTTCACCATGAGGTATGAACCTACATGGCTACACCAAGCTCCCTCCAAAGAGAGGATAGTTGATTGATAGTGAATCAACTATCGTCTCCCCTTCTCTGCACAACCCAAGTAAACATCAGTAGGAATATAAAATACATTGAGATTAAAAATTTGTGTACATAGAAACCTGTCGTTACTCATATGCCTACCAAAAGCTGCAAGTACATTTTCAATACATCCAAGAAATAGAAAAAGCTAAAATACATCATTGATGGTACATGTACCAAGAACACTAGAAAATGCATCATCTTGATCCCAATATACTAGAACCACAATGGCGGCCATGGCTTTGCATCATGTTGATCCATGAAATTGAATGGCATAATGGCAAGGCATCATGCAGATTCATGAAACAACCCATCTGATGATGCATGAATACCAAAATCACAACTGCATGATATTGTCAATACATCACATTGACCTGTCAAACAACCCATATCCATTTATACCAAAACCAGGATGGTAAAATGGAAATACATTGAACTGACCCATCAGGAAACCCATCAAACAAGAATGGTAGCGCATTATCTTGAACAACATATACCACCTACATCCACACTTGCATCATTAGCAGCACATACTATCAAACCATGAGCATGAAGCTTCTAGCATCTATCTTCACTCTCTCATCACTAATATCATCAAGATTTTATTCTTCCTCCTCAATGCATGGCCTGTGATAACTTGTACGCATAGGACGATCATTCCATACATTACAAGCTTCATTGAAAGGAAATGTATTGATATCAGAAAGTCTTTGCTCAAAACCAGGGACACAAAAGTCCAATGCTTATCTAATCTATTCCTCTTCTTGTTTTATATAAAAAATCCTACTAAAAGTCCTTTAATTTTCAACACTACCAATAAATATCACTAAGGCAAGGTCAACAAGCTTTGCATACTTCAAAATTTGAGACATCAATTGAGGAGCTTGGAACAAGTTTTTCCGAAGAAAAGTGATCGTTACCTTTTTTTAATACTTCATTGGAGTCTTTGCTACCTGTGCCTTCATTGTTGTAGTAAAGAAGTAAGATTGGAAATCTAGCTTCTCTACGTTCAAGACAAGACCATAGAAGCAACCACCCACTTGTCTTTGAGTGCAATATGTGGCCTGCAAAGTCTTCAAATGCCTTTAAAAATCCACTTCACATTTTTTAGAGTACCAAAATTGTGGATAGATGATGGAAAATGCTTTAATCAAGTCATGTGATGAGAATGTATCATTAATTTCTTGCACCAAAAAATTAGTAGCAGCATGGCATTACCTTTTCACATGCTCAATAGTCAAGCAACACATTATTGGACACCATCTCCCTTCTAGAATGTTGCACACCTTGACCTTGAAATCCACCCTTTACGGTTATAAACATATTTTTAAGAACAATACCTAGCTCATCCTCCTCATTGAAATCAAGCCAACTATCACTGTTAGAGAAATACAAAAGTCTAGGCCACACTTTGAACTTTGGCCCTTTAAACCACAATTGTAAATCATATATTTTTTTCAAAACCTTCTTAGTATTTTCAATGCATTCAACAAAGTCAAGTACATATACATCTAGAGCTTGAGACAACTTTACAAGAATATGCATGCGTTCCAAAAGGGGGAGTACACATGATATTCCTAGAATAATTTCAATATCTACCAACTCTTCAAAGAATATTAAAGCTTCCACGTTGTCTCCACAATCCTTCTTCAGGTTTAAAACCAAAGTGCGATATTCCTCATATAGTCTTAGAATTGGCTTATATAAGGAAATCCATTGTGCTCAACATCCCTTAAAAGTTTTCTACCTTCGCTCAAACCTTCCGCCTCTTTCTTGTACTCACTAAGTCTCTTGGGAGACCTAGAGAAGTAGTTATAGACATCATGGATGATGCCTTCTATCTTAGAGACTAATGCAACCTTTGATATTATTTTTATTGCCAAATTTGTTCTATGTGCCATGCAATGGATTCTCAAAACAAAAGGAGCATACTCTAAGGTAGACAAACAATAAATCCTGTGAAATTTCCTTGAAGAACACTTGCACCATCACACCCAACACACATTAACCTTCCTCCTAAATCGGTACTCCTAATATATCCAAACACTTTCAAGTTCTCTACTACCAAGCATAACAAGTTTTCAGCATTAGAAGAACCATCAATCTTAGACAAACAAAGGTAATTTTCTTCTCTTCTATAGTTCCTCACAGTATACACATGCATGGCCATCCATTGTGTGTTGTCATTTGATGTGACTTCATCTAAACTCAAAGGCCAAAAATGAACATGCATGCCATCCCATCTCACCCTATCTTGAAATACATCATCCATGCATTCTTCCATCTCCCAACCCGAAGTGACAGACCGATGTTTGGTCGCTAAGGAAGGAACTCCAAGGAATGGTTATAAATACTGATTTTGAGGAAAATCATTCGTAAGTTTCCCTTTGTTAAGAAGATTACAAATTCATGCAAATTGAGGCTTTTTAGCCAAAAACATTTTGCTAGTTTCCTTGGGCACCTTTGGCCTTTTGATTGCCTCAAACGGACCCCGAACATGCCAAAACACGGCCACGCATTGCTTTTTTTGTGACCCTTCTACATCGATCCACACACTGGTACCCAACTTTTCTAAATAAGGCATCCCGCAATCACATGAAGTGGCCCCCAAATATAGTTCTCATGATGCTCTTTTTGCATAATTCATCACAAGAAAACACTCATGTTGTGTCCTCACTTATCCACGTGCAAGTCTTGATCCCATTCGTCCTCTTGGCACCATTGGATGCCACTTGATGCACCTACTTACCTCATGGCGTCGACTCCCTAATAGATTCCTCAAGAATTTTTACGCTCTACCAACTCCTCATTATTACATGTACACATGTGGGCCCCATGTGACCACCTGGCTATGGAAAATGGGTAATTCGATGCACCATGCATGTGTATGTACATATGTGCAATCATTTTTTCCAAAAAACTCCTAACAACGTGTCTGGGGGAAGGGCCGGAATCCATTCCCCCATTATAATAGTATAGAAGTACTTAAATTGCATGCATTTATTCTTGTATACTTGTAGATGGCAGCAAAGAATCTTAAGGTACTTGCTTCATATAAGTTTAAGTCATTTTTTGGTTCTTCAAATATTGCTAGTACAGAGCATTATGCCACCCATGTTTTACATGAGGGTTTGACTTTAATGAATGCAAATGAAGTTTGGAATTCAAATTCTTTGTGTAGAAAACCCACCAAGGGAAATGAGAAGGATAATGTAGGTGAGAAATATACTTGGAAAGATTATGATGCATCTAGAATCTTGCGTGTAGAGTGGCTTGTCGACTTTCCTTGGGCGGAGCAAATAGAGGGTAAAGGGAAAGTAAGGTGTGAGATGAGCGAGCCTATAGATAAGGGACCTTACATAATGGATTGCAAGTGTGACACTTTAGAGAAGCATAAGGCAAAATTCTATGCAAAAATGGTAATCGGGGGAGGAGAGGTAGATACTGTTTTTTAGTTGCAAAAATAACACAAAGAGAATGAGAAAAAGTATGATGAATTGCTTAAAAATAAAGGAAAATCAAGAAACAATTGAGTGTTGCATTCATACACAAATAAAGTGAAGTGTGGACACTGAAAAACCTGAGAAAAAACAAGCAAAAATGTGGAGAGAAGAGGAGGAATAGTCGCAACTCAATTTTTGTTGTTTTTGGAGCCTGATTTGGCCATAAATTCTTATCCGAGCTCGGATTCGAGCACTTTGACATTGTAGATTGGGGTTTTTCACCGTTTCGGAAGAAATGGTGCTATCCGTTTTTCCAAATTCCTCATTGTTTTCTACTATTTTGGTTGTGCAAGTTTTTCCTGTGAGCGAAGCCTCTGCTCAAATTTGTGATTGTATTTGGCATAATTCATCCAGAGACTATATTAGGTAAAGTGGAAAAATCCAAATTCCTAGGTTGGATAGCTTTTAAAATATCATGTATAAAGTAATGAGATCTTTGTCAAAGACGTCAATTTAGTGACGGTCTCATTCCAAATTATGCACGTAGATTACACATTGAGAACAAAATTGGACATGAAATTTCATGGTTTTAGTCAATTGAACCATTAAGATACTAGTGCATTCCGGCTATTATCATTGTGTATGCCTTATTCTCCTACCTATGATTTATCTAAAGGTAAAGTTTCAAGGCCCACCACTTATCCAAGCTAAGTTCAAGATCAGTACCTAAACTTATTCAAGGTCCACCACTTGTCCAAACTACGACCCAAATTGAGAAAAACAACCTACCTTTCCACTACTAATCTAGGATTTGTTCATTTGAGGCATGAAGCATACATAAAACATGTATCATATGATTGGTTGCATCATAAGAGTGTTGGTCTCATGGGGCACTTATCTAAGCTAGGCTCCCTTGGAGGAATATAAATCCCACCACTTGTCCAAACTAGGTTCCTTAACACTAGAATGGTAGCCTAACAGGACATAAAAGTGTCCTTTCAGGGTTTTGGGAAAAATTTCCAAAACCATAGTAGATCCACTCATTTTGAAAAATCCATTCATGAGCTTATAGTTCAATAACTACTACATATGGAAAAAATGAGAAACTTGTAATTTTTCTCATCCCTTGGTCACTACAAGCCTCCAAAGTTGATGGACCAGTGCATTTTGCCCAAAACAACAATTTCTTACGGTTGATTGCATATAAATAAGAGTGGATATTTTTGTAGGACATGAGATAAAATGCCCCGTCAACTTCAATGGGTTGGTGACCAAAACATATGGTTGCTTTTACCTCACTAATTTTTTTTTGGGCAAAAAAAATAGGTACAAAAATGTTGCATTTTTGCCATTCTGCGGACCTATCATCAAAGTTTCTATAGTCACGCTCAGTACAGATACTATATACATGTTTTCTTAGTTCCCTTTGGGCCTCTGGATTCAAAAGAATCCATGGAGCATGTCAAAAGGATAATGGATCTCTTACACTTGGAACCTTGGGGGCAATGATAAAGTGCTAAATACAGCAAACATGAAAAAACTGGGTTTAGCATTATGACCTCTAGAAACCCATAGAAACTACTCAATATCTAGCCAAGTTTGTAGTCTATGATTAGATATGGTCACTACCTACAAAATACACACAATTTTCCTAAGAAACGAACAACATTGAGAAAGTTATACTTGCTACACTAAAATGTATCATATTCTTAGCAATCAAAAACCTCAACCATCATCATATACTATGCTATATAGCATATTAGGTCCCCCAAAACTCAAGGAATATTAGCTTCATGTTATACATTACACTTACACAATCAAAATTGAATTTGGATATCAAGAAAGCCACCAAGAAAATCATAAAAGTGTTAATTTTGGCCAAAAAACAAGTTTATGCAATTCTTGTTAATTGGTCATAATTTTCAATTTTAACACTTAGCTCTCCCTACAAGCATCAAAACATGTTGAGAACTATGAAGGCCTAACCTCTAGCCATCTAAACCTCACAAACATGAAGTTTATAGTGGTATAGTTGCCAAAAATTGAAAAAAAACCAGAAACAGGACCCGTTTTTTTACACAGTTTGGGTTCAAAAATGTTGTGCAAGAGTAAGGTTAATGGTGAGATCGATACTAAAAAAAAAATGCTAAGTTTTTTTCAGCTCATAAGGCAACTTTGTGGATATATAGCGCCTAGAAATTCATTTTCATACTCATCAAATAATCTAAGCAAAATGGTCACTTAACAGGACACAAAAGTGTCCAAGGACATAAAAGTGTCCTGTTACCATTCTAGTGTTAACCTATGGAGGAAGACAAAGTCAACTTCTTCTCCAAGCTACACTCAAAGTGATATGTTAAAATGAGTACCTATATATATTTCTAAGTTGATCTAAATGCCAATTTGACCATTAACAAACAAAAAATTGAACTTTATTTAAGATATGGCTTTTACTTTGTTTTTTTAGATATTTGTTGAGATACATCAAGGAGTGTCAAGATCACATATATTACATTTTAGAATACCATGTGATACGCCACTTTATGCACACATATGTATTCTTTCAAACATGTTCATAAGGATAAGACATTTAGGTATTCAGCTACACATATGTTAAGTCATCCTAATTTTATACATTTTATAACAAAGGGGTTTTTAAATCCACCACTTCGCCATTCTAGACAATTTAATCAATTTCATGCTACTTGTATCAATGCTATTCTATGTGTGTTTACAAGAAAAAAGAAGTTGCTATAAAGAAAATTTCAATCTATTTGCAACTATAATAAAGATAAACCTCTTGTGTTTATTACATTGTTCTTATCATTAAACATATTTGGAAAACACAAGTCTTAAGGAAGAAGAATTAAACTAATGTCAATAATGGATTTTATGATAAAGAGTTGCAATTTTGATATTATGTTCTAAATGAATGGGTTATGATGAATATTTTTCAAAATTTATTGATTTAGATAAGAATTTTTTTATTTGTGCATGAATACATGCATATGAATTCCCATGCCAATCACAACATGGCATATTCTTGTATGAGTCTCCATGCTAATATGACAACAACATTGTTCAATGAATATTTTTTTATTGAATGAGTATAAAAAAAAGAGGTCTTCTATTGATACAACTTATATTAAGTACAAAATAATATTTACCACCCATTGACCAAGCATAAGAAGTCATACTCATGTTTTGAAGAAAAAAGGACATTGTTCATGTTGTACTTGTGTCTTGAAGCAAAAAGAGTTCTATTGACTAAATACATTTACACATTGTAAACAAAAATAGTGATCACATTCCAAACTAGAATACAAAGAGAAATTTGTATCCTTAAATTAGAATTCACTCCGTTAATAAAGAAGTCCCCTTTTACTAGGGTGAACTTTGTGGAAACATCCAAGTTACAACAAGGTCTAAATATTTATAGTGGATCCATTTACACAAGATATGAGCACAATATAGATAATTCTCTACTCAAAGCAACAAGGAAAAGAGCACCCATAAGAAGGATGCACTCCATTAACACTAGAATGGTAACCTAACAGGACATAAAAGTGTCCTTTCAGGGTTTTGGGAAAAATTTCCAAAACCATAGTAGATCCACTCACTTTGAAAAATCCTTTCATGAGCTTATAGTTCAATAGCTACTACATATGGAAAAAATGAGAAACTTGTAATTTTTCTCATCCCTTGGTCACTACAAGCCTCCAAAGTTGATGGACCAGTGCATTTTGCCCAAAACAGCACTTTCTTACGGTTGATTGCATATAAATAAGAGTAGAGATTTTTGTGAAACATGAGATAAAATGCCCCGTTAACTTCAATGGGTTGGTGACCAAAACATATGGTTGCTTTTACCTCGCTAATGTTTTTTGGGCAAAAAAAAACGTAAAAAAAGTTGCATTTTTGCTGTTCTGTGGACCTATCGCCAAAGTTTCTATAGTCACGCTCAATACAGATACTATATACATGTTTTCTTAGTTCCCTTTGGGCCTCTAGATTCAAAAGGAGCCATGGAGCATGTAAAAAGGATAATGGATCTCTTACAATTGGAACCTTGGGGGCAATGATAAAGTGCTAAATTTAGCAAACATGAAAAAACTGGGTTTAGCATTATGACCTCTAGAAACCCATAAAAACTACTCAATATCTAGCCTAGTTTGTAGTCTATGATTAGATATGGTCACTACCTACAAAATACACACAATTGGCCGAAGAAACTAGCAATATTGAGAAAGTTATACTTGCTACTCTAAAATGTATCGTATTCTTCAGCAATCAAAAAACTCAACCATCATCATATACTATGCTATATAGCATATTAGGTCCCCCAAAACTCAAGGAAGATTAGCTTTATGTTGTACATTACACTTACACAATCAAAATTGAATTTGGATATCAAGAAAGCCACCAAAAAAATCATAAAAGTGCAAATTATGGCCAAAAAACAAGATTATGCAATTCTTGTAAATTGGTCATAACTTTCAATTTTAACACTTAGCTCTCCCTACAAGCATCAAAACATGTTGAGAACTATGAAGGCCTAACCTCTAGCCATCTAAACCGCACAAACATGAATTCTAGAGTGGTATAGTTGCCAAAAATTGAAAAAAAGCCAAAAACAGGATCCGTTTTTTCACACAGTTTAGGTTCAAAAATGTTGTGCACGAGTAAGATTAATGGTGAGATTGATACTCCAAAAAAATGCTAAGTTTTTTTCAGCACATAAGGCAACTTTGTGGATATATAGCACCTAGAAATTCATTTTCATACTCTTCAAATAATTCAAGAAAAATGGTCACTTAACAGGACACAAAAGTGTCCAAGGACATAAAAGTGTCCTGTTATCATTCTAGTGTTAAATCTCTCCAGGTTAATTGATACAATTGGTCTAAAAACCAATGGTGAAGTACAATCAGGTGAAAATTGGTCTAAAAACCAATGGTTCAATATCAATAAAAACTCAAACACAGAGAATAATCTTTGTGTGAATTGTTTTTAGATGGCAAAGACACAAAATCTTGCAAAGTAACCCCTGGCTATTCTTAGAGGTTTCTTCTTTCATCTGAATGAAATGGTCCAAATTCCTTATGAAATACTCCTTCAAATAATAATCTGGAGGAAAGCTGGAAGAAGTGATGATGAAGTGAGTGTTTTGAATCAAAATACAAATATCATTTGCAAAAGTATTTATTGAAAATTCAACATGATTTCTAGTGAGTAGTACCTTAGTGTTTGAGAAGTTTGTGCTCATTTAGTAGCTTCTTCACAAAAGCCTTAGATGTTACAGCCTTCAATGATGTTGTGGCACAACCCATCTTCCTTGCTAAGGATATTAATTGTGCTCCCTTCATCATATCAATATTGGTTTTTTCTTTTGCCATTATTTATACTATTTCGTTCCTTCTAATCTCCTTTTCCCTGCTTGGATTACTTGACTCCTCCTGCTGCCAAAAAGGTCTCCTAGCTTCTCAAACATTGGTAGCTTATTTGTGGTTATCTCCTTTTGCGACCATCTTGAGTTTCGATCTTTCCAATAGTCCATGAGACCTTTGTATTCATTGTCATTGGAAATTGGGGCTTGTCCATTACGATTAGAGTCAAAAAACTCACGCACGTCTTTGCTCTCGTGAAGTTGCAACAATAATGGGAGCAACTCTTCTATGAGAACATTATCAACCATATTTTCTTCATCAAACTTTGAAGGAAATATGCAATTATTTGTAGGTGAAACACAACATTTTTATGGAGAGTCATCCACAAGAATTGTTCTGCGTGGATCACATCCAAATCATCCAGATATTTTTGCCAATGGCTTAAACATAGCTGGAACTTGAGGATTTTCTGGTCTAAAAAATTGCACGCCTTCGAGAACACAACAAGATTCTTGAGACCAAGCTACAAAAAATGGCAATATCTCCTATGCTGTGCTTTGAAGTGCTCTCAACATCTAGTAAACATTATCTTCTCCAGGTGTTGACCAAATCCCAACATTGAATCTCTTCAACATGGTCTTTAAAAAGTGGATGCACCCTGACCGTAACACAATATGCCTTTGTGAATCATATTGAATAGATTCATGAATAGATGATGATTGTTGACTTCGTTTCAATAGTAGATCATTCGAGTCCAATATTACTGTCAACATGGATTTGTTGGGATTTGATGAAACCAAAGTAGTTGCATCAACAACACTCTCTTGCACATCTTTTATAGATTGAAAGTTTCACCCATGGCTTCCTTCGATGAAAGATGTAGCAAAGAGGCCTCAAGTATTTGCATTTGAGTATCAATAATTGGATTCAATTATTCAAGTGAGACCTTTGTGGATACATGTGGAAGGCTGTCATTATTTGTTGCTGGATTGAAGCATCCCTTATCTATCCCACCCTCTAAGAACAAAACAATAAAAGATCACACAATAGCCTCCTAGAGAATGACATATTAACAAACAAGATATTTTGACATGATTATTGACATCCACATAATCATCACTTTTTCTCAATTTGTGCAATGGAGGAGGCATCCTAAATAAAATCAAAGTTGTTCTAATGAAGTTTTGAATGGTGGTGTGCATCCTATATATTGAATCAAAACAAGTTGTGGAAGACTAGTACTCATCTTAAATCCACCACTTGGCCAATCTAGAAAGCATGGAAAAGTAGATACTAGCTCAATCAAAGATTCAATCATAGTTGTTGAACTGTCCATCCATCCAAGGTCCACCACCATATGGTGTGAGCTATTTTCCCCATTGGTGTTGGCCCAAGCTCAATTAAATCTAAGCATAAAAAAGATTCCTCCTTTGAGCTAATTTGTGTGTGTGTGTGTGTGCGCGCGCGCCTATGTTGAGTGGACAAATGGATAGTCTCTCTCCTCTCACTCCATCGGTGTATTCCCTCTCTCGGCCAGGTGGATTGTGTAAGCCGAGTGGTGTCCCATAGTGTATTATCCCAAGAGTGTGTGTATTATCCCAAGAGTGTGTGTCGGGTGATTATAGAGGTGTTGTGTGTGTTTCCATCCCCCTCACATTCTTTTGGCACCCCCACAAAGGAGATTCTTTGAGTACCTTCAGCTTCGAAATTACAAGTTACAGGTTACAGGTTATAGGATACAGGTACAGGTATAGGTACAAGTGATTCACACAGGTACAAGTAGCTGGAGTAGAGCTATATACTAGCAAGTGGGAGTCACTTGTAGTTGCCGTGGTGGGTATGCATCATTTGGCGCCTATTTGAGCGCATTGTCTAGTATTGTATGGTGCTTGTGGATACTGCCATTGTACGCCTTGTGGAGCCATACTTGGTTTTATTTGGCATTCCTAGCCATTTCTGAGACTTGGTCTTGAAGATAGTCATTTTTGAGACTTGACTATATGATATTTGCATAAACCTTGTTAGAGAGTCGTGGTGGTGAGGTTTTATTGATCTGGGGGATTCTCAATTGTGAGATCCTTTCGATGATACAAGTGGCTAGAGCACCCTTTTTGTGACATCGTCATAGGCTGTGTACTAGTGATTCCTACTTGATGCTCGGGTACCATCGTTGGCAGGTTATGCATGCATATACAATTGATATATTGGGTTTTTCCTGCTCTAATTCTGGGGAAACTCTGCCAAAAAAATTTCAAGTTGTGATGGTTGGCTTTATGCTGTTATATTGTTGAAATTTTAGCAAAATGAGAGGGTAATTAGTCAAGTGTGCTTTCTTGGGAGCTACATGGATGGAATTTAATGGATAATCACGACAGACCTCAGTTCACTCCTTTTCATTTTGCACAAAGAATCCAGATAAATGTTCATGTGGATAGGAAGATCTTTTATCAACATTGCATAGTCTTTATGTTTGGGCCAAGAAGATTAAGAGAGATACTAGAATCTCCTTTGCATGTTGTTATTCTGATGATTAACTATGGAAAATCATTTGATATGCATGTGTTCATCCTTTTATAGAAGCTTGAGCTCCATTCAAGTTTCTGGGGATTGAGTCAATAAAAAAGTTTTAGGTTCTTGTACATGTGTTAGAAGGGGTTCTCAAAGCATCAAAACTTGGGGTAGCCATGGCTTTCTCTTATCCAGAATTTCATGGAAGAGGTGATGAAGATGTGTAAGACTTTTTGGAAAAGATGGAGGTTTCGTGCATTAAGCAATGAGATTCATAATCCGGCATAGATGCTACGTCTTCTTTATATTTGTTTGAAGAGTGGTGCGAGTTTGGTCCAAAGTATTTGAAGAGGACTTGCGTCTGGCTGATCCATCTGTGAGATTAAGTTGGGATAAGCTACGGCATGGATTGGAAGTTGAGTTTGTGAAGATAAAAGATCCTAAAAAAGTGCGGCAAGAAGTACAGGGTTTGGTGCAAAGGGAAGGTGATAGTAGATGCGTACATACGTAAGTTTTCAATGGCATGGGAGCGAATGTGCGGGGCCTTAGCACCACAGGTACCCCCACCTGACATGATGAAGAAGGACAGGTTCTTGGCAGATCTTTGGAGAATATACGTTGGAGAGTGGATCTAAAGAATCCTAGGACATATGAAGATGCACTCAACGTAGTGAGGAACAAAGAGTGGAAGCTAAGAATAATGAGTCAGCTAGGAGTAGAGTCTTTTCCCAGGAGGTCTGAGTTTCATCCTATGGATTCTTTGCAACGTCGCATGCCAGGGGTGAACCAGTGGTTTCTATTACTCCTTAGGTTATGCCAGCAACGGTCACTACATCTGTGCAAGATGATGGGCTAAGGCAAGACATGAGACAAGTGGTAGATTTAATAAAGAATCTCAGTGCTAGCTAATGTGAAAAATAATTGAGGTTGGGTAAGGTTTGCAAATCAGCCAGCAAGAGGTGAAGAAAAACCTAGGAATGGTGTTGGACAAAGCGCAATGGTAGGGTCTGGAGGCAGACGCCCACGTGTTATAATTGGAGAGATTTGGGCCACATCAGCCCACAATGTGATAAGCCACCATAATTGGGGGGAGACATGTATCCATTTCCAAGATAGGTGTTGACCAGGTCAAATGATTATGGCATTGAAATTAAGGGAGAAGAAGGAACCAGCGGATTAACCCAAGAGGAAAAGAGAAAGGCAAAAGTGATAAGTGTGGTCACCTTGGAAAAGGCAGCAAAGCTAGAGGATACATTAGTGATGCCTATTGGAAAGAGGACCACACAGGATAAGTAAGGAAGAAGTGGCGCAGGTCCAAGTAAGAAGAAGGGAAAGAGACATGAAGACAAGGATTTCAAGACCAAGAGGAAAAGAAGGGCTCATCGCAAGTTTCATGTTTCAGATTTTCCACTAGGGGATGGGCAATTAAGCTATGACTTGAAGGAGGATCTAACAATCAAGAAAGCAGATGTAACTTTTGGACAGCTTATAAATATGGTGCCTAAGCTAAAGTGACAGTGAAAGAGGATAGTTAACCCAATGGAGAAAGAACCAGAGAGAGTTTGAGTGAAGGTGTTTATGATGGATGAGCTACCAGAAATTTGCCCAATAGTAGATGTGTGGCACAAAGAAAAAATCTGGGACAAGGTTATGTTGATGGTGGAGTCCAAATATGTGTCATAACACATGCGTTGAGAATATGGTTCTTACAGCTGTGTCAAGATTTTGGATCAGATTGGCAAACCATAAAAAATGAAAATGTTTGGGTGTTGTCAAGAGCCTAGAAGTGGAGGTGTATGATGCAACGGTGGTGGTTGATTTTCATGCGATGCAAGCGGGGTTGGAAGCATATCCTATTGTACTGGTGTTAGCAATGGCTAACACATGCTACACCGAATATGCACCAAGCGGGAGATATGCTATGGATGTGCACAATATTTTCCACTCACTTTGTATATGATCGTGGGCTCATTGGGAGTTCCAAAGCTGTATATGCTAGCTAGAGGGCTCAAACTTGAACCCATAGTAGAAGGGATTGTGGTGAAATACTTTATGCAAGGAGGCTTCATTCTTGAGTATCCATTCTTGAGGATCCGCTTTTGAGAGCTCTCTCTCTCTCTCTTGAGTGTTCACTCTATGGATGGCCTAGCCTTGAGCTTAATGACCATGATTAAGAGGCTAGTGCTGATCCATTGTAATTAGAGAAGCTATTTGTTGACCGTTGGGTCAACAACACAACATAACACAAGTTTCGTACCAAAGTCTTATCTTTTGCGAGTTATGAAATGCTGCGGATTATGGCTATAAACGTCATTTGTAATGAGTAGTTATTCTAGTTTCAGAAGCCGGGGTGCAATGGCACTTCTGGATTGTAAATACAAATCCATTTGACCCTTTCAACCCCATTTTTTATTAAACCTAAGGTAGCCTTAGTATATAAGGTACCTAGGCCATTTTTTAAAAGGAGACTTTAATCATAATCAAAACTTTAGCGGCACTGCCGTCTACTGTGTGTGAGAGAGAAAGAGAGTGAGCATGAGCTTTCTCCTCTAGCTACACGTGGCTCACTCAACACATTGGAGATCCGACTACACCATTACTATAGGCTCAAGGAGAGCTAGGCGACAACGCCAAGCATTCCACGCGAGACAAAGCGCACATGCCGACGCATCTACGAGCTATTTGTGGCCGTAAGTGTATCAAACAATGTCTGTTTTCTGCGTGCTAGTAGTCTATAGAATCGTGGAAACATAAGCTACGCATAGGTACTCATAAATTTCAGTTTCAGGCACATTCAAAATTCTCCTTTGTCATCCTACGCGTTTTCCGGAGACGGGTTTAGAGTGAGGGTTTTGAGTGTAGAAGCGTATGGACAGGTGTATCCTAGTGAGGGGTTGGTGTTCCTTAAGTTTCGTACGAATCTAGCATGATTAGGTGAGTTACCTTCCGTATGTGTGTATGTGGCTAGGTGGTGTAGTTGAGAGCAATGAGGTTCTTGATTGTGGTATAGTTGGCCTTCTAGAGTGTTGTATGTGTAGGATGGTCTCAGTCTGACAAGCTAAAGAGATTTCCTCCATGTGCCTATCGTGTTATCTGTGTCCTCGATTGAAATTATGTTGATCTAGGTAGTGTTTGCATGCACTTCATGGGTGTGTGAGTCGCTCCCGCAACATTGGCGCCACTGCCGGGAACAGAAGGACCTAAGTAGGTTTCCTACCAACACTCGTGTGATGGTTGCTTGATTTACTTTCAGCTAAATAAAGCGTTTTTCTTAAGTGGATCCGGAAGAGGATATTCCGCGATCAAGTGGATAGCCAAGAAGGGTGTGTCTTGCCGAGGGTCTGCGACTAGGTAGGTTTAGTTAGGATCTATGGATTAGAGTATTTGTTGGTGGTCGAGTGATTTGTGAGGTGATAAAAGTGTTTACTAGTCTGTGTGTGGCAGTGAAGCGTTTTTCTACTCATAGATGGAAAACCCCATATGATTTGTAGGAGTAGCTTTAGGTAAGTGATCCGATTCTGATCTAGAGCTATTCAGCACTGAATTATTTGCTAAAGTGCTTGATTGCATTTGAAATCACAGAAAAGTGTGCTTTTGTGAGGGTAAAAATGCATTAAACAAGCTTTTGTTGATATTTTTGTATGAGTGACTGATGCTGTGCTTATAAAAGACCATTTGCAAGGGTTCTGTGAAGAAAACCTGCAATTCTGTAAACATAGACATCCTACGCGTAGGATGTCTCAAGGGGGTTCTGGAGACCAGATTTGAAAATTCTGACTGCACCAGTGTGTTCAGAAGGGGGGGTTTACCCTAAGTATACATTGAAACTAGAGTTTTGACCAACTCTTGACTCCCAAAAGACCAAAGACGGAGTGTCAAAAACGCAAAAACAAGAAACTTAAGATTCTGAGCACAATTTTGCATAAAAACTAGTAGGAATGCTTGAAAAGTAGTGCTCAAGACTTGCGGATGCCTATGGATGAATTCTGCCAAAAATTTCATCAGTAGAAATCCTACGCGTAGGATGTCTAGAGAGTGATTCTGGAAGCAAAAATCAAGTTTTGACATCATACTCATATTCTGCATGTTATGTTGGACTCACACACCAAAGCTCATGTCATTTGGACATATAGACTGAGAGTTAAGGGGATGTTACTCTTTCAGAGAAATATTTTTCCAAAAGTGATTCTGAGCAATTTTGACATCCAAAATTTGCTGTGATCACATATTCTTGTTATATGCATCAAGAAGCACCTTGGGTAGAAACAGAAGTCCATTCTGAGAAAACAATACATCCTACGTGTAGGATGTCTACAGGGTGATCTGGTGGAAATTTTGAAATTCTAAGTTGACCAGTGAGTTCAGAAGGTAGGTTTTACCCTATTTTTACATGGAAAGGGGAACTTGACCATATCTTGACAGGATAAGACCAAAAGACAAAAATTGCCTGACATCCTACCCAAATTGTGTCCAAGGCCTAATTTTGAGACCAAACCATAGGATGACTCCATAGGCATGTTCAAAATGTTGTATGGAGTGCATGTGATAAATTTCATCTCATTTGGGTCAGTGAAAGTGAAGATTGCACAGACTTTAGGGTTTTTGGACAGACAAAAGGTAAGAATAGCTAGTTTTGGGGTCTTTTGACATCCAAATTAAAATCTAAGCATAGCATTGGGTTGCTCACATCAAGGGGAAGTTGTGTCTCAAGTTTGGGGCAATTCTAATCACTTAGACATCCTACGCGTAGAATGTCTTCCCCATGATTTAGCACTCCAAATCAACCTCTAAGCATACCAGTGGGTTGCTGAAGACTAGGGGAATCTTTGGTCCAAGTTTGGGTTCATTCTGAGCAAAAAGACATCCTATGCGTAGGATGTCTACTGCATAATTCTGAAACCAAAATTCTATTGTGACCATACCATGATGTCATATAGCCTTAGATAAGCCTCCTAGGAAAATTTGGTCCAATTTGGAGTTGATTTGATTTGGGAATTCATCAGAACAGACATCATGCTTTTGGAACAGATTCTTGATCATTTGATCCACCTATAGGTTTCTGAATCAAAAAGTGAAAATAGCTGTGAGCTTAGCACATCAAGTTCGAGCTGAAACAGAGCAAAAAGACATGCTACGCGTAGGATGTCTCTAGGGTCATAAAGTGGTCAAAATTCTATTGTAGCCATATAGGGAGGTTCTAAGTGTCTCAAGGATTCCATAACTTTTTTCAAAAGTGAATTTGGACCTTGTTTGGCCTATTTACCAAGCAAAGACAATAATTGTCAGACATCCTACTCTAGGAGTGCACTAGAAGCTTATGCAGCCCAAATCTTGACCTATTGGCATTTAAATTCAATTTTGAGCATACCATTGGGTTGCTGAGCACTAGGAGAATCTTGGGATCAAGTTTGGACAAATCTAAGCAGTTAGACATCCTACACGTAGGATGTCTCCAGCTTGATTTAGGACTCCAAACAAACTTATGAGCACACCACTGTGATCAGCACATCAAGGAGAAGCTGGGGTGAAAATTTCAAGTCATTCTGAGAAATTAAAGAAGACATCCTAAGCGTAGGATGTCTCAAGGAAATTTTTAGGTCCAAATGAAATTCTGAGCATACCATTGTGTTGCTGGACTTAAGGGGAGTCTCTGGACCAAATTTTGTTAAATTCTGAGCATATAGACATCCTACGCGTAGGATGTCTCCAGGCCATTTTTAGGGTCCATTTGTAATTTTGACCATACAAGAGTGTTCACAGTGTCACATAGATCCCAAATATTTTTTCAAAATTGAATTTGGACTCATTTTGACCATTCTAAACTGCATTTCACTGTTTTGGCCATAACTTTCACACAAACGGTATCGGATTGGAAAAGTTTTTATATCAAAACGTAGCCTGAGAGCGGCTCTACAGATCTTAGAGCAAAACTTGAACTAAATGTATGCCGACGGAAACAGTTTAGTTCAATTTTGAAAAAAACATCGTTTGAGGCCTCAAAATACATCCGCAAGTTAGGGGTGTGTAAAAGCGACAATTTGCAAGAATTGTGACGAAACGGTTGCGGTTTTGGACATAGTTTCAACTTTTCCCTAACCAAAGAACTTGAACACAGTGGACTCAGTCTACTTGAACCAAGAAAAAGCTCTTAAGCCCAGAAATCATGTCTACCCTTGATTCAAACACAACTTACACAAGCATGGAGATCCCGACGATAGAGGAATATCCTCCCACAATGGATCTTCCAAACTTGCAATTGATAAAGATCCATCTTGTTGAGAGAGTTTGGATGATTGGTCATGAGAGTGAAGGACCATATAGATACATTGATGACAATGAGGTCAATTTTTATAGGCGCTCAGATCCATACCTAGAAGAGATAACGTATTACAAGCTCCTATATGTCTACACATACGGAGTCGATTGCCAATGGAGATCTATAGTTGTCGAAGAGTATGGACGATAATACAGAGTTGTAGAAAGCACAAATCCACAGAGTGTACTAGAAAGAGGTGGATATTTGGTCATTGAAGGACCACAAATGCCTCCACTAAACACGAGGATTCCTATAGGAATTCCAAGAAGAGAGCCACCAGGATTCCCTTCAAGAGCGATAACGAGAGAAGGATTGGGAGAGTCTCTGGTTAGACTTGTAGACAATCGACGAGTTAGACCATCCCAAGTCCAGAAATGGGTAAACATAAAATACTCCAGAGATAAAGATCCGAGAGATCATGTAGCGGCTTTTAGAAGAGTGATTAGAGCAGAGGAAGTTTCGGATTTTGCGACACAGTTTGCGGGATTTGGATTGACTCTAGAAGACGATGCAGCTACATGGTTCGACTCGGTGGAAAAATGGGATTTTGAGACCGTAGATGAGCTGTTTGAGGAGTTTATTGAAGAATTCTCGCCAAAAGACATTGCTTACAACACGTCTCGCAAATCCATAGACTCAAACAGAAAGAGAATGAATCAGTACACAAAGCATCATTACGGCTCAAGAGATATCTTAAGCTCTGTTGGAGAGCACAATTACCTACGCAAGCACGACTGATGATGATCTTTATCCAGGGAATGAGACATACGGGCCTTCAGAAGGAACTGCATATGATAAGGAGGATGACGCTAAACGAGTTGATCAAAGAAGCTCTTTATCTAGGTGGATAACTGTGAGGCATACAAAGAAAAGGACTTAAAGAGTCAAGGAGATGACACATCCTCTCAGCACAGTGTTTCACAGATAAGTGAGTCCATTGCCAAGCCAACGGCACCTATTGATCAAGAAAAGATTATCGACAACTTGGTCAAGAGGTTGATTCCTCTTGTAAGGTCTAATTCGGGAGAGCCAAAGTGGTGTGAAATTGAGAGAAAATGGATGAACCATACAGAGAAAGAGTGCTATTATAGCATGGAAAATGCTAGGGAGAGGTATGTACAACCTGTTCTAGAGCCACCTACTCCACCTAGATACATTACGGGGAATGCGCCAGGACCAGTAGGAGTTTTAAGGCCACAGCTTGTCTTAAGACAACAACCTCCGCTACCAGGTGCTAGAATGCAGGTAGACATGAGATACATGCCAATGATGGAAGCATCAAATAAAACAATGCCAGTACCAGCTACAATGTGGTATAGCAACCAAAGTGAGTACTACCCTTCGGAGAAACAAAATGTGAGAGAAAAACATGGAGTGGTGAGGCCGGTACAACCTCCACCTCCTGGGTTTCAATCAAGAGAAAGAAGGTATGAAATGGACAAAAGGACATTGCAATTCATTGAAAATAGCGGCTTATCTAGGTCAAAGCTTGCTTATAGCCAAGAGGAAATGCTAAAAGAATCTCCTCAACCAGAGACAGATTGTCACAAAAATCGTGACAACGACTTGGTAAAACAATGTACTCATACGGAGATCACTGAAGTAAATGCCTATTGTCTTGAGTGTGGCATCACTCACTTGATCCCCGATTGCCCGAAAAACCCAAACCAAATCAGGAAAATCACGACAAATGTATTAGGGATTGTTCAGCTACCTAATAGCTCAGAAAATTAAAATGTCGTAACAGTTCACGTGGTTACGAGAGCACAAGCTCAAAAGAAAGCTGATGACAATCCAGAGACAGAGGACACGGAAAGTGACAAGAGTCCAAAGACAGATGATGGACCAAATATAGATGCACCTAGTCAGAAAACTAAGAGAAAACGAAATAGTTGGAAAACTAGAAAGACTAGGATGAAAGCACGCAGGGAACGAGAGCAAAAATCCCTAGCTCAGAAGCTTAGCAAAGCTGAGGAGAAGATAAAACAACATGAGGACAAGAAGAATTCTCGCCAAAAGACATTGCTTACAACACGTCTCGCAAATCCATAGACTCAAACAGAAAGAGAATGAATCAGTACACAAAGCATCATTACGGCTCAAGAGATATCTTAAGCTCTGTTGGAGAGCAGAATTACCTACGCAAGCACGACTGATGATGATCTTTATCCAGGGAATGAGACATACGGGCCTTCAGAAGGAACTGCATATGATAAGGAGGATGACGCTAAACGAGTTGATCAAAGAAGCTCTTTATCTAGGTGGATAACTGTGAGGCATACAAAGAAAAGGACTTAAAGAGTCAAGGAGATGACACATCCTCTCAGCACAGTGTTTCACAGATAAGTGAGTCCATTGCCAAGCCAACGGCACCTATTGATCAAGAAAAGATTATCGACAACTTGGTCAAGAGGTTGATTCCTCTTGTAAGGTCTAATTCGGGAGAGCCAAAGTGGTGTGAAATTGAGAGAAAATGGATGAACCATACAGAGGAAGAGTGCTATTATAGCATGGAAAATGCTAGGGAGAGGTATGTACAACTTGTTCCAGAGCCACCTACTCCACCTAGATACATTACGGGGAATGCGCCAGGACCAGTAGGAGTTTTAAGGCCACAGCTTGTCTTAAGACAACAACCTCCGCTGCCAGGTGCTAGAATGTAGGTAGACATGAGATACATGCCAATGATGGAAGCATCAAATAAAACAATGCCAGTACCAGCTACAATGTGGTATAGCAACCAAAGTGAGTACTACTCTTCGGAGCAACAAAATGTGAGAGAAACACATGGAGTGGTGAGGCCGGTACAACCTCCACCTCCTGGGTTTCAATCAAGAGAAAGAAGGTATGAAATGGAAAAAAGGACATTGCGATTCATTGCAAATAGCGACATATCTAGGTCAAAGCTTGCTTATAGCCAAGAGGAAATGCTAAAAGAATCTCCTCAACCAGAGATAGATTGTCACAAAAATCGTGACAACCACTTGGTCAAACAATGTACTCATACAGAGATCACTGAAGTAAATGCCTATTGTCTTGAGTGTGGCATCACTCACTTGATCCCCGATTGCCCAAAAAACCCAAACCAAATCAGGAAAATCACGACAAATGTATTAGGGATTTTTCAGCTACCTAATAGCTCAGAAAATTAAAATGTCGTACCGGTTCAAGTGGTTACGAGACCACAAGCTCAAAAGAAAGCTGATGAAAATCCAGAGACAGAGAACACGGAAAGTGACAGGAGTCCAAAGACAGATGATGGACCAAAGATAGACGCACCTAGTCAGAAAACCAAGAGAAAACGAAATAGTTGGAAAGCTAGAAAGACTAGGATGAAAGCATGCAGGGAACGAGAGAAAAAATCCCTAGCTGAGAAGCTTACCGAAGCTGAGGAGAAGATAAAACAACATGAGGACAAGGAGGCACCTTCTCTTACACAGATGGTTAAACCTCTAGAAGAACCATCCACGGATGAGAAACCGAGAAGTGCTAGTTCAAGAGGATCTGTGTTGGCAGAGAAGGTTAATGAGACATTACATGCCCTCTTGAAAGCCTATGATGTGAGGCCAAAAAACAACTGAACCCAAGAACACAGGAGAATGAAATATCCCTATGTGGAACTAGAAAAGCAAAGGTTTGAAATGTGCCAGAAAATGATTCAAACAGCCCAAGCTTTACTAGAGCCACCAGTTGCAAAACCTGAGGATGTGATCCGTGTCATGCTTACATAAGTAATCCCACCAAACGAGGAACTAAAAGAGCCAGATTCTAGTCCATGGGCATAGACCAAACCTCAAAGACCCAGCATTAGAACCAAGGATAGTACTAAATACCACGGACAACTCTTCCGAGGGATTTCACCAAGCTACACTTGTGGATTGTAAAGAGATAGATGGTCTTGCCAGATTGTGGAAACAAGTCAGAGAGGCCAATTAAACCGATGACCTAAGAAGACGAGTAGACAAGACTGGTGATGATCGAGGAGTGTTTCTACCACCAATAGAGGAATTTGAGACTGGATCTAAAATGAATCTAGACGTGCGATCGTATTGGGCCGACAAAGGATCTATACAATCTATGGATAGTCAACCCCATTCGCTAAGAACACTACCGTCCTACATGGGAGAGTAGGAGGCCAAGTCAGATGTGGTTGCAGTCCCATCACAGAGACTGTCTCCCAACAAGGCCATCAATTCAAAGGGGCTAGTAGATATTCTATCTACCCCAGTCACATGTACAATAATGTTAGCCGAGTTGCTCAGAATAAGACCAAACATGTGGGCTAATGTGGGTAAATGTCTAGAGAAATTTGGTGTAAAAACCCCAATGGCTCAAATCGAGGAAGGAATCGAAGAGCATGAAATGACTCAACTAAATACTAGGCCAGTGCCATTAAACAAGGTAGGCGAGTATTACGAGGGAGAAGATGGAAACACCACCCTTCCTGTGGAATTCAATAATATAAAAACCATGGAAATCCTTGACAGTGGAGCTAGTGTGGCCATTGCAACCAAAGAGGTTTGGAGAAAATGGGGAAAACCTGCCTTGATATCCACACGAATGACCCTGCACCTTGCAGATGGACACATGGAAAAGCCCCTAGGACTGCTAGAAAAAGTACTTGTTACTTCTTGTGGCATTGAATATGAACACACTTTTGTTGTTGTTGACTTTGGCAAGAAGAACAACCATGACATCATTCTGGGAAGACCATTCATGCGACAATTGAAATTGGTCCAAGATTGGGGTTATGACCATATATACCTGAGACATATGGAAACCATAATAAAGATAAACTTGAGAGACCATAGCTATAGGGATGTGACAAGAACACCAGTTGAGGAGTTTGATTCCCCCACAGTAGCATTATCAGAACTTCTAGCTTGGTTAGGTAAGCCTAAAGAACTGTGGATGTGTGGAGTTTCACAATGTGGTAGCTTCAAACTTGAGGAATGTATCCTAGAGCGGGTTACAGAGGATATCGACTATATCCCAAAACCATTTCCTGAAGAAGAGTTGGAGCCTTTTGGATGGGAACACATCTTGGCTACTCCCACAACAAAGTTTTGTGATTAAAATGGCTATGATGTCATTCCTTATTTTGCAGTGAGTGTAATCCAGGAAAACAAAGAGAACCAGACATCAACAAGCGCTCGACATAAGGAGGAAACAAAGAAATGTGGAGAATCAAAAGATGAAGAAGACGACGAGTTCTATGACTCTGTAGAACACTTCGAGCTTCAAGAAGATCAACGACCCGGGAATCAATGTCATCGCTACACGAATAACGTGCATCAAAAGTGGATTCCAAAGTCCTCGGTGAAAACACAACCACCACAAGCATCCTCATACATGGCTCCTAATAAGGATGCAAAGACTCCGCCAGGAGGAATACGACCACATGCTCTAATCAATGGGCTAGGAAAGTCCTCCAAGAAACTACCACCCACGAGCAAACAGACAGTAACTTTCCACTACCAGCCAAAAAATCAAGGGAAAGTACAAGAAGTCAACCTTGCTGAGGATAGTAGCGATAGTGATGAATCTTACAACATCCCCTATCATCAACTCAGGCCGTCACTATCACCAACCCGTTCAGCAACAACCATGACAGGTCAAAAGAACGGGGCAACAAGTCAAAGCCAAAAATCTCGACAAATGTGGATACCAAAAAGCCAGATCGGCCAAAAACAGATATGGATCAAGAAGACAAAGATCTCTAATGACAAATCACAAGATCCAACACCAAAACAAAAACAAGAAAAGCGTGCACGAACGGGTAAGAATATCACAAAGTCGCAAGCTTTCACAACTCAGGTTTGGGCTCCAAAGAAGTTGATTCAAGCACAAAAAAGTCAGGAATTCATTTGGATTCCAAAACAACCATAGTATAAACTTTCAAAGCCTGAATCCCGTCCCCAACCAAGTGTACAAGGGCTAAAGCAAAGACCACTGTTGACTCACACAACAAAAAGGTGGATCCCAAAGAAGTCTCTTCAAACACAAACACAGCATAGGCAAGTATGGGTTCCCAAACGAGAGCCACACTACAAGAGGCTATTCATATTAGCGACGCTCACACAGCGACGCTCAAAAAAAAAAATTCATGGCGTCACTATGAGCATCGCAAATGTTGTTGTAAGTTTGCGATGCTCATAGGGACGCCGAGTGGGGTGAAAAAAAATAACAGAGAACGACCAAAAACTCAGATCTCAGATCTGAGCTTTTCGGCGCCCTCAAGCAAGGAGCAGGTAACGCTCTCTCTCTCTCTCTCTCTTTCTTCTCCACACACACACACGAGGAGAGGAAGGAGAGCCAAGTATGCTCCTTCCCTCTCCTCACTCTCATGTTCCCTTCCCCTCTTTCTCTCTCCCTCTCTCTCTCTCACACACACACACACATAGTGTTTTTGAGAGAGAGAGAGAGAGAGAGAGAGAGAGAGAGAGAGAGAGAGAGAGAGAAAGAGTACAAACATAAACAAAAACACACACACACATACATAAACAAAGAATGCACACACACATTGAGAGAGGAAAAGAGAGAGAGAGCATGCATAAACAAAAAATGCACACATTGAGAGAGGAAAAGAGAGAGAGAACATGCATGAACAAAAAACGCACACATTGAGAGTGAAAAAGAGAGAGAAAATATGCATAAACAAAAAAACGCACACACATTGAGAGAGAAAGAGAGAGAAACTAAGTTAACGTCGTAGGAAACTAATTAAAATTAAAAGACCTAAAGATCTAGCCGACGAGGAGTTGAACTCAAGACCTATTATTCAAGAGGGAAATGGCATAACCAATCTATCATACTTGGCATGGGTGATAGAAAGGTTATACCATTTATCTCTTTTTATTGGCACACACATCCACACACGTGCACACACACAAGAAGAAGAGAGTTACAACGTCGTAGGAAACTATCCTAAAAGACGTTAAAGATGAGGTTAGATGTAGACTTACGTTAAATTAGATTTAGGTTTATTTAAGTTAAATTAGATTAGATTTAGGTTTATTTTTAGTTAGATTTATGTTTATTTACACTAGATTTAGATTTATGTTATATTAGATTAGATTTAGGTCTCCATAGACTGCGATGCCTGCATGAAGCGGGTGAAGAAAGCCCTCAATGGAATATAGGGTATTGCTGCCTTCACTCATGGTGGGCTCCATCGATCCAAAAGTACTGGTGAAATGTCTTCAGAAGATAGGGAAGAAGGTGGATCTTCAGGGCGGCAAGAGTCACTACATCCCCGACAATGACCATCTAGACAACCTCTAGTCATTCAACAGCAACTTCAAAGTTAGTAACAAGAGCAAGAACGGTCCAAAGGGCCAATTGCTATCGTCAGATGTGGATGGAGATGAGGCAACGTCACCGCTGGAAGTTAACTCTCACATCTTTAGTGATGAGAATGCCAACTCTTGCCGAGTTATGTGAAAAATTATGTGTTAAATCAGTTTTAAGGTTCTTATAATCCCTGTTAGTTTAGTTCTTTGTTTTTAATATAACATAATTTACTTTAGATTTAGATTTATGTTATATTAGATTAGACTTACGTTTATTTAGTTTTACCCACACACACACACACAAGAAGAAGAGAGTTTTAACGTCGTAGGAAACTATCCCAAAAGACGTTAAAGATTAGGTTAGATGTAGACTTACGTTAAATTAGATTTAGGTTTATTTTTAGTTAGATTTACGTTTATTTAGATATACGCTTATTTACGTTAGATTGAGTCCACGCAAGAATTACTTACGGTTTAGGGTTTAGAGCTAGACGAACAATGAAAAGATCTACTGTGAAAAGATGTTAAGATGCTGTGAAGTGCTACAGCTAGAGAAGAGGCAAAGGGGTTTTGTCCACTACATGCAGTATCATGTAGACGTGGGTCCGTAGATTTCTTGTACCCACAAATATAGGTATTGACAAATAAAGACGAGATTATAACCCGGTGGTTCTGATCTCCGTGCACCTCTAGACCGAGGTGTGCGGGGATTGGACATGACTAGAGAATGTGAGGTAGAGAGAGAGAGAGAGAGAGAGAGAGAGAGAGAGAGAGAGAGAGAGAGAGAGAGACGAAGAATGCCAATAGAATATTAAATTTGTTGTCCAGGTTATAAGATTTTTATCCTCATTATGAGTAGTGACGAGGATGTGGGACCGTCCAACCGAAACACCTATCTCTCAACGAGGGTCTTATGTCCTTGTAATCAATGCAAGCATGCTGTGCGACGGACAAGACGTGTTTCTTTGCAGCACGTTTGCGAATTTGGCGAGTTCGATCCATCTATTATAGATCGCGTTGTTGCCAATTATAACCCGTCGGACTCTGACGCTGGCCAACAAGCAGCAATCTTGCAACCCAATAGACGTGTTCGCAGGCGCTTTGGTCAAGCAACATATGTGAGGCCACAAGATGTAGCCTCTGACAGCTCGGGGGATGATCATGCAGAGCACATTCCCAACGAGGCAATGTTTGAGCTTGAGATTGATGAAATGATCGAGACGATCATGGATTCAAAAAGGCTTATCCATGATCATATGAAAAGTGAAGCCGATACACCATTGTATAATGGAGCACGTATGTCTAGATTGAAAGCACTCCTGGTTCTTCTCAACATGCAGGCAAAGTTTGGATGGAGTGACACTAGCGTCACAGTGCTTTTCAGGTGATCTATTACAATTAGTTTACTTTAATAAAACTCTAAATGTATAATGATCTGATAGATTTTTACACGATTGTATCGTATTTTTATGTTGTGTAGATTTCTTAAAGAGCACATACTACCAGCTGACAATGTGATGCCAGATTCCCGAGATGAAGCAAGAAAGATTTTGCGAAACTTGGGGATGGATTACAATTCTATCCACGCTTGTCCTAATGACTGCATTCTTTTCGGAGGGGAATACATAGACATGGAGAAGTGTCCGAAATGTGATTCCGAAAGATATCGAGTAGATCTCCACGAGACAAAAATTCCACAAAAGGTTTTACGACATTTTCCTCTGCTTCCTCGCATCAAGCATTTCTTCGAATGTAAGTCCATGGCCGCCCTAGAATCATGGCATGAGGAGAATAAATCTTCGGATGGTGTGCTACGAATTCCTGCAGATTACGTAGCCTGGAAACATATAGATGGAACATGGTCGGATTTTTCCAGGAAAGCTCGAAATTTGCGCTTAGGCCTGGCTATGGATGGCGTAAATCCATTTGGTCAAAGATCAACATCTTACAGTGTATGGCCCATTGTCATCGTCAACTACAACATTCCCCCGTGGTTGACTACGAAGAAGGGGCACCTATGGCTAAGCTTGATTGTGCCAGGGCGATATAAAGTGGAGAATATGGATGTGTATCTTCATCCACTATTGGAAGAGCTACAACAATTGTGGATTGGCATAAAGGTGGTGGATATGAGCCGACACACAGGACGACGGAATTCTTTGATCAGAGGCATTCTAATGTGGGCCATGCATGACTATCCCGGGCTAACAGAATGCTCAGGTGATCGATCTATTGATACTCCTCACTCAGACACTGTAAATCTTGTTTTTTCCCATAGTTGATCTATTATCATGTGTATACATGCAGGGCTTCAAACAAGCGGATATAGAGCATGTGTCACATGTGGACCTAGACTGAATGCACGTAGGGCGCCCTCACTGAAGAAGCAAATCTACGAAGGTCATCAAGCGTATCTTCCAGAGAATCGTGTGTTACCCGACAGCTTTTTGGGAAGAGAGCCACCAAGGATGTCTGCACAAGCATGGTTAGAGCAGAAGGAGATGTGCGATGACGGATTGCCTCCAGGGATGAAGAGACTATCTCTATGGTACGAGTTACCATACTGGCCCCGACTCATGATCAATCACTTGCTCGATCCAATGCACATATTCAAGAATGTGGGTAATCTACTATGGGACCATCTGATCGGCAAGAAAGATACTTTGGGAGCCAGAGTTGACCTTAGAAATGTGGATCCTATGGAGCAATATTGGCCGCAAACAACGTCTGATGGATCGATAAAACTCCCTAAAGCACCATGGATTTTCACAGGAGCCCAAGAACGCAAAGTAAAAGAGACCATTCGATCTTTGCAGACCCCCACTGGCGTAATGCACTCGCTCCGAACGTGTTTTACTAAAGAAGGAAAGCTTACCGGTTTGAAGTCACACGATTGGCATAAAATGTGTCAGGTACGTTCATAGTGGACGTTAATATCATTGCATAAAATGTGGACTTTAATATCATTGCTGCACATACTTTACAGTTTATTTTACCGGTTGCCATTGAGGGATGTTTGTCTCTCGACATCCGTAACACAATCTACAAACTTGCAAAGCTGGTGCAATGGATTTCACAAAAGGAGATCAACGTAGACTCCATACCATTCGCCAAACTAAATGCTGCGGAGCTTGTGTGCATGTTTGAGAAACATTTTCCTACTACCATGCTAACCATTTAGGTGCATCTTCTTGTTCATATAGTTGATGAGGTGGAAATAGCTAGCACAGTTCATTCCAGATGGATGTTCTTCTTAGAACATTTCATGAAAACGCTTAAGGGATATGTGCGTCAAAAGGCACGTCCGGAGGGTAGCATGGCAGAAGGTTGGTTGGTATCAGAGTCCCTAGTGTACATTGGAGAGTGGCTAGACGGATTTGATAAAGCTTGGGACACGCTATGGCGAACCATAGATGATGAGCGCATATCTCGGATTGTCATGTGCAATCTCGGTGTTGAGAAGAAGATGACGGAAGATCTAGAGGCTAAAATCAACCGATTTTGCATGCTTCACAATCCAGTGATGCAAAAGTGGATTTCACAATATGAGGATGCAAAGCAAGAGCGACAAAGGGCACAAATCGAGTGGAGAGGGGGAAGACGACCACCGATGCACTATCCGACGGGTCTAGAGAGCCTACCAACATTCATGAGCTTAAGATGGTTGCACAACCAATTGAAAAGCGCACAACAATGCGGTGACGAAGTGACTGAGAAAGAGTGGGAGTACTCTCGGGGTTGCGCGACCAAGGTAAGTTTGCAATGTACGACTAGCTAGTGACTTTATTTCTAAACGTTTGAACGGCCACTCATAATCTTTGTTCGTTGTAGTATAAGTCATACACAGCATCATGGTGTAAAGGTTGACATTTTAGGGTGGAACGGATCGACAAAAAGCGTTTTACTCAAGATTGTGGAATCATGGCAAAATTTGAACAGTCTAGTCGACGACGTTCCTCTGATGCAGATCCTGTGGTGGCATGCTACAAGAGATTTTGAGGATCGATTACAGAGGATTTTTTGTCGACTTGTTCGACGTGCAATGGTTCAAGATAATCATGGAGGGTCGCAATGCTACTGTGCGTAGAGGAGAGTCTGGTTTTCTTGAGGTGGATTCTACTAAGAAATGGACTGACCTAAAAGACACTTTCGTACTACCCGAGCATTGTGAACAAGTAAATATGTAAATAGTTAACATACCCCTTTTACAAGTTATGTGCTTGAAAGCTCTCACGTAAGTTATGTGGCTTTGGCAGGTAATATTTCATCCTACAAAGTCTACATCAAACTGGTGGTACTCCATAGAGGTAGCCCCTCGTAGTGCAAGGACGTATGAAGGCTACCATGTGCCAATCACAACGGCATCAATGGAGGAGATCAGAGAAGATGCTCAATCAAAAGACACTGCGGTGGTGCTAGACGAGCATCAAGATGCTACTACTCTATATGGGGTGCATGCAGAGGAGCTACAAAATGAAACAGAGGATATGTGTTTAAACGGAGAGCTCTATATAGATATAGGAAGTTATGTTGAGTTATACGAGGATGAGAGAGAGATCTCTTAAAGCCACAAATATTGTATTTGAACAATTTTGCTCCGTGTTGTAAAAGCTCTGGCTCTCTAAGTACCTTTCATGGTGTATAACGCTCTTTTCTACTCGCGCTCACATCTTTTGATTGAAAATTCTGAGTTTTTGACTTGCCTCTTCTATCACTCAATTCATTGCGTCATTGTATTTATATGCATCATTACGTCATTGTATTTAATGGTCTTTGCGTCATTGTCTACTCTATTCATTCAATATTAAGTTTAAATATTCGTGTGTTTAATGGAGGTATGGATGATGAGGAGTTTCTTTCTTCTTTGTCACCGCAGCAGAGACAATGTTACGTGGAGAGTCATCGCTCTAGCGCATCATCGCACGTTCCTTCTCTATGCGCATCTCCCTCTCTTTCGGAGCATTCGGCGCGCTCCGAAGCTTCGGTGTCGACGAGACGATCTTCACACTTGTCTAGACACTGGCGCTCTAGTGGTGGTGGTGGCGGTTGTTGTGGGGATTCCGCCGCCGATGCCTCCACACCGCCTCGTGTTGGACGAGGCTCTTTACCCTCCCCTTCTTTGCCCGCCCCCACACCAGCCACAACATCGACATCTACGCCAGGTTTCGCACGGCTGACTGTTCCTAGCAGCTACACACCTCTACCTACTCCGCCAAGAGCCACCCCACTCGACACTCCTCGCTTCGGGGCCCAGACGCCAGTGGAGACACCTGACGTCTGTACCCCCATTGACACGCCGCTAGAGACCCCTGCCGGGACACCGAGGTTCACGCGTCACCAGCCAAAGGGCATGCCTTACTCCGTCGACTTCAGCGGCAGCATCATCATGGATGATGACGGCAAGAAGGTGATCTCGCACATGCGTGGTCTTTGCTCTCAGCTGTTTAGACACTACATACTAAACAAATGGAGTGAAGTACCAAGTGATTTAAAAGCCAGAGTCATCAGCATACTTCATGATGAGTTTCCCGTTCCAACACGGGATCAGCGCTTCAATGAAGACCTGATGAAGATTCGAATGCGCGAATACTGCAAACACAAGCGTTCCGAAGTGCAAAAAGCAATCAAGCATGGGTGGAACAGGCCAGATTGGCTGGCCAAAGAAGATTGGAAGAATGCGAAGAAAGCAGCGCGCAAGAATCCCGACAAGTGGAAGCAACAAAAGGATGTAGCCAGAGCGCGAGTAGAGGCAGGGAGCTCGCACCACTTGGGGAGCGGTGGATGGGCATCATTTGAGGCCGATTTTGTAATTTTTTTCGCATTGCTCTTTATGTTCGATAGTTTAGGGTTTATGAGTTTTTTAATTCTAACATAATGAAATCTTTGTATGTTTTGACAGTGGTCGATGACAGGACGTGATCCCACACCGTACGAGCGCGAGTACGCAGGCAGGAAGGGCTTAAACGCCCTGATGGACATTCTTAGTTCTCGCGGCGGCATGGTTAGTATTAGGGTTTACTCTTTTCTATTTTTTGTGTTGTTTTATAAATGTCGTTATATGTTTATACTTACTGAAAGCTGTCTTATTGTCTTTTTTTGCAGAATCCGACAAATACGCCGCTTGGACGCGATGAGACGTCTGACTAGACAACGTCAATTTAGCCGTAGCTAGATAGCATTAGTTTAGGGTTTCTCATAGCTTATGTATCATGAGATGGATTTTATACGTCTTTTTGAACCATGTATATTATTACATTTGTCACGGTAGTTCATTTTGCCAATCAATTCTTTATGCCTATGATGTTGTACAGTTGTATTATTACATTTTCCAATCAATTCATTTTGCCTATGATGTGTACAATTGTCAATTTTACGCTTGTCAATTTTGCAAACAATGCGTCTTGTGGGTGACTATTTTGGGTCTATTATCTACCCTTGCACTTTTTTTAAAAAGTGAATCAAGTACAATATGGTTGATGCGTGGCAGGGCATTCAATGCCCTGTCACCAAAAAAGATTTCTCTCGGGCGTCGCTATAACCGTCGCTATTTATGGCTCTAAAGCGTCGCTATAGACTTCTGTGTAAACGTCGCTATGAGCGTCTCTATGAGCGTCGCCATATAGCGACGCATATAGCGACGCGTATAGAGACGCATATAGCGACGGTTTTAGCGACGCCGGGGGTTATAAAAACCCAGTGTATTTCCGTCGCTAACAGCGTCACAAGAGCACACAACCTCTTGTAGTGCCAGCAACAAAACAACCAATAATCGCAATGAAATGGGTCCCAAAGAAGAACAACAAAACTATTGTCAGTGCATCGCCGCTTGAATTCTTACATTTCTTCCTACGATTAAAGTACAGTTAGAAGAGAGCAAGTCGCTTAAACCAAGCAACGATACAGATCTTCAAAGACCATTACATTGCTTAGAATAGGAAGCCTCGCCAACAATATCAATAAGCAAATTTCTTATACCCACATCTTGCACAACATTAATCTTTTCCATGCATTGACTGTGTATGCATAATAGGGCTACATTACAAGGCCTGCATAGGCACAACTTTTAATTGCCCAAGCACAACACATACTCTTTGTGATACCTTGTCGTAAAGGATGACTCCAAATAGGAAGGGGGGAGGCATTCTGAATGCGCACCTAACATTATGACTATTAGAGGGCAATGTTTTGTGAGAGGCATTGAATTTTTGCGTTTTATTCTGATAATTTTTTGATGAAATTTAGAGTATAGCCCTAGGGACATGTGTATAGTGTACATAGAATTTAGATTTCTATTTGAATGATTTTTCTTTTGTTGAGTTGTTTTAAGATTTTCTTTGTTTATTATTAAGAAAAAATAAAAAAATCCATAATCCACATGAAGAAAAGACTGACGAGAGGCCTGAGCACTACAAAGAGAAGAAGGTACAAGGAAACGATGAAACTTCTCGAAGTATGTCTCAGCAGCCACTACAACAGCCGAAGAACTTGTCACAAAGCAGTGTTAACAGGCAACCGACAAGTCATAAAAGTCAAAGTTAAGTAGCTAAGCCACAAAATGAGTGAGGTGTTAGTCCCAAAGCTTCAAGTAATATTCTTTGTGGTCTAAGCGTCTTAGCTATTCTAGGTACTGCTCAAGCTGGAAGAGTTGAGCATATTTACGTTGTGTCGCTCATGCTGGTATAAGTGAGCAAAAGAGTCGAAGTCTAAGTACTTAAGTCTGGTGAAGTGAAGGAGAAGGTCAAAAGACACTCACGTACTGAGCACAGTGAGATACGAGTGGAGAAACTTCTACATCGACAACCCATCTTGGAAAGGTGGAAGCTATTGAGACATCTTTTGATGTCACATGTGCTACATTTATTCCTCGAAACACCCATCATCTCCTTCTTTCACATTGCATGCTTTTGTTGACAAATTTCTCATATGCTTATGGAGTGTGCCATAATTGGCACTTGCATCAAGCACTCTTTCCGTGTTTCACCCAAGCACTCACCTTTCATGAACATGTACTTCACGTTCAACTGCTCAACTCCAATAAGAGCGTATGCCAAAAGCATTTTTTTCCCACCGGGTTTTTTCCCTTTGCTCATCCAGGTTTTAGACCCTAATCTAAAGACACCTATCACCATCCTCTTGTACATATTCCTTCTACATCAAAAATAGGGAAATGCTACTCAAATCAATTGACAAATGAATTGGACCACCAATTTCAGATCATAGCATACTTCTCCTCAATGACGAGTCAAAGAATGGCCTACAATGACAAAGCTACAGACAACACTAACAACATGATTGCACAGGAACAAAGAAGTCCCCAATGAAGAAGAGTAGACATAAAAGTAATCAGAGGATCTCAAAAGATGAATGGTTATGATGATAGATGTCCGCTCTAATGGATCATAGTTCTTGTTATGGTTTAACAAAGTTACAAGCAGTGCAACAGATGAAGCCACAACGACAGCAAAGACCACATCGCCATCGACAATCAGGTCATGTCGGGGATGACATGAATGCGGAAGGGGGGAGTGTTGACCGCTGGGTCAACAACACAACATAACTCAAGTTTCGTACGAAAGTCTTATCTTTTGCGACTTATGAAATGCTGCGGATTATGGATATAAACGTCATTTGTAATGAGTAGTTATTCTGGTTTCAGAAGCCAGGGTGCAATGGCACTTCTTGATTGTAAATACAAAGCCATTTGACCCTTTCAACCCCATTTTTGGTTAAGGTACCTAGGTCATTTTGTAAAGGGAGACTTTAATCATAATCAAAACTTTAGCAGCGCTGCCGTCTACTGTGTGTGAGAGAGAAAGAGAGTGAGCCTGAGCTTTATCGTCTAGCTACACCTGGCTCGCTCAACACATTGAAGATCCGATTGCACCATTACTGTAGGATCAAGGAGAGCTAGGCGACAACGCCAAGCATTCCACGCGAGACAAAGCGCGCACGCTGACGCATCTACGAGATATTTGTGGCCGTAAGTGTATCAAACGATATCTGTTTTCTGCGTGCTAGTAGTCTATAGAATAGTGGAAACATAAGCTACGCATAGGTACTCATAAATTTTAGTTTCAGGCACATTCAAAATTCTGCTCTGTCATCCTACGCGTTTTTCGGAGACGGGTTTAGAGTGAGGGTTTTGAGTGTAGAAGCGTAGGGACAGGTGTATCCTAGTGAGGGGTTGGTGTTCCTTAAGTTTCGTACGAATCTAGCATGATTAGGTGAGTTACCTTCCGTATGTGTGTATGTGGCTAGGTGGTGTAGTTGAGAGCAGTGAGGTTCTTGATTCTGGTATAGTTGCCCTTCTACAGTGTTGTTTGTGTAGGATGGTCTCAGCCTGACAAGCTGAAGAGATTTTCTCCGTGTGTCTATCGTGTTATCTGTGTCCTCGATTGAAATTATGTTGATCTAGGTAGTGTTTGCATGCACTTCATGGGTGTGTGAGTCGCTCCCGCAACATTGGCGCCGTTGCCGGGGACAGAAGGACCTAAGTAGGTTTCCTACTAACACTCGTGTGATGGTTGCTTGATTTAGTTTCGGCTAAATAAAGAGTTTTTCTTAAGTGGATCCAGAAGAGGATATTCCGCGATCAAGTGGATAGCCAAGAAGCGTGTCTCTTGCCGAGGGTCTGCGACTAGATAGGTTTAGTTAGGATCTATGGATTAGAGTAGTTGTTGATGGTCGAGTGATTTGTGAGGTGATAAAAGTGTTTACTAGTCCGTGTGTGGCAGTGAAGCGTTTTTCTACTCATAGATGCAAAACCCCATATGATTTGTAGGAGTAGCTTTAGGTAAGTGATCCGATTCTGATCTAGAGCTATTCAACACTGAATTATTTGCTAAAGTGCTTGATTGCATTTGAAATCACGGAAAAGTGTGCTTTTAAGGGTAAAAATGCATTAAACAAGCTTTTGTTGATATTTTTGTATGACTGACTGATGCTGTGCATATAAAAGAGCATTTGCAAGGGTTCCGTGAAGAAAACCTGCAATTTTGTAAACATAGACATCCTATGTGTAGGATGTCTCAAGGGGGTTCTGGAGACCAGATTTGAAAATTCTGACTGCACCAGTATGTTCGGAAGGGGGGGTTTACCCTAAGTATACATTGAAACTAGAGTTTTGAGCAACTCTTGACACCCAAAAGACCAAAGACGGAGTGTCAAAAACGCGGAAACAAGAAACTTAAGATTCTGAGCACAATTTTGCATAAAAACTAGTAGGAATGCTTGAAAAGTAGTGCTCAAGACTTGCGGATGCCTGTTGATGAATTCTGCCAAAAAATTCATCAGTAGAAATCCTACGCGTCGGATGTGTAGAGAGTGATTCTGGAAGCAAAAATCAAGTTTTGACATCATACTCATATTCTGCATGTTATGTTGGACACACACACCAAAGCTCATGTCATTTGGACATATAGACTGAGAGTTAAGGGGATGTTACTCTTTCAGAGAAATATTTTTCCAAAAGTGATTCTGAGCAATTTTGACATCCAAAATTTGTTGTGATCACATATTCTTGCTATATGCATCAAGAAGGACCTTGGGTAGAAACAGAAGTCCATTCTGAGAAAAAAATACATCCTACGTGTAGGATGTCTACAGGGTGATCTGGTGGAAATTTTGAAATTCTAAGTTGACCAGTGTGTTCAGAAGGTAGGTTTTACCCTAGTTTCACATGGAAAGGGGAACTTGACCATATCTTGACAGCATAAGACCAAAAGATAAAAATTGCCAAACATCCTACCCAAATTGTGTCCAAGGCCTAATTTTGAGACCAAACCATAGGATGACTCCATAGGCATGTTCTAAATGTTGTATGGAGTGCATGTGATAAATTTCATCTCATTTGGGTCAGTGAAAGTGAAGATTGCACAGACTTTAGCGTTTTTGGACAAACAAAAGGTAAGAATAGCTAGTTTTGGGGTCTTTTGACATCCAAATTAAAATCTAAGCATAGCATTGGGTTGCTCACATCAAGGGGAAGTTGTGTCTCAAGTTTGGGGCAATTCTAAGCACTTAGACATCCTATGCGTAGGATGTCTTCCCCATGATTTAGCACTCCAAATCAACCTCTGAGCATACCTATGGGTTGCTGAAGACTAGGGGAATCTTTGGTCCAAGTTTGGGTTCATTCTGAGCAAAAAGACATCCTATGTGTAGGATGTCTACTGCATAATTCTGAAACCAAAATTCTATTGTGACCATACCATGATGTCATATAGCCTTAGACAAGCCTCCTAGGAAAATTTGGTCCAATTTGGAGTTGATTTGACTTGGGAATTCATCAGAACAGACATCATGCTTTTGGAACAGATTCTTGATCATTTGATCCACCTATAGGTTTTTGAATCAAAAAGTGAAAATAGCTGTGAGCTTAGCACATCAAGTTTGAGCTGAAACAGAGCAAAAAGACATCCTACGCGTAGGATGTCTCCAGGGTCATAAAGTGGTCAAAATTCTATTGTAGCCATATAGGGAGGTTCTAAGTGTCTCAAGGATTCCATAACTTTTTTCAAAAGTGAATTTGGACCTTGTTTGGCCTATTTACCAAGCAAAGACAATAATTGTCAGACATCCTACTCTAGGAGTGCACTAGAAGCTTATGCAGCCCAAATCTTGACCTATTGGCATTTAAATTCAATTTTGAGCATACCATTGGGTTGCTGAGCACTAGGAGAATCTTGGGATCAAGTTTGGACAAATCTAAGCAGTTAGACATCCTACACGTAGGATGTCTCCAGCTTGATTTAGGACTCCAAACAAACTTATGAGCACACCACTGTGATCAGCACATCAAGGAGAAGCTGGGGTGAAAATTTCAAGTCATTCTGAGAAATTAAAGAAGACATCCTAAGCGTAGGATGTCTCAAGGAAATTTTTAGGTCCAAATGAAATTCTGAGCATACCATTGTGTTGCTGGACTTAAGGGGAGTCTCTGGACCAAATTTTGTTAAATTCTGAGCATATAGACATCCTACGCGTAGGATGTCTCCATGCCATTTTTAGGGTCCATTTGTAATTTTGACCATACAAGAGTGTTCACAGTGTCACATAGATCCCAAATATTTTTTCAAAATTGAATTTGGACTCATTTTGACCATTCTAAACTGCATTTCACTGTTTTGGCCATAACTTTCACACAAACGGTATCGGATTGGAAAAGTTTTTATATCAAAACGTAGCCTGAGAGCGGCTCTACAGATCTTAGAGCAAAACTTGAACTAAATGTATGCCGACGGAAACAGTTTAGTTCAATTTTGAAAAAAACATCGTTTGAGGCCTCAAAATACATCCGCAAGTTAGGGGTGTGTAAAAGCGACAATTTGCAAGAATTGTGACGAAACGGTTGCGGTTTTGGACATAGTTTCAACTTTTCCCTAACCAAAGAACTTGAACACAGTGGACTCAGTCTACTTGAACCAAGAAAAAGCTCTTAAGCCCAGAAATCATGTCTACCCTTGATTCAAACACAACTTACACAAGCATGGAGATCCCGACGATAGAGGAATATCCTCCCACAATGGATCTTCCAAACTTGCAATTGATAAAGATCCATCTTGTTGAGAGAGTTTGGATGATTGGTCATGAGAGTGAAGGACCATATAGATACATTGATGACAATGAGGTCAATTTTTATAGGCGCTCAGATCCATACCTAGAAGAGATAACGTATTACAAGCTCCTATATGTCTACACATACGGAGTCGATTGCCAATGGAGATCTATAGTTGTCGAAGAGTATGGACGATAATACAGAGTTGTAGAAAGCACAAATCCACAGAGTGTACTAGAAAGAGGTGGATATTTGGTCATTGAAGGACCACAAATGCCTCCACTAAACACGAGGATTCCTATAGGAATTCCAAGAAGAGAGCCACCAGGATTCCCTTCAAGAGCGATAACGAGAGAAGGATTGGGAGAGTCTCTGGTTAGACTTGTAGACAATCGACGAGTTAGACCATCCCAAGTCCAGAAATGGGTAAACATAAAATACTCCAGAGATAAAGATCCGAGAGATCATGTAGCGGCTTTTAGAAGAGTGATTAGAGCAGAGGAAGTTTCGGATTTTGCGACACAGTTTGCGGGATTTGGATTGACTCTAGAAGACGATGCAGCTACATGGTTCGACTCGGTGGAAAAATGGGATTTTGAGACCGTAGATGAGCTGTTTGAGGAGTTTATTGAAGAATTCTCGCCAAAAGACATTGCTTACAACACGTCTCGCAAATCCATAGACTCAAACAGAAAGAGAATGAATCAGTACACAAAGCATCATTACGGCTCAAGAGATATCTTAAGCTCTGTTGGAGAGCACAATTACCTACGCAAGCACGACTGATGATGATCTTTATCCAGGGAATGAGACATACGGGCCTTCAGAAGGAACTGCATATGATAAGGAGGATGACGCTAAACGAGTTGATCAAAGAAGCTCTTTATCTAGGTGGATAACTGTGAGGCATACAAAGAAAAGGACTTAAAGAGTCAAGGAGATGACACATCCTCTCAGCACAGTGTTTCACAGATAAGTGAGTCCATTGCCAAGCCAACGGCACCTATTGATCAAGAAAAGATTATCGACAACTTGGTCAAGAGGTTGATTCCTCTTGTAAGGTCTAATTCGGGAGAGCCAAAGTGGTGTGAAATTGAGAGAAAATGGATGAACCATACAGAGAAAGAGTGCTATTATAGCATGGAAAATGCTAGGGAGAGGTATGTACAACCTGTTCTAGAGCCACCTACTCCACCTAGATACATTACGGGGAATGCGCCAGGACCAGTAGGAGTTTTAAGGCCACAGCTTGTCTTAAGACAACAACCTCCGCTACCAGGTGCTAGAATGCAGGTAGACATGAGATACATGCCAATGATGGAAGCATCAAATAAAACAATGCCAGTACCAGCTACAATGTGGTATAGCAACCAAAGTGAGTACTACCCTTCGGAGAAACAAAATGTGAGAGAAAAACATGGAGTGGTGAGGCCGGTACAACCTCCACCTCCTGGGTTTCAATCAAGAGAAAGAAGGTATGAAATGGACAAAAGGACATTGCAATTCATTGAAAATAGCGGCTTATCTAGGTCAAAGCTTGCTTATAGCCAAGAGGAAATGCTAAAAGAATCTCCTCAACCAGAGACAGATTGTCACAAAAATCGTGACAACGACTTGGTAAAACAATGTACTCATACGGAGATCACTGAAGTAAATGCCTATTGTCTTGAGTGTGGCATCACTCACTTGATCCCCGATTGCCCGAAAAACCCAAACCAAATCAGGAAAATCACGACAAATGTATTAGGGATTGTTCAGCTACCTAATAGCTCAGAAAATTAAAATGTCGTAACAGTTCACGTGGTTACGAGAGCACAAGCTCAAAAGAAAGCTGATGACAATCCAGAGACAGAGGACACGGAAAGTGACAAGAGTCCAAAGACAGATGATGGACCAAATATAGATGCACCTAGTCAGAAAACTAAGAGAAAACGAAATAGTTGGAAAACTAGAAAGACTAGGATGAAAGCACGCAGGGAACGAGAGCAAAAATCCCTAGCTCAGAAGCTTAGCAAAGCTGAGGAGAAGATAAAACAACATGAGGACAAGGAGGCACCTTCTCTTACAGAGATGGTTAAACCTCTAGAAGAACCATCCACGGATGAGAAACCGAGAAGTGCTAGTTCAAGAGGATCTGTGTTGGCAGAGAAGGTTAATGAGACATTAGATGCGCTCTTGAAAGCCTATGATGTGAGGCTAAAAAAAAACTGAACCCAAGAACATAGGAGGATGAAATATCCCTATGTGGAACTAGAAAAGCAAAGGTTTGAAATGTGCCAGAAAATGATTCAAACAGCCCAAGCTTTACTAGAGCCACCAGTTGCAAAACCTGAGGATGTGATCCGTGTCATGCCTACATAAGTAATCCCACCACATGAGGAACTAAAAGAGCCTGATTCTAGTCCATGAGCATAGACCAAACCTCAAAGACCCAGCATTAGAACCAAGGATAGTACTAAATACCACGGACAACTCTTCCGAGGGATTTCACCAAGCTATACCTGAGGATTGTAAAGAGATAGATGGTCTTGCCAAATTGTGGAAACAAGTCAAAGAGGCCAATGAAACCGATGACCTAAGAAGACGAGTAGACAAGACTGGTGATGATCGAGGAGTGTTTCTACCACCAATAGAGGAATTTGAGACTGGATCTCAAATGAATCTAGACATGCGATTGTATTGGTGCGACAAAGGATCTATACAATCTATGGATAGTCAACCCCATTCGCTAAGAACACTACCGTCCTACATGGGAGAGTAGGAGACCAAGTCAGATGTGGTTGCAGTCCCATCACAGAGACTGTCTCCCAACAAGGCCATCGATTCAAAGGAGCTAATAGATATTCTATCTACCCCAGTCACCTTTACAATAATGTTAGACGAGTTGCTCAGAATAAGACGAAACATGTGGGTAAATGTCTAGAGAAATTTGGTGTAAAAACCCCAATGGCTCAAATCGAGGAAGGCATCAAAGAGGTTGAAATGACTCAACTAAATACTAGGCCAGTGCCATTAAACAAGGTAGGCGAGTATTACGAGGGAGAAGATGGAAACACCACCCTTCCTGTGGAATTCAATAATGTAAAAACCATGGAAATCCTTGACAGTGGAGCTAGTGTGGCCATTGCAACCAAACAGGTTTGGAGAAAATGGGGAAAACCTGCCTTGATATCCACACGAATGACCCTGCACCTTGCAGATGGACACAAGGAAAAGCCCCTAGGACTGCTAGAAAAAGTACTTGTTACTTCTTGTGGCATTGAATATGAACACACTTTTGCTGTTGTTGACTTTGGCAAGAAGAACAACCATGACATCATTCTGGGAAGACCATTCATGCGACAGTTGAAATTGGTCCAAGATTGGGGTTATGACCATATATACCTGAGACATCTGGAAACCATAACAAAGATAAACTTGAGAGACCATAGCTATAGGGATGTGACGAGAACACCAGTTAAGGAGTTTGATTCCGCCACAGTAGCTAGATAAAAACTTCCAGCTTGGTTAGGTAAGCCTAAAGAACTGTGGATGTGTGGAGTTTCACAATGTGGTAGCTTCAAACTTGAGGAATGCATCCTAGAGCGGGTTACAGAGGATATCGACTATATCCCAAAACCATTTCCTGAAGAAGAGTTGGAGCCTTTTGGATGGGAACACATCTTGGCTACTCTAGACGTGTGCGCCGTGGAGGATGCTCCCACAACAAAGTTTTGTGATGAAAATGGCTATGATGTCGTTCCTTATTTTGCAGTGAGTGTAATGCAGGAAAACGAAGAGAACCAGACATCAACAAGCTCTCGACATAAGGAGCAAACAAAGAAATGTGGAGAATCAAAAGATGAAGAAGACGACGAGTTCTATGACTCTGTAGAACACTTCGAGCTTCAAGAATATCAATGACCCGGGAATCAATGTCATCGCTACACGAATAACGTGCATCAAAAGTGGATTCCAAAGTCCTTGGTGAAAACACAACCACCACAAGCATCCTCATACATGGCTCCTAATAAGGATGCAAAGACTCGGCTAGGAGGAATACGACCACATGCTCTAATCAATGGGCTAGAAAAGTCCTCCTAGAAACTACCACCCACGAGAAAACAAACAGTAACTTTCCACTACCAGCCAAAAAATCAAGGGAAAGTACAAGAAGTCAACCTTGCTGAGGATAGTAGCGATAGTGATGAATCTTACGACATCCCCTATCCTCAACTCAGGCCGTCACTATCACCAACCCCTTCAGCAACAACCATGACAGGTCAAAAGAACAGGCCAACAAGTCAAAGCCAAAAATCTAAACAAACGTGGATACCAAAAAGCCATATCGGCCAAAAACAGATATGGATCAAGAAGACAAAGATCTTTAATGACAAATCACAAGATCCAACACCAAAACAAAAACAAGGAAAGCGTGCACGAACGGGTAAGAATATCACAAAGTCGCAAGCTTTCACAACTCAGGTTTGGGCTCCAAAGAAGTTGATTCAAGCACAAAACAACCACAGTATCAACTTTCAAAGCCTGAATCCCGTCCCCAACCAAGCGTACAAGGGCTAAAGCAAAGACCACTGTTGACTCACACAACAAAAAGGTGAATCCCAAAGAAGTCTCTTCAAACACAAACGAAGCATGGGCAAGTATGGGTTCCCAAACGAGAGCCAACAACAAAACAACCAATAATCGCAAAGAAATGGGTCCCAAAGAAGAACAACAAAACTACTGTCGTTGCATCGCCGCTTGAATTCTTACAATTCTTCCTACGATTAAAGTACAGTTAGAAGAGAGCAAGTCGCTTCAATCAAGCAACGATACATGAGCTTCAAAGACCAGAAGCCTCGCCAACAAATGCCAATAAGAAAATTGCTTATACCCACATCTTGCACAACATAAATCTTTTCCATGCATTGACTGTGTATGCATAATAGGGCTACATTACAAGGCCTGCATAGGCACAACTTTTAATTGCCCAAGCACAACACATACTCTTTGTGATACACTTTCATAAAGGATAACTTTAAATAGGAAGGGAGGAGGCATTCTGAATGCGGACCTAACATTATGACTATTGGAAGGCAATGTTTTGTGAGAGGCATTGAATTTTTGCGTTTTATTCTGATAATTTTTTGACGAAATTTAGAGTATATGCCCTCATAGTAGTGTTACAGAGGAGTATGGGGACAAAATCCATATATGAGCCCCTAGGGACATGTGTATAGTGTACATAGAATTTAGATTTCTATTTGAATGATTTTTCTTTTGTTGAGTTGTTTTAAGATTTTCTTTGTTTATTATTAGGAAAAAATAAAAAAATCCATAATCCACATGAAGAAAAGACTGACGAGAGGCATGAGCACTACAAAGAGAAGAAGGTACAAGGAAACGATGAGACTTCACGAAGTATGTCTCAGCAACCACTACAACAGCCGAAGAACTTGTCACAAAGCAGTGTCAACAGGCAACCGACAAGTCATAAAAGTCAAAGTTGAGTAGCTAAGCCACAAAATGAGTGAGGTGTTAGTCCCAAAGCTTTAAGTAATATTCTCTGTGGTCTAAGCGTCTTAGCTATTCTAGGTACTGCTCAAGCTGGAAGAGTTGAGCATATTTACGTTGTGTCGCTCATGCTGGTATAAGTGAGCAAAAGAGTCGAAGTCTAAGTACTTAAGTCTGGTGAAGTGAAGGAGAAGGTCAAAAGACACTCACGTACTGAGCACAGTGAGATAGGAGTGGAGAAACTTCTACATCGACAACCCATCTTGGAAAGGTGGAAGCTATTGAGACATCTTTTGATGTCACATGTGCTACATTTATTCCTCCAAACACCCATCATCTCCTTCTTTCACATTGCATGCTTTTGTTGACAAATTTCTCATATGCATATAGAGTGTCCCATAATTGGCACTTTCATCAGGCACTCTTTCCGTGTTTCACCCAAGCACTCACCTTTCATGAACATGTGCTTCACGTTCAACTGCTCAACTCCAATACGAGCGTATACCAAAGGCATTTTTTTCCCACCGGGTTTTTTTCCTTTGGTCATCCAGGTTTTAGACCCTAATCTAAAGACACCTATCACCATCCTCTTGTACATATTCCTTCTACATCAAAAATAAGGAAATGCTACTCAAATCAATAGACAAATGAATTGGAGCACCAATTTCAGATCATAGCATACTTCTCCTCAATGGCGAGTCGAAGAATGGCCTACAATGACAAAGCTGCAGACAACACTAACAACATGATTGCACAGGAATAAAGAAGTCCCCAATGAAGAAGAGTAGACATAAAAGTAATCAGAGGATCTCAAAAGATGAATGGTTATGATGATAGATGTCCGCTCTAATGGATCATAGTTCTTGTTATGGTTTAACAAAGTTACAAGCAGTGCAAAAGATGAAGCCACAACGACAGCAAAGACCACATCGCCATCGACAATCAGGTCATGTCGGGGATGACATGAACGCAGAAGGGGGGAGTGCTGACCGCTGGGTCAACAACACAACATAACTCAAGTTTCGTACGAAAGTCTTATCTTTTGCGACTTATGAAATGCTGCGGATTATGGATATAAACGTCATTTGTAATGAGTAGTTATTCTGGTTTCAGAAGCCGGGGTGCAATGGCACTTCTTGATTGTAAATACAAAGCCATTTGACCCTTTCAACCCCATTTTTGGTTAAGGTACCTAGGTCATTTTGTAAAGGGAGACTTTAATCATAATCAAAACTTTAGCAGCGCTGCCGTCTACTGTGTGTGAGAGAGAAAGAGAGTGAGCGTGAGCTTTATCCTCTAGCTACACCTGGCTCGCTCAACACATTGGAGATCCGATTGCACCATTACTGTAGGCTCAAGGAGAGCTAGGCGACAACGCCAAGCATTCCACGCGAGACAAAGCACACACGCCGACGCATCTACGAGCTATTTGTGGCCGTAAGTGTATCAAACGATGTTTGTTTTCTGCTTGCTAGTAGTCTATAGAATCGTGGAAACATAAGCTACGCATAGGTTTTCATAAATTTCAGTTTCAGGAACATACAAAATTCTGCTCTGTCATCCTACGCGTTTTTCGGAGACGGGTTTAGAGTGAGGGTTTTGAGTGTAGAAGCGTAGGGACAGGTGTATCCTAGTGAGGGGATGGTGTTCCTTAAGTTTCGTACGAATCTAGCATGATTAGGTGAGTTACCTTTCGTATGTGTGTATGTGGCTAGGTGGTGTAGTTGAGAGCAGTGAGGTTCTTGATTGTGGTATAGTTGGCCGTCTAGAGTGTTGTATGTGTAGGATGGTCTCAGCCTAACAAGCTAAAGAGATTTCCTATGTGTGCCTATCGTGTTATCTGTGTCCTCGATTGACATTATGTTGATCTAGGTAGTGTTTGCATGCACTTCATGGGTGTGTGAGTCGCTCCCGCAACATTGGCGCCGTTGCCGGGGACAGAAGGACGTAAGTAGGTTTCCTACTAACACTCGTTTGATGGTTGCTTGATTTAGTTTCGGCTAAATAAAGCGTTTTTCTTAAGTGGATCCGGAAGAGGATATTCCGCGATCAAGTGGATAGCCAAGAAGCGTGTGTCTTGCCGAGGGTCTGCGACTAGATAGGATTAGTTAGGATCTATGGATTAGAGTAGTTGTTGGTGGTCGAGTGATTTGTGAGGTGATAAAAGTGTTTACTAGTCCGTGTGTGGCAGTGAAGCGTTTTTCTACTCATAGATTCAAAACCCCATATGATTTGTAGGCGTAGCTTTAGGTAAGTGATCCGATTCTGATCTAGAGCTATTCAACACTGAATTATTTGCTAAAGTGCTTGGTTGCATTTGAAATCACGGAAAAGTGTGCTTTTGAGGGTAAAAATGCATTAAACAAGCTTTTGTTGATATTTTTGTATGACTGACTGATGCTGTGCATATAAAAGAGCATTTGCAAGGGTTCTGTGAAGAACACGTGCAATTCTGTAAACATAGACATCCTACGCGTAGGATGTCTCAAGGGGGTTCTAGAGACCAAATTTGAAAATTCTGATTGCACCAATGTGTTCAGAAGGGGGGGTTTACCCTAAGTATACATTGAAACTAGAGTTTTGACCAACTCTTGACACCCAAAAGACCAAAGACGGAGTGTCAAAAACGCGGAAACAAGAAACATAAGATTCCGAGCACAATTTTGCATAAAAACTAGTAGGAATGCTTGAAAAGTAGTGCTGAAGACTTGCGGATGCCTGTGGATGAATTCTGCCAAAAATTTCATCAGTAGAAATCCTACGCGTCGGATGTGTAGAGAGTGATTCTGGAAGCAAAAATCAAGTTTTGACATCATACTCATATTCTGCATGTTATGTTGGACACACACACCAAAGCTCATGTCATTTGGACATATAGACTGAGAGTTAAGGGGATGTTACTCTTTCAGAGAAATATTTTTCCAAAAGTGATTCTGAGCAATTTTGACATCCAAAATTTGTTGTGATCACATATTCTTGTTATATGCATCAAGAAGGACCTTGGGTAGAAACAGAACTCCATTCTGAGAAAAAAATACATACTACGTGTAGGATGTCTACAGGGTGATCTGGTGGAAATTTTGAAATTCTAAGTTGACCTGTGTGTTCAGAAGGTAAGTTTTACCCTATTTTCACATGGAAAGGGGAACTTGACTATATCTTGACAGGATAAGACCAAAAGACAAAAATTGCCAGACATCCTACCCAAATTGTGTCCAAGGCCTAATTTTGAGACCAAACCGTAGCATGACTCCATAGGCATGTTCTAAATGGTGTATGGAGTGCATGTGATAAATTTCATCTCATTTGGGTCAGTGAAAGTGAAGATTGCACAGACTTTAGGGCTTTTGGACAGACAAAAGGTAAGAATAGCTAGTTTTGGGGTCTTTTGACATCCAAATTAAAATCTAAGCATAGCATTGGGTTGCTGACATCAAGGGGAAGTTGTGTCTCAAGTTTGGGTCAATTCTAAGCACTTAGACATCCTACGCGTAGGATGTCTTCCCAATGATTTAGCACTCCAAATCAACCTCTGAGCATACCAGTGGGTTGCTGAAGACTAGGGGAATCTTTGGTCCAAGTTTGGGTTCATTCTGAGCAAAAAGACATCCTATGCGTAGGATGTCTACTGCATAATTCTGAAACCAAAATTCTATTGTGACCATACCATGATGTCATATAGCCTTAGATAAGCCTCCTAGGAAAATTTGGTCCAATTTGGAGTTGATTTGACTTGGGAATTCATCAGAACAGACATCATGTTTTTGGAACAGATTCTTGATCATTTGATCCACCTATAGGTTTCTGAATCAAAAAGGAAGCCTCGCCAACAAATGCCAATAAGCAAATTGCTTATACCCACATCTTGCACAACATAAATCTTTTCCATGCATTGACTGTGTATGCCTAATAGGGCTACATTACAAGGCCTGCATAGACACAACTTTTAATTGCCCAAGCACAACACATACCCTTTGTGATACCCTATCGTAAAGGATGACTCCAAATAGGAAGGGGGGAGGCAATCTGAAACGGACCTAAGATTATGACTATTAGAGGGCAATGTTTTGTGAGAGGCATTGAATTTTTGCGTTTTATTCTGATAATTTTTTGACGAAATTTAGAGTATATGCCCTCATAGTAGTGTTACAGAGGAGTATGGGGACAAAATCCATATATGAGCCCCTAGGGACATGTGTATAGTGTACATAGAATTTAGATTTCTATTTGAATGATTTTTCTTTTGTTGAGTTGTTTTAAGATTTTCTTTGTTTATTATTAAGAAAAAATAAAAAAATCCATAATCCACATGAAGAAAAGACTGACGAGAGGCCTGAGCACTACAAAGAGAAGAATGTACAAGGAAACGATGAGACTTCACGAAGTATGTCTCAGCAGCCACTACAACAGCCGAAGAACTTGTCACAAAGCAGTGTCAACAGGCAACCGACAAGTCATAAAAGTCAAAGTTGAGTAGCTAAGCCACAAAATGAGTGAGGTGTTAGTCCCAAAGCTTCAAGTAATATTCTCTGTGGTCTAAGTGTCTTAGCTATTCTAGGTACTGCTCAAGCTGGAAGAGTTGAGCGTATTTAGGTTGTGTCGCTCATGCTGGTATAGGTGAGCAAAAGAGTCGAAGTCTAAGTACTTAAGTCTGGTGAAGTGAAGGAGAAGTTCCAAAAGACACTCACGTACTGAGCACAGTGAGATACAAGTGGAGAAACTTCTACATCGAGAACCCTTCTTGGAAAGGTGGAAGCTATTGAGACATCTTTTGATGTCACATGTGCTACATTTATTCCTCGAAACACCCATCATCTCCTTTTTTCACATTGCATGCTTTTGTTGACAAATTTCTCATATGCATATAGAGTGTCCCATAATTGGCACTTGCATCAGGCACTCTTTCCGTGTTTCAACCAAGCACTCACCTTTCATGAACATGTACTTCACGTTCAAATGCTCAACTCCAATAAGAGCGTATACCAAAGGCATTTTTTTCCCACCGGGTTTTTTCCCTTTGGTCATCCAAGTTTTAGACCCTAATCTAAAGACACCTATCACCATCCTCTTGTACATATTTCTTCTACATCAAAAATAAGGAAATGCTACTCAAATCAATTGACAAATAAATTGGAGCACCAATTTCAGATCATAGCATACTTCTCCTCAATGGCGAGTCGAAGAATGGCCTACAATGACAAAGCTGCAGACAACACTAACAACATGATTGCATAGGAACAAAGAAGTCCTCAATGAAGAAGAGTAGACATAAAAGTAATCAGAGGATCTCAAAAGATGAATGATTATGATGATAGATGTCTGCTCTAATGGATCATAGTTCTTGTTTTGGTTCGACAAAGTTACAAGCAGTGCAACAGATGAAGCCAAAACGACAGCAAAGACCACATCGCCATCGACAATCAGGTCATGTCGAGGACGACATGAACGTGGAAGGGGGGAGTGTTGACCGCTGGGTCAACAACACAACATAACTCAAGTTTCGTACAAAAGTCTTATGTTTTGCGAGTTATGAAATGCTGCGGATTATGGCTATAAACGTCATTTGTAATGAGTAGTTATTCTAGTTTCAGAAGCCGAGGTGCAATGGCACTTCTTGATTGTAAATACAAAACCATTTGACCCTTTCAACCCCATTTTTGGTTAAGGTACCTAGGTCATTTTGTAAAGGGAGACTTTAATCATAATCAAAACTTTAGGAGTGCTGCCGTCTATTGTGTGTGAGAGAGAAAGAGAGTGAGCGTGAGCTTTATCCTCTAGCTACACCTGGATCGCTCAACACATTGAAGATCCGACTGCACCATTACTGTAGGCTCGTCGAGGAGAGCTACGCGACAACGCCAAGCATTCTACGCAAGACAAAGCGCACACGCCGACGCATCTACGAGCTATTTGTGGCCGTAAGTGTATCAAACGATGTCTATTTTTTGCGTGCTAGTAGTCTATAGAATCGTGGAGACATAAGCTACGCATAGGTACTCATAAATTTTAGTTTCGAGCACTTTCAAAATTCTGCTCTGTCTCCCTACGCGTTTTCCGTAGACAGGATTATAGTGAGGGTTTTGAGTGTAGACGCGTAGGGACAAGTGTATCCTAGTGAGGGGATGGTGTTCCTTAAGTTTCGTACGAATCTGGCATGATTAGGTGAGTTACCTTCCGTATGTGTGTATGTGGCTAGGTGGTGTAGTTGAGAGTAGTGAGGTTCTTGATTGTGGTATAGTTGGCCTTCCAGAGTGTTGTATGTGTAGGATAGTCTCAGCTTGACAAGCTAAAGAGATTTCCTCCGTGTGCCTATCGTGTCATCTGTGTCCTCGATTGACATTATGTTGATCTAGGTAGTGTTTGCATGCACTTCATGGGTGTGTGAGTCGCTCCCGCAACACTATTCTTAATCTAATCTCTACTTTCTCATTAGTCTTAATTCTTCTATTCCATTATGTCATGAAGTAGTTTCACCTTTCTCATTATTCTAGATTTGAGTGTGTGTGATGACTTCTTACTTATTAACACTAGAATGGTAATAGGACACTTTTATGTCCTTGGACACTTTTGTGTCCTGTTAAGTGACCATTTTTCTTGAATTATTTGAAGAGTATGAGAATGGATTTCTAGGTGCTATATATCCACAAAGTTGCCTTATGATCTGAAAAAAACTTAGATTTTTTTTTGGAGTATCGATCTCACCATTAACCTTACTCTTGCACAACATTTTTGAACCTAAACTGTGTGAAAAACGGGTCCTGTTTTTTGCTTTTTTTCAATTTTTGGTAACTATACCACTCTAAAATTCATGTTTGTGAGGTTTAGATGGCTAGAGGTTAGGCCTTCATGGTTCTCAACATGTTTTGATGCTTGTAGGGAGAGCTAAGTGTTAAAATTGAAAGTTATGACCAATTTACAAGAATTGCATAATCCTGTTTTTTTGGCCAAAATTAGCACTTTTATGATTTTTTTGGGGGCTTTCTTGATATCCAAATTCAATTTTGATTGTGTAAGTGTAATAAATAACATAAAGCTAATCTTCCTTGAGTTTTGGGGGACCTAATATGCTATATAGCATAGTATATGATGATGGTTGAGTTTTTTGATTGTTAAAGAATACGATACATTTTAGAGTAGCAAGTATAACTTTCTCAATATTGCTAGTTTCTTAGGCCAATTGTGTGTATTTTGTAGGTAGTAACCATATCTAATCATAGACTACAAACTTGGCTAGATTGAGTAGTTTCTATGGGTTTCTAGAGGTCATAATGCTAAACCCAGTTTTTTCATGTTTGTTGTATTTAGCACTTTATCATTGCCCCCAAGGTTCCAATTGTAAGAGATCCATTATCATTTTGACATATTCCATGGATCCTTTTGAATCCAAAGGCCCAAAGGGAACTAAGAAAACATGTATATAGTATCTATATTGAGCGTGACTATAGAAACTTTGATAATAGGTCCGCATAATGGCAAAAATGCAGCTTTTTTGTACCTATTTTTTTCCCCAAAAAAATTTAGGAGGTAAAATCAACCATATGTTTTGGTCACCAACCCATTGAAGTTAACTGGGCATTTTATCTCATGTCCTACAAAAATACCCACTCTTATTTATATGAAATCAACCGTAAGAAATTGTTGTTTTGGGCAAAATGCAATGGTCCATCAACTTTGGAGGCTTGTAGTGACCAAGGGATGAGAAAAATTACAAGTTTCTCATTTTTTTCATATGTAGTAGTTGTTGAACTATAAGCTCATGAAAGGATTTTTCAAAATGAGTGGATCCAATATGGTTTTGGAAATTTTTCCCAAAACCCTAAAAGGACACTTTTATGTCCTGTTAGGTTACCATTCTAGTGTTAACCACTCTTATCCTTCTATGAGCATTCGCTTTGCGATATTTAACATCACTAATTAGGTTGATTAAGTTGGTTCTTAAGCTTGTAATTTGTGTGTGTGCCCTTTTGTTTGCTTGTGTGTGGATAGGTTTTATGAAACTCTAGCACCATTCACCTTGTGTCTGTAGCTTTTGATGAAGTGCCTTGATTGGCATGTGGTGATTGGAGAGGCCAACACCAATGCAATTAGTGTGTGCTTATCATTAGTGTGCTTTGGGTTTCTAGTCTATGTTAAGTCAGACTTTGGTGGACTCAATGTGTGTAGGAGATGCTTGGTTGATGATGTAATTAGAGTTAGTGATTAATGACTAATCTCTACTACATTGGATGAGCATACTCATGAATCCTCTCATTCGATACATCCGATGCTTGTGCTTCCATGCCCTAGCCGGGTTTCTGATTCTAGGATTGATACTTTTTTTTGTTCTTGGATCAATTAGTCTATGCTACAATAGTCCCCCAACATTTGGCACTGCTACTGGGGATCGATAACCTAAGCTAGGGAATATAGAATGTTTAGAATAGAGTAATTTCCCTACTAATGTACTGGTTTTTGAGTGTGTGTAACTCAATTTTGGTTTGATTTGATGATGTTGTGCAAGAAATTGAAGCTAATTGTTGAGTTATGAATACCCCAAACCCCCAATTTTACTAATTTCATACTAACCCTTACTAATTTTGCTTCATTTCCATGCTAATTGTACTAATTCCATGCTACTTTTTACTAATTTTTGACTAACTTTGCTAACCTAACCACTAAAATTTTAAGTGTAATGTATGTTCAATCTCCTTGCAAGAGGTGGAATCATCACTAGAATCATGTTAATTGTGCTAATTTATGCTTAATTTGATGATTTGATTGTTTGATTTTTGGCATACAATGGTCAATTTTGGAGCTGATTTGATGGAGCACATAGATGCATCTTCGCATAGAGCAAAGGAATAGATTGGAGTGTGATTACGATGTAAGTGCACTCACTTGCTCATGTCAATTCTTGATTGATTAATGTGGTTCAAAGTGTGCTAATATTTGCTAAATTAGGTATGTAAATCAATTGACCTACACTAATTTGATTCACTTGGAATGAAATTTATGGTCAAATTTTGACTAATAAGCTTTGTGTGTGTCAAGATAATGCTTAATTCTCATCAAGAATTCATGTGTGTGCATAAAAATCATTGTGCGTGTAATGCACCAAAGAAGGAAAAAACTGCCAAAACATTCAAGTGTGTTTGCACATACTCTTGAGAGTGTGCGTGCTTAGAAATTGATGGTATTGATGATACATGAGTATGAAATCATGTAATTGATGTTTATGTTAGGCTAATTCAAACATTAGATAAGCCTAAAATGCCAAAAAAATTGGGCAAAATTTGAGTATGTATGCCCATCCAAGACCACTTGATTTTCAGTGATTGATGGTTGAGTAGCGTTAAATGGTAACCTTGCATTTGCACTACATTTCTACTCAAATGTATATATTTTTTATCAAAGTTTTAACCTAGTGTTCATTCTCTCTTTCCGTAATAGCTTTTTTCCATAGAAACACCTTACCCTTCTTAGATCTTTATGCATTTACATCATATTTCTCTCTTCATGCTAAATGTCAATAGTAAACTTAATTCTACTCTCCTAGTTTTTTACTGTATATTATTTTAACTAATTACCTTTAATAATTTAAATATCTATCTACATCCCATAATTTGTAAATAAATAATTTATGGGCACTTATCTTACCCATCTTCTCTCAAGGGTAGGGTTAACCTTGTAGGCCTTCCCTTCCCCACCACTATGTGACCCAAGTCTTGGATCATTTACTTGTGTTGGTCAACAAATCTTAAATATAATGTATATCCCCAATAAATCAAACTTTATTGGAGCCTACCTCATTTGTTTAAAGTGGATTCTCTTTTGAAAAAGCATGCTACACCTTGGATGCATGCTAAAGGGCCCCCTACAAGGAGACTTGGTTCAAAAGGTGTTTTGGATGCATATTGAACGCCTTAGCTCGTGGGTATACTTGAGGAACACTCCGAAATCATCTTAAACACTTTGAGAAGGTCAACTTTGCCTTTTAAAACACCCAATTCTGAGTTACAGGCTGAAAGTTATGGTGAAAACAAGGTGCTGCGGACACTGTTACTGCAAATCAAAGTTACAATCAGGTAAACCACAAAGGTGAAAAGTTTTCTTGACTTCTCCAACATTCTAAAATACCAATGGGGAGTTAAAAACCACTTGAATGTGGAGGGGTCGGCTCAAGATGCTTCCAGAGACACAACAAACATGATGGGGACACTCTGCAGGAGCCACTGGAGGGACATCATGGTGGGGCCCACATACATTATCAACCCTTATGGAGCCTCCACGACCTAAAAGGATGTTTTTAATGAAAAAATAAGTCCCTTATTTGCATAATTGAAGGAATGGTCAAAAGGGAACCTAACTATGGTTAATTACCTACCCTAGTCAAGTTTAACCTAACCCAAGGTCTTGTACAGCTATAAAAAGGCCCTTTGGCAAGCACAAAAATACACACACCTACTCCATTGCTGCAAATAAGATCCTCTAAGGTTAGGGAAGCCCTAGTCTCTCTCTCCTCTTGTCTCCCTATCCATTTCCTAAGCTCTCTATGATAAGCGGCACCATAGAGAGAGCATCAATATGCTATTACTACCATTCTCTTGCAAATATTTCTCTTACCATACTCATCCTTAAATAAGGATTGTAGATTCTATATTAGAGCAAGGATATCAAGTTCAATGATCTATCTCATGGTTTGATCAACGAATTGTTGCAATTGGGGTGTCGTCGTCACACTTTTGCTCTAAACGCATGCAAAATTGGTAAGCATATCTTGGCAGCTTCTCATATTTGGTGCTCATTGGGTTGCTTGTTTGTTGAGAAAGTTTTTTTTGCACCATGGTGTCTATTTGCTTGGCTTATCTCCTTATGTTGTGTGTAAGTAAGTCTTGGGGCTGCATAGATGGAGAAGAGCTCTCTATGCATGCTGCCTTATGTGTGTAAGTAGTCTCTTCTTTTGGGAAAGGAAAGGAGTTGTCAAGTATTTGTGCATTATGGTGTTTTGAGTTTTGAGGTTTTGTGCTTGCTTTTCTTAGAAGTATATGAGCACTAATATGGTGAAGGTCAATCTTTGCATGTGAGTTTGTGCAGTGTTCAAAGGGATTGCTTAAGGAGTGTGTGTCGAATGGTTGAACGGCATTTTGTGTTGAAGCACATAAGGAAGGTGTGAGTGTGTGTGTGTGTGTGTGTGTGTTGTATATGGTTTGTTTTGGTTTCCTTATTTCTCCATAAAAAAGGTTGGTGCCCCTAAGAAATATGCGTGTGTAGGGTCTCACGGAGTGGTTGTCTGGTGGGAGCCTTGAGTTGAGCCCCATCTCAAAAAATCCGCTCTCAATGGTCAGTTGGGACACCAAAATGAGTTTTGATTATGGAGTGTGTGCAATCATTAGGTGTAAGCCTAAATGCATTGCCAATGGAGCCAAATTTGAATTTCTGTAATTTTTTAGTGTGTGCATTGCTTGAGCATGCATGCATTCACTTATGATTGTTCAAGTGTGAGATTTGAGCATTGCATTGTGGAATTGATGTAAGTTTTTCATATAATTTCGGTCTAAATTTGGGTGTATGTGCCTACTCAATGGCATTTGATGTCCAAATTGAAGATGAATGATTGGCCTTGGTTGCAAATTGTGATGATTAAGACCTAAATTTTGGTACATGTATGATTTATTGATTTGAGATGACTCAATTGCACACAATTGAGGATGATTTAATGCACTACGGTTGCATTGAAGCCAAATCGATTGGAATTTTATTGATTGTATGTCTATGTATTGATGTAATTGAATGTGTATGCTATGCAAATCTAAAATGACAAATCCAATTGGGTTTGGATGATTAGGGATTTTTGAATATGAGCAATTACTTTTGCAATGATTGAAAAAATTGGATTTGAATGAGCCAAAGAAGAAGATTTGATTACTCATCATGTGTATGAATTGATGTATTGAGAATCAATTTTGAACATAAATGGAAAAATGAGCATTAAGGATTTATTGTGATTCCTTAAACATAATAGAGGAAATTTTCTTGTAATAAGACCGAAATTTTATTGGTAATTCACAAATCGATGCTAAACACAAGGCTTGGAGCTCAAATATATTTCATTTTCTTGTGTTCGCAAGAGGTGTTCATCTAGTCAAATTATATCATTAATGAAAGATCATAATAATTCATGTTGGATCCCCACATGATTGGACCTGTCTCAATGGTACCCATTCGAGCCAAATACATTTTCTTTCCTCTCACTTGGTTGATCATCATCATAAACCAATATTGTGTCATGTGAGAACCACCTCCTACGAGGATTAAAATCAAAATAAAAATTAAAAATGAGTTTGACTTGCTTGGGGCCCACCACGTTTGGTGTTTTCTCTCAAATTATATCATGCTCGATTAATGATGGTGGAGCAAGATGAGTTGTTCACAGGACAAGTAATGTCTATGAGGGATGAGGACACCTTTGACACGGCAAGTCTCATATCTCTTTTTGCTACTGCTGATCATGAATGACCTAGCATGCTAGGGGATGGGCAAATTATGTTATGAGTTTTTTTGGAATAAGTGATTGCACATATGTACATACACATGCATGGTGCATCGAATAAAGAATTGCCCATTTTCCAAAGCCAAGTGGTTACGTGGGGCCCACATGTGTACATGTAGGGCAGCGTGTACATAGTACATCAATTCTCATCGTCATTAGTATCAGTGTGTTTTTCTATAATCATGAGGAGTTGGTAGAGCGTAAAACTTCTCAAGGAAGCTATCAGTGGGCCGACACCATGAGGTAAGCAGGTGCGTGAAGTGGCATCCAATGACGTCAGGAGGACGAATAGGATCAAGACTTGCACATGGATAAGTGAGGGCACAACGGGAGTGTTTTCTTGCGACTAAACTTGTGATGAATTGTGAAAAAGGTCATCATGAGAACTATATTTGGGGGCCACTTCACGTGATTGCGGGATGCATTATTGAGAAAAGTTGAGTGCCAGGTGTGTGGATGGATGTAGAAGCCTGGCCATTTTTTGGCATCTTCGGTGTTCGTTTGAGGTCAATCAAAAGGCCAAAGGTGCCCAAGGGATAAAGTGAAGTGTGGACACTGAAAAAACTAAAAAAAAACCCAAAAAAATGTGGAGAGAAGAGGAGGAACAACCGCAACTCAGTTTTTGTTGTTTTTGGAGACTATTGTGGCCATAAACTGCTCATCCGAGCTCGGATTTGAGCACTTTGATATTGTAGATTGGGGTTTTGACCATTCTGGATGCAATGGATTTGTCCATGTTTCCAAGTTTCTCATTGTTTCCTGCTGTTTTAGCTATGTAAGTTTCTCTTGTGAGCAAAGCCTCTCCTCAAATTTGTGATTGTATCTGGTATAATTCATCCATATGGTGTGAGCTATTTGACCCATTGGTGTCGGCCCAAGCTCAATTGTATCTAAGCATAAAAAATCTTCCTCCTTTGAGCTGACTTGTGTGTGTGTAAGCAGGATGGAAACACGTTGTCGTGTTGTGGCACGTATATAGTGGGAACGGGCATTAATTAACGATTTATCCTCTGACTTTTTGACGCAGAAGTATACTTCATATAATATTCATATTCATAAATAACCCGGGGCGGTCACTTATCAAAAGATTCCTATATCACATGCGTTCAAGAGGTTATTAATAATACCTCAATATACATACTATATTTACACTATGTGCCTATTTAAAAAACCCCCAACCCCCCTCTCTATGTATACATTTTGATCTTTTAATAATCCTCTCCGGTTAACTCACGTGATAGCATACACATTCTAAAAAGTGACCACCCCAGGATAAATAAAATCTTTCTACCATACCTTTGAAGTAATATAAATGTACATTACTATTAGAAAGTACTACAAGAGAAGTATCAATGATTGTGCCTCTTTTTGTCTGGGGGAAAAGCATTTGTATATTTCTTTTAATATCTCAGTTATACCCTACCATATATAGATTATTTTCTTCTTTTCACATTTATTTAATAATATAACCCTTCAATAATGCATACCTTCTTGGATACATACAAGAGGGAAGGGCCCACTAGAAGACTTTATGAAAAGGAAGATCCAAAGCTTCTTGGACCATCCCAATTTGAAAATCCTGACCTAAGGGTGTGGAGAAAAGGCCAAAACCAATTCAAGCTCTTTTAGTAGGCCAATTTTTCTTGTTGAAGCATGTCAATCCGAGTTACATGTCCAAAGTTACAGGGAAAACAGTGAAAAATCCTCTCATAACTACACTGCAAGAAGAGATGGTAAACAGGTGAATCAAGTGAAAAGAGGTAATCTTGGTATTTTTCCATAAAATAATATATTTGAAGGATAAAATACATAAGCATGTGAATGTGACACCTCAAAGATGCCTTGAAGGACAAGACACACAAGTTAGGACCCCCTGCTGGAGCCACACAGAAGATGCCTAGGTGGGGCCCACATACATCATGCACCCACATGGAGTCTCAACGACCAAAAATTCTGAATTCCATGATATTTTGAGTCCTAATATTACCCATTTTAAGAAATATCCAAAGAACATTTGATTTGGGCTAATTCTTTAGCCTAATCAAGTGATTATGTAAAACATGGCTTGCTCACCTATAAAAAGGGCAACCTTCTCTTCATTGGGGGCAATTTAGGAGTGAGTGAGAATAGATCAATTCCATAGTGACACAATCATCTTAGTGCCATACTTTCCCTTGAACAAAGGCTGAAGTCTGGCCTCATCTTCTCTCTCCATTAAGGTGGTGACGATTTCTCTCATGTAAGATATATGTTGCTAGGTTTTCTTTCATTTGCATATCTAGTCCAATACTTGTCTCTAGCTCTATCTCTATCTCTAATTATCTATCTTTAATACCACCACCACACTTAGATCTATCTCTAATTCTATCTTTACTCCTCCTTTCATCTCTCTTGTTGTGTCCTAATTGTTTCATTGTTGGAAGGTATTGAAGCAACAATCTTGTCAATGTAACGGGCACAACCTTCTTGCGGGAAACAATTATGTGCACAAGGTTAGTAACCATATCTTCATCTTTCACAAACACCTCTCTCTCTTAAGGTTCTCATTCTCTTCCACAAACTCTAGAATCTCCTTGCTACAGGTACTTCTCTCCCCGCAGTATCCTTATCTCCTAAGGGCAACAATAGGGCTTGGGAGAGAAACTCTCTTCTTCTTCTCCTTTCACTTCTTTCACACCTTTATCTTTGAACATACTAAGTATATCATTGATGAATAACCATAATCCACATAGAGGCAATTTCTTTCATTTCCATTATGTGCAATCTATTAGGGTCAACATTTGGATTAGTCGAAAGATTCACTTTCAACAACGCATAGTGTTTCTATTTGGTCATAAAAGGCTCAAAAAAATACTTCTTTCACCAGATCCCATCATACTATCTATTATTTACTATAACTTCTCTTTTGATGTGAGTGTGGTTATTTTATTATGAATCAAGAGAATTTGTACTCACAACTAATCCTCATCACTAGATAAAACATATACATTATAGTAAGCACAAAGATACAGTTCCAAAGAGCAATCCGTAGCTTATTTGGACAACAAAGATTAAATATCATTAACTCATCCATTAACCCTTTTATCCTACCCATGATACGATATGATCGTAATCTCGATGTTTTCATTTTTGCTTTGTTTTGACTATCTTTCATGAGTTCTCTCCATCACATGTGTGTTTGTAAGAAAAGTGAGCAGCTTCTTTGGCTACATTTCTTCTTTAGATCTAGAAGCTATGTTATCTACATCTTAGCTACTTCTCATAACCCTTGATCTCCCTCACAAACACTCACAGCAAGAGTCCCGGTGCCTTCTTGGCAAGACCACCAACTTCTTGACAACGTGTCAATATCGCTCGAGTCCGGTGGCTTTAGGTGGGTGTTTCCTTTGTGAAACAGAGAGAGAGAGAGAAGAAGAAGAAGAAGAAGAAGAGAGGTAGGAAACTATCCACAGAGAGATAGAGAGAGAGAGAGAGAGAGAGAGAGAGACTGGAGCGAGCCACGCTATGTCCAAAACCCCAGAGAGTAGGGGAGACTAATTTGGGACCTTAAGGTGTGGTGAAGAGAGAGGGAGACAGTAGAGAGAGAGAGAGAGAGAGAGAGAGAGAGAGAGAGAGAGAGAGAGAGACATGTGTCGGGTCCCTAGAGTTACTCATTGGATCGAGAGAGGTGAGATAGGCCTCGAGTTGCACACAAAAAAAACTATGCGGATTGCTAGGCTACCAAAAGGCCCAATGATAGAGAGAGAGACAGAGAGAGAGAGAGAGAGAGAGAGAGAGAGAGAGAGTTTGAATTTTAAAGTAAAATAGCTATCAGGATGTGCATCTCCTCTCTTCCTACAAATAGGTTGCAAGCTTGCAACTATCATTCATCCCTCTCACTCTCTTTTAAAGAGTTAGTAAAGACACACACACACACACACACTAGACACTGGTTGGGCCCCCACAAGTGGAACCCTGCTTGCTTTCAAATACCCCGAGGTTGACCACCCCCAACTTCAAGAGCTCGTTAGGAAAAATGTAGCCCTCAAGAAACGCCTACACAAGCACGAGGTCACAAAGGAAGAAGAGAGCCAGGATCTCCTTACAAAAGCACGAGAGGTTGAAGCCTCCATTGCGGAGTCTGTCACAAAGGTCCAAAAGGAAGTCCGAGAAGTCACAGAAGGCATCACACAAAAAATCGGCACCGAGTTAAAGACCGCCCTCCAAGAATGCCAGCTACGAGAATCCCTCGGTCTTAAAGTAAGGATCGGAGGGCTCCCATCACCATGGTGCACCACCGAGGATACTCTCGAAGAAGCAATCATCAAGCTAAATGACATCTTGCAGCCCATCACTATTGAGCCTGACACAGTCTCTTAGCTCAACGACACAAACAGACGCTTGCCACCTGGGCAATGCACACTTACCGTCAAGGACAAAGAAGAGCGGTTGAGGCTTTTACGCCAATCCCGCCTCCTCAAGGGAACAAATTTTTGGATCGCTGAGGGGTTAACTACAAACCAACTCAAACTCAAAGCAAGCGAGCTCAAGAAAATGCACGAGGCTCGTAAACAAGGAAAGTGGGCAGTCTATCGAGATGGGCGAGCTCTCATTCAAGATTTTCGAACTCCTAAGAAGACCCCGTTGCTATCGGCAACAATAAACACTTAGGATTTTTTCCCCTTGTTTTTTTTTTTTCCCATTTTGCCCCCCTCCTTCCCATTTTAGGTTACGCGGCTCATGTGCCCGTTTGTATGACCCCCTTAAAAGCTAGTACTCCCACGTCGAGTCTTTACACCAACCAATTGAGTTGTACCAGTCATATGATGGAGCTACCTTTGTCATTTGTGTATTTGGTCCCATAGGTCATATTTGACCTCCGAGGACGATAATCAATCTATCTATCTATCTATCTCTCTCTCTCTCTCTCTCTCTCTCTCTCTCTCTCTCTCTCTCTCTCTCACACACACACACACACACACACACACACACACACACACACAATACAAGAGCTACTCCCTACAGCTAGGGAAGCTGTGATGTGGGAGGTGATGTGCTCAGAGATGGGTTTGAAGGCTGCCAGACATGCCATCGAGAGCCTTGAGGCTGGATGTGCGATTGGGCAAAGCAACACAGAGTGATCCATTGTAGGCAATGTTGTGCAGACTCGGGGGGGTTCACCATTCAATAACCCCCTATATAATGTGTGTCTGCGAGGTATTAAAACAACCCCTCTTTTAATATGTCTAAATGAATAAAATGATCCCTTATTTTAGAAATTTTTTCCAAAATTGAATATTAAAACCCCTTATTTGATCTTTGTTAAATTGCCTACAATATTTCATTTTAAAACACCTCCTTTTGAACTCACGTTATACATTAACATGATTACATAGTGCACCCCTCGAGTGTGCGGAGTGGAGGAGTCGGAAGGGTCAAATGCGAGCATAATATCCAGCTGTGTGTTGCAAGATTCACATGCCTGGCATGATCAAATCCACGTAAATATGGAGCTGGTCATGGCCATGCTCATGAAGAGCTTGATGGCAGGGTTGTCGGGGCTACTCGTTCCTACCATCAGCTATGCGAGATAAGTGCCAATTTGCAATCCATATCTACTGGACGTGGTCATCAGTGACTCAAGCTCTTGCTCTGTGTCACGGTCCAGCTGGTTGTCAATGCCCAAGGATGGCCGCAAAGAGTGATTGTGCATTATGGTCGTTTAGATGGCGCTATGTCTCTCTCTCTCTCTCTATTGTCTCCCTCTCTCTTCACCACCCCTTAAGGTCCCAAATTAGTCTCTTTCAGTGACATGGCACCACTGAAAGAGGGGGATTAGTCCTTGTAAGGCTAGCAGCAGAAGGATCCTTAGATCATTAGAAAATGAAACCATTTTTGTGACGTGGGAGGTGATGCTCAAAGGAGATGGTACTAGACTCTCACTTCACGCTGGGAGTCGGAATCATTTTGTAGATTTGTTGTATCTGCAGATTTTGACAAACAGTGACCCTTTCGTGGAGATGGGACGGGGCATGCTTATAGCTAAGGGAGGAAGCCAGGGTGATGACAAGGTGTCATAGGGCTTGGAGAGGTCACACAATGAGGAGAAGCATCGTATAAGGGGGTGAGCAATGTGTGGGAGCTTGTGAGCCAAAATGGGGATTGTGGTTGGACTACTCACCAGCAGAAGGCGGGTGTTGAACATCGGCAAGGCAATTGAGCTCGCATGATGAGGTGTCATGGATGTTGATAGCGGCCGAAGTTGGGACAGGTTTAGTTTTATCTCTAGTTTTGAGCAGTACTTTGAAACGTGGATTTTCTTCCAAGTAAGGTTTAGACTTTAAGTAAGGGAATAGCATCCCTTGCCCGGTCCCCCATCTTCTCACATTGCAAGCTCCTTGCAGTGACCAGCAAGCTTACAAGCGAGCGATGCAGGGAGAAAAACACACTCACACACAAAGGTCTTGCCACTACCGTCATCGATTCCCCTCCCCCACATCAATCTACTAACGAGGGTGCCTTAGGATTGGAGCCAAGTAAAGTCAGATTCAAAATCCAAGAGGAGGAGGAGGAATTAAGGCATCACTCTACAACAACTCATGATGGATGAAGAAGCAGACAAATAAATAGGGGGGGAAGAGAAGCTTATATGTGCTATTTTGCATTGATACAAAGCTTTGCTGATGGTGGGACTTGCAGAGCTAGAAGAAAACCTAGGATCAATGTAATCCCACCTTCAAATTTTTGTATTTACCTCTAAATTTTAAATTTGAACTTGAGAAAACCTATAGCATGTAGATAAATTTAGTGTAAAATCCTTGAACCCTGGCACTGCCTTTGTAGATATGTATGCCAAATGTGGTGCACTTCATAAAGCACAAAAAATGATCGAGGAGCTTAATCTATGGGATGTCGTCTCTTGGAATGCACTCATTGTGGGATAGGGCCAAAAAGCCCTGGGCTATTTTCAACCAATGTGTTCAAAGCGAGGGTGTCTCTAGATGCAATCACATACACTTGCATCTTGAAAGCAAGGCCCAAATGTAATCATGTACAATTTCACTTGCTAATATGGGCAAAAGAATTCACGATAATACTGTTAGTTAGGGGTTATTGAAACAAAAACATCATGCTTGCCACTACATTGGTAAGGACTTGCAGAGAGAGAGAGAGAGAGAGAGAGAGAGAGAGAGAGAGAGAGAGATATGAAAGTGAAATGAAATGTTATATTCTTCAAAAGGGAAAAATGGCATGTGAGACTAGACCCTATGGCTTCACTTAGGGTGTTTGAATCCATACACAATTCTAGAACATATTGTTTTGACGCAGGGGACAAGAGGTTTTATTATCGTAGGAGCAATCTCAAGAGACCTTAAAGATCTGTTTGATTCATTGGAGATGAAAGTGAAATGAAATGCTATATTAACTTCTTCAAAAGGGTAAAATTTCATGTGAGACTAGACCCTATGGCTTCACTTAGGGTGTTTGAATCCATACACAATTCTAGACCATATGGATGCACACAACGGACAAGAGGTTTTATTATCGTAGGGGAAATCTCAAGAGACCTTAAAGATCTGTTCAATTCAATGGAGATCAAGCATCTCAAAAGATGTGCTCAAGGAGTCTTCACCTCACTCCATGACTCTAGAGAAAGCTGTGACATACACATTCAGACACACCGACACATAGGAAGAGTAGATACTAACATATGAGACACAGAAATTAAATGAATGATATGTTCACATCTTTAAAAGGCCAAAATGAACTATGACTCATGGGACCAGTCCATTACAAACTGGTCAATTTGAGCATGGGTAAACAAGTATCACTAGGTCAATGGTAATAGTGTCCATCGTGCATGTGTGTGTGTGTGTGTGTTTGTGTGATGTATAAACACACACACATATACATTTATTCGTGGTTAGAGTGAGCAAGACCATCGATTCCCTGATTTTCGATTATTATGAGTATTGTGGGCTATCCAATTTTAAATACTTCGATACTCTCTTGTGGCCCACCCCCTCTAACCAAGTCCTATGATCGGCCATCTCTCTCTCTCTCTCTCTCTCTCTCTCTCTCTCTCACACACACACACACACACACACACACACACACACACACATGTTCACATATACACAACTTGACACAAGGAGATCGAGCTATCTGGTATCTCGCCTCCATAACCACCTCCATGTCTGGCAGCTAAATCCATATGCATATTTGCCTCAATAATATTGCCAGACGCATTTACTGTTGCAAAGAGCTACTTCAAGAACATTAAAAATCTCCTTTAGGATAGAAAATTTGCAAAATAACTTGCATTTCTAATAGTTTACGCTCTTTTTTATAAATTTTCACATGATTTTTTTCCCTTATCTCCAGTGTTTGGGAAAAATGTATCTCAGCTTAATATCGTTCCGATTTCAATTTCAAAACTGTCGGTTAACCCTGTCAGTTAAGAGCAAGGAGAAAAGGAGAACTTCCGCTCCAAAATAGAGAAAAATAGTGAAAAAATAGAAAAATAACATAATTTTTTTTAAAATTCCTCATGAAAAATTCAAGGAAAGAAATTTTGTATGTTTGGAAGAATTATTTTCCCGAACACTACCAGTGCCTGAGGGAGAGAGTAAGGGGTTTGAGGGTAATAAGGGCCATGCTGCCGTTGAAGGCGGCGTTGTTTTACTAGTAACAATAAGGTAGATAGCTTTTCTAACTAGTAGTAAAGAAACACACCTTTCAAGAAGATAATCCCTTGTAGTTAATCGAAAGAGAGAGATTCGTTCGACGTTCGTGACTGAAAGTAACTTGATAGGAAGTTGCCATGCAACATTCTTTAATCACAAAAACAAGGTGAGGACTCACGATGGCCTATGGAAGATAAGGGGGGAGGAAAGATTTATTGAAAGTAGGTCTTAATGAGTGTTGCAGTTGTATTTTTTTAATATAGAATTGTATTGTCCATATACAAGTGAAATAAAAAGATCCATTTATTATTATAAAAGTTAAATAACATTTAACGTAAGTCTCAATCAGGCCATTTTTTTATTTTCTTCTAATCGATACCGCTACTCGCAAATGGCTTATATATTATGACGGGACCCCAATAATAAGGTAGATGGTGCACATTGCACATCAAGACTTTGAAACAAAATAAAACAAAAAGGAAGTAAAATAAAAAGACACATTAAAAATCAAAACAAAAGAATATTTAATGCTTTCAAATACGCATAGAAAGTAATTAAACAATTTAGTGAAGTGTTTTTTTTAAATCCTCAATTGAAAGAATCGTTTATCAATACCTCGGTGTTTGAGAAAGGTGTGTCTGAGCTTAGGCTTACGCCGATTGAAAATCGAGATTAGCCTGTTGCAAAGGATGGCAAAGGAGAAAAATGTAATAGTTGAAATATTTTGCAAATTTGAAAATTTCTACTAGTACTTCCATTTCATATTTGTATAAGGAGGAAACTTTCCACCTTGACAAAAGGACTTTCGCGAAGACTGCATCTAAGATCAAACTCCTATGAATATTTTGTTTAATGTTTTGATCTCTAAAGTCATTTTCAAGCATGGAGACAAAGTAAATGCTGCCTTTAAGAATAGCTTTCTATTCCAAAGTTTTAGCTTTATATTCACAAGACTTTTGAATCTCTTAGGGACACTTGTCTCTCAAAGAAGGTGATGTAAGGAAACAAAAGGGACAACAAAGTTATTTTACAAAGACCCTTGCCATGTGGCGCTCATCCAACCAAAAAATCCAATGGTCTCAATGTTGCAACAACCTTACACAATGAACCCTATGGCCTTCCAGAGGCCAACAAAAACTTGTAAAAAAACATGCCAAAATGTATAGGGTACCCATGGAACAAAAAAGTATAAGGAAAGTCCTGCACATGGCTGGAAGTGGTGCAATTTTGAAGGAAAGTATAGGCTAGTGTTGCATGGCATATTTTGAATTTTGACTGAAAGTGAAATTTGAAATGAAAGCATAAGCAACTTTGAATGAAAGGAACCTTTTAGTCTATAGTTTTGAAATGAATGAATGTTTACAACTCAAAGAATTTTTGAATGAAAACTTCAATGAAGGAATGAAAGGGACACATTTTCTACTCACATATTTTAATGGATACATCTCAATGCTTATATTTGAGTGAAAGGATTTACACCAATCAAAGAAAAACACTGAGAATTTTCAAAAGTAAAAACGCTGAGCCTTTTCAAAAGTAAAAACACTGAGCCTTTTCGATTCACAGCAAGGTGTACTTTTCTATCACATTGGATCTCAATATTTTGATGGAATCAAACATTTAGAAGAAGGCCTTGAGACATGCACAAAGAAAAGACCGGTGACTTTGCCCTTATGTTAAATTGAAACCAATTGTAAAGGCCTTCTTGGTTTCAAGCATGTGTGTGCAAGAAAAGGGATTGAAGAAACCCCTGCATTGAGGTGTGTGCAAGGAAAAAAGACAAACAAACAATTTCTTACCTTAACTTAAGCTTGTAAGAGGGCTTGACTAGAAAGCTGCTCCACACGCCCTTCCTACAATCTTGAAGCTTCATGCACCATCACTATTCACCACTCTCATATGCAAGCTCCACACTTGCCACACAATCTTCTACGCTAGGGTTTCACAAAATTGGGTGCTCTCCCTACCCCTTTACTTTTCACTTTTGGCGACCGTTCCACCAAAAACCTTAGGCCCATAGCCATAGTTGGCAAAAAATGGTCAAAACTTACCAAAATATAGCCAAAACTTATTTAAAAAAATACTCAAATTTTGCCAGATTTACAAAATTTTGGTTTAAAAAAAGACACTGTTCTTGACACTAAGAGGTTGTACATGAGAGTCCCAAGGATTGATAAAAAACGTGCAATCTCTACGAGAATATCCATGCCAATCGCATCAACTCCATGTGCAATGATCTCTGCAAATCTATCCGCAGTAGATATCTTAACCCTCATTGCATCTAGTTACATGTGAATGCGTCAATCCTAACTCCAAGGTAGTTATCACTCCCTCATCGTTGATAGGGACTACATCCACATGTCGTGGCATCACCATATGAGCCTCTAGCATGAGCATATCAAAGAACTCCATATCTCTCATCTCCCTGGTAGGGGGCATCTTTGTCCTAAGAGGATCAATCCATTGTGTCTTGCTAGAGCATGGACACTCTAACTCTGCATCTATAGACATGTCGTGCATAGCACTCTAGAGCTCATCCGTAAAAGTACATGTCTGCAAAGTCACTAAGACTGTACCATCTCATACGAATGACTTAGTGCTCTGCTCTCTGATTAACAAAGATTTGAAATCTATCACCACCATTGCTGACTGCTCTAGTCATGCACTCAAAGAGATCTCTTGCTTTACATGTCTGTCCTCAAACCCTGCATGCACAATGAGAAAAGTGTCACACTGCTCATTAGTAAAGTGTACTCACCTAAACTGTGAATGTCTATATGGTAACGGACTCACAGAGACTTTGGCATCTTTGACACCTAATAATGTAGAACGAGCACCCAATGTCCTTATGCTATCAGAAGCAAACCTCTCCTCATCAAGTAGGACTCATCAGTCAACTGAACATGACACCCATGATCTCTAAGCTGCAAGATGGAGATCAAACTCCTACACGCATCAGGCACATAGTGAACATCATGGAGGACAAGAATACTCCCACTAGCAAAGTGCAAATGAATGTCACCCACACCATCCTGTCTTAGAGAAAAAAAACGTGATAAACCACTCCATGCGAGGAGTAACATGGTGTAAAGCACTGATTTCCAGTTGCCAATTGTGAAAGAAATTCCACACATGTCGAGGTGAACCTGTATAAGTAGGAGTGTCTACCACACTTGTACTATCAACAACAACAAGTGGAAACCTCCGCTGTCTCCAACACCTGAAACAAAATCTTCACATGTGCCCTGATCTTCCACAATTCCAACAAACCACATCTCTGTCTCTGATATCTTCCTGATACACCAATCTGTGTATCCAATGATGAACCGTCATTACAAGATACCATAATTGAGTGCAAAATGAGTCTACAGATCATCCCACACAAAGTGTAAATGCATTTTTCACAAGAGAATAACCGCTCAAGACAATGTAAAATAAAACTAGATGATCAAACACATGCTACCAAATCTATGGAAAACATCACATAAAACGCATAATCCTTTGCCAAATCAAGAACTAATCATGTGTCGATAGTGGCCATACACAATGAGAGTGCACGTGAAATGACCTTTCTCATAGGTACAAGCCAAAATTTGGCTAAAACAGCTCTGCACTGTCACAAAGAGCATAAAACCTGTCAAAAAACAACAGAATCTCCTCTGTAACTGGAGAAAAATTTTAACCATAAAACCGCATCCAAAATGACAAAGTGGAATAAGCTCTCGAGACCACTACAAACTGACCAAAATTTGTCAACAAAAGTTATGACAAAGTGGGAGTAAAACCTCAACCACTATAGTCTGTGAAAGAGGACTTTAAACCATGAACCATGTTGTGCAACACCTTCACTTACACACAATCTTCCACACTCTTTTTTGAGCTTCCACAAGAGTATACATCACTCTTTGCGGAGCTCACAAGCTCCCATTGAATTCTCACAAAGCTTCAAATCTTTCTTGATCTCTTCACCATGAAGAGCGAGTGACCTATCGCCTCAAAGCTCTTGACACCACCTCCGTGATCACTATGCGCTTTGATACCAATTATGAGTGCACAAATGTGGTGTGTGTGTAGAGAATGAGAAGGAGAGAGAGAGAAAATAGGATGTGTGTGGAGATGAATGTGTGTATCAGAGAGACCCTTATTCTTCTAATTGGTGTGTATAAGATATGGGTTGTCGGACGTCTCCGACATGTCCAACCGGGGTAAGAGGCACACTACCTTTACCCAAACATGCAACATAGAGAATATGAAGATAAGTAGTAGCGGCCTAGAATAATGAATATGAACTTAAAGGTAGTTAAAAGTTTGTTTCTACTTTTGTATATTATATATGCTTTACGCTTTATTCTTTTTTATCATGAACCATGGTGCTATCATTGGAGATATTGCTACATCCAAACTCGAATGTAGTAGGTTCCAATGTCGGAGTACATTATAGATGTCTAGTTCCAAAACAAGAATGGGAAGAGAAGGTAACTCAAAAAAAATTCATAAATTGGAGGAGAGACTCATTACCTCCTTCATGAAAGGAGAACCAACTGGAACCAATGGAAGTGCAATCAATACTTGATGAGAGTGACATCTCACGGATGGGCTATATGGCACTCTTCAAAGAATTAGCTAAAAAGTCTCAAAATAAGTTACAAAGAGGATCATTGTCGCCATATTCATTATATGTAAAGGTTGCACGATGGTACATAAACGGTGAGGGTGGTTTGAAAAACTTGGTTCACCATTCCATTTGAAGCAACATTCTTGGGCAAGGGGGGTAAAGAGGTACAATAGAACAAGCATAACAATGTCTTTGTTGATCTTGAAGCATTGCAAAGGTATGCAATTCAATTCTTTGATACTAGTCAAGAGGAGTGCAATGTGGGTTCTAAAATTTTCTTTGAATCTTAACGAGTGCAAGGTCCTGAAGAACAAGAAGTTGAAGAGAGTCACCATTACCCTCATGAATAGAGCTTTGGATCCAACAATAACCAAACAGGACACACAATACCTTAGTGTGCAGTTGAAAAAAAATATTATCACACTAGGATCATTTGAGGTATACCTAGTTCAATCTATAATAACAAAAATATTGCATGCATGGTTCTTGATTTCATGTTCTTATTTTTAATTATAGGTTGATAAGGAAGATTTTGGAATCCTCCTTTGGCTTTTTAGTCAAACCAAGAAATGAAGTTGTGCTTTTGGTGGAAGGTTTTGGTGACTATACAGTCGAATGGCACATGGTAGGTGACAAAGAGTCTTAAGTGCATGTATAAAATATTACACGCTGTAGCTATGGAAAGGTCAAGCCTCTACTCCATGTTTGATTCCCAATGCTTGATATTCATTTGAGTAGAATTCATGTATGTACACTTCATACACTCTGCAAAACAATTGAAAAGGTGGTTGTTCTTTTACATATGTTTTGCATGGACCTTAAATTTAGCATGAGTGGAAAAGAGTCATCAAAGCATTAGAGGGAGTGCTCTCAGACATTGGTTCGCATGGAGGCAATGTCAAAATTGAAGAGGAGCCTAAGATGTCTCAAAGGTGTTACAAGATACCTAGGAAAGCATCAATAGGCTACATCAAGGCACTAGAAGGTTTCTTGCGTTTAGCGTCAAAGACTCTGATAGAGAGGAGAGGAGAAACCTGTTAACAAATGGAAACATCTATACAGAGTGGTTAAAATTGATGATGGTGGTGGGGCAATCCAAAATCACAAGGCAAATGTGTGGAAATCACTTGATAAAATCTTCCACTGTGTAGAGTAGCATTCTTGAGAACTAAGCTCACATCATTTCAAGCAGCCTTGTTGGATTAGAAGAAGGCATCCTTGGTAGGATGGGGTGGGAAAAATATCACTCATTACATGATGAGTGAACATGTTCCATATACAAATAACATTTAAAACTCTACTCATCATTTTATTTTATTCTAATGCATCATATATTTTTCAACCATGGTTCATATTTTGCCAAGACTTATGGATCATTGTTAATATGGTCCACACAAGGCATGGATAAGACCCACTACATGGAAATAATAGGTTACTTCAAGCATAGTAGACATGGGGAAGGCAAGGATAAACACACTATCCTATTAGAGTTATTCTAATGTACTTATAGATGACTTGTCCATACAACAAGCCAGAAGGATCCTCTCAAGAGCTCAAAAATTACATTGTCTTTACAACACACTCACAAAGAAAACAAGCAAAGGGATTGGGGAAACTCAACTGTGGGGAAGCTCCATAGAAGGTGACGAAAATCACAAGTTTGGAGTGGGAGAAGATGGGGCATGAACCCGTCCCTTTTATCCTCTTTGCTGCACATCTTTCTTCCTCATTGTATACCTCTTTGATGCGCAACCCCCTTAGACGAACTCTCTCTATTGATGGCATCATATCTGCGAGCATCAAGTGTCTTCTTTTCCTCAAAAATAGAATTTTGTTATATGGATCTAAGATCTTTGGCTCTTTAACTCCTGTCTTCAAAGTTTGAGCTATGTAGGTTAGTAAATACGTGGCTTTGAGTGCTTGGCACCCATACCCAATGCCAAAAACACATAGTGCAAACTGTTTCTCTATTTGAATTATCCTTTTTACATTGAGTGGCAGGGGATACCTACCACACAATCTTGTAATGACTTTCATTGCAAACAGTGGGAACTTTGCATTGTTCTCATACTATTCATTGTGGTAAATTATGATGTGCAAAACAATATCACAACATTCTTGGGTCACAAGTGATGTAAGTACAATAGATTCAAGTATTTGAATTGTTTTCACAAAACTTTTTGTGGTTGAAATGCCCAATGTACTGAGACAATGCCGCATCCTTGCCTTGTACTCTAGTGACAAGGACTTACCTTGAGACCACTGCTCTTCTAAGGAGACTATCACCATACACAAGCACCTATCCGCCAATAGGTTGATCTTAATATTTCATCATTACTATCTCCAAAAACATTAAAATGCCTAAAAATTAATTACCATCTGATTCTTGTTCATTTCTAGCATGGAACTTCCCCATAAGTGAATAGAGCAATTATTTGCTATCTAGGCTATAGGCTAGGCACCACATGGATGCCCATGTTTTCCAAACCAAGTTGTCTTGTGGTCAATGAAACTACTCCTCTATTGGAAATTTGGTTTCTCCAAACTTTTCTTTGTTGGATGTATCTTTGAGAAATTGTCCCCTTGAAGTGAACTATGTGTCGTGGACAGCTATGTCGACAAGGAGATGTTTGTCCACTCCATCCTCCACAAATACCATGTCTGCCTCACAAACATTTTCGATTGCAGCTAGGCAGTAGTCCTTGCATACATTCAACTCATGCATAATATTTGTGAGTAGAATGTAGTGAATGCTGCTTGCCATAGAAAACTAGGAATACAATTAAGAGGCAAAGATACTTCCTCATTTGGGCTATCTTGCTTGCTTCCTCATTAGGAGATTTTGGAGGTCTTTTAGAGGGCCATATTGAAGAGAGATAAAAGGAAGTGCGTCCAATGAGCAACAAGGAAATGTAACGTAGAAAATAGCTCAAATAAATCAAGAAATACAAAAAAAAACTTCTCAAAACATGATGTAACATAATGTTTTTACGATTTCTATATGTGGACCCACAATACACAAACCCAGGGGGATTCACCATGGAAAACTTACCCCACCACGTAAGTAAAAGGGAGGGGGGTTTTTTACAATCTACATAAGCATATAAGTTAGGGGCAAGCCCCCAATAATTTATCTTTCAATTTTAAAAATAAGGGAGGGGGTATCATATTTTGGGGGTTGGGGGACCTGACCCGGGTTGATTACTCACCAATGTGTACTGTAACTCAGATGAATTTTGGGAAAATTGTTTATCAGGTCACACATTAAATTTTTCATCAAACCGGTCATAAATAAGGGCTGATTTGGAGCAGGTCAAGGGTTGATTTACACCAGCTTTGGATGGGTCAGAATTGGACGAGTAGCCACAGTGCAGGCTGATGAGGCACATAGTTTGATTGTCAAACTAGTACACATTGAGGGTACATCTAGTTTTCAACAAAAGTGGTTCCTTAGTACGTTGCCAGTCACTATGCTACACACTCTTTGACTAGTTTTACTAAATTAGATCATGTGCGACCTAAATTTTATATGTAAGATAGGGGTATGATAGTTTTCTTCATTGATTGTAGTATAAGAGTAGAAAGGGGGGTCATATTCCCTAATATGAGTCGTATATAGGGGTTTTATCAAAGGTATTTGCTCACAGGTGGCATCCCGTTTTGTATGAAGAATGAATCTCCCAAGAGACAACAAACTCTGATAGCAGTAAAGGTACTGAAAGAAAGCTACAAAAATCTATCATACTCTCGCCATGAAAAGTGGTTCCTCCATTAAGGAAGCATTCAAAATTGATCCTACCATCATTATAAGAAAGTTCAGGCTTTGTCTTCCAGTTAGAAAAAACCATGGCTTTTTCTTCTTCTTCTTCGCGCCCTAAAAGCTCTAGGGGTTGTTGTACTCTCTCCTTAGTTAGCCTCTTCCAAGGAGGCAAAGAAACATCATCTTCTCTATATCCATCACTATAAATATTCAATGGCAAGATTAAATGATATGCAAAGGTTCTTGGGTTCTCATGTAGCCAAGAAGGATGAAAATATATGCAAAGGTTCTTTGGTTCTCATGCAGCCAAGAAAGAGGAAAAGATCCTCTAAAACAAATTTATTTTGTTTTGCATGGAAAGCACGAGTGCTACATTTCAAAGTGGAGGTCAGCAAGAAGACTGTGAAGGAGGTTTTAGTTCAGGATGTCTATACTTACACTGATGTCATTACAAACAACGACAATCTCTCAATGGTGCATAACTTGCGATGAAACTATAAATGCTTTCTTAGCCTTCCTTTTGTAGTCTTCCTTTCAGAAATTTCTGGTCTCATACTTTTTGTCTTTTTGAAGAGGTAGAACTTTATTAAAAGAAACAAAAAAAAGCAAAGTACCCTCAAGTGCGTTAGTCCATAAACTATGTAAATGTATTCCTATTGATTCTTAGTCAATCACTGCTCTCTAGAGTTCTATTCAACAAAAACAAATGGAAGTCATACAATATTCCTAAATTCTATTCAGATGTTAGACTGAGTGGTCTCTTACTTTTAGTTATTACACTTGCAAATGTCTATCCTTCTTTGTACCAGGAATGGGATCTAATGGAGTGTATTGTAGGGCTCATATTTGTAATCCACGCTCACATTGGTGTTTTACAATATGCTAAAAGACCTAGCAAGAGCCTTGTGGATGAGGAAATTGTCTTCTACAAGCACTTCTACCAGATCAACCAGAGAAGTCAAAAGGGTACGTTGGTTAAGCTCCCTCTCCCTACCAATTAGAACTCCATGGACTAGCCAGTCTTGAAGACAATAGTGAGTGAAGATATTTAGAGTAGACTATTTAGGGATGTGAAAAAGTCCCTCGAAAACTAGGTACCCACCAAATTGGTGAAGATTGATAATTTTTGTCCTTTAAGGTTATTTGTGGAGCTTTTTCACACCAGACACATACATGTGGCGAAGATTATGCTAGTATGTAAACCTCTAGATTCTTGCTTCTATGAAAATCTTCTTGATAGAGCGTGGTATGATAAAGAGATGGATGACATTCATTATGAGACTGTACTGGATACTTTGGTGGCCATGTACATGATCGGTACACAATGACTTCTCATCTCTTTGTGGTACATGAGCTCTCAATTTGTTATAGGCTTCTGTCAACTTGTGCCTATTGATCAAACTCGACAGGCTTTGAAAACAACATTGTCATCGATGTGGAGGTGGTGGATAAAGAGCTCAACCTTGTGACAACGATCACAGTAAGAGAGCAATGCAACCTTCTTCAACTTTGGCCTGACATAGTGGAGGAGATTGTGGAAAATGATCTGCTATAAACGAAGGCGTGGAAGACCTTGCAAGAAAGCAAAAATTGCATGTTGCAACCCAAAAAATAAAAAAAACTGTATACCTGCAAAATCCCATAGCACATAATAAAGACTACACGTGATCAAAGAGAGATAGAGAGCAGGACAGATCAAGAGAGCATGTGGAGATGCACATCCTAGAGTAGAGTGCTACACCAGCATGGCGAGAGAGAAGAGATGAGAAGAGAGGCTCTATGATGCGGGTAAGTGAGAGAAGGGACTGTTGGGGCCATGCAAAATCCGTCTTGCAAACTGGTCGAAGGGGAGGTGCAAGGTGGGTTGCACCGTAAAACGTGTTGCACGCTAGCAAAAAAATTTGTATCCATTTCCAGTTTGGGGAAAAGCGTTCTTCTAACGAGCCCTTCATAGTTTTTACTTTGTCAGTCATTGAACGTGGTCGTAAGGGTGCCGTGTTGCCATTGTCAAACCTGTTGTCTACTCATGTTTCCCCGATGCATTGATGGATGTTGGTCCTAGTGTTGCACCTGTGAGATATCGGGCTCTGCGGGCTTTTCTACTACGGTGGGTTATTGTTGTGCTAGCACATAATTGCCTTTATCTATAGCCTTCCCTTATTTGAGACCTTTGGAGTCTCCTAGAGCAGTATCCCATGTCCAAGGAGAGAACATAGCTCCATGGATTAATTTAAGTACTAAAAAAGAAATCTTCTTCTTCTTCTTCTACATCAAACTCGAGGTATACTCAACAAGGTCCCTTAGGCCATTTCCTCCATCCTTTCAAGGGGACTATGGTGCCGTTGGGGTCACTTCTTACAAGGCAAGCATCGCAAGGTGGTTTGCAATCTAGAAATCTATCCTCCTTATACTTATTCTTCTTCATCATCTTCTACCTAATTAAGTATTCTTCTTAATCATATACAATCGGATGAGCACCATATCACTCTGTTAACGAGCTATATAGATACTTATATACATATATTAACACTATTCAAGCTTTTCTAATGATATAAAAATTGGCACTTCTGGTATCCGGCTAGTCAGATCTCTTTCACGGATTACAAATTACAGAAAGGCCAGGACTAAAATACTCTAAAACTTTCAAGGAACAACTAATTATATAAAGGAGGATTAAGACAATGAAGTTAAACAAAATAGAAAAGAAATCACTTAGTACACTTATCTCTGATATATAATTGCACAAATCTACATTCCGGAGAGGCAAATCATGCATGACTAGAATTTCTTGTTCTAACCAGAAGCATAGTCCATGCTCTGATACCACTTCTACAAATGGAGGCATGGAAGAGCATGCAAAATGGCAAAAATTGCATGTTGTAACCCATAAAAATAGACAAAACTGTATAACTGATGAATTCCATAGCACATAATTAAGACTACACGTGATCAGAGAGAGATAGAGAGCAAGAGAAAGAAAGAGAGCATGTGGAGGTGCACCTCCTAGAGAGGAGTGCTACACCGGCACGGTGAGAGAGAAGAGAGGAGAAGAGCGGCTCGATGATGCAAGTAAGTGAGAGAAGGGAGTGTTGGGGCCATGAAAAATCCATCATGCAAACTGGTCGAAGGCAAGGTGCAAGGTAGGATGCACCGTAAAAAGGGTTACACGATCCGTCAATTCTATTTCTTACTAGGTGGACACAAAGTAATGCAGCAAAGTGAAAAAGACATTGTCTGTAGAGAGCTAAGTGGCCAAGTTCAAATTGTGCCAATGTGACTTGGATGAATTCTATTGGGTGTAACTTTTCCTTCAATTGAAATCTATATTGATGAATTCCATTGTAATGTTTCTTTCACTTAGTTGTATCTTTATTTCAATAGTAAGATGAACTTGGTTGTCTACCTCTCTCTCTCGTTGTGAAATATGTGTCATTTCTATACATTTAGTACAGCATATGTAGAATTTGTTGTCTTATCCAAATGAGGGTAGGGAGAGAGTTGTGCCCGATCTATTAAGTAAACCCTTATGTGGTGTGACTTCTATCAATAAAGTGTTGTCAAAATCAAATGGGACATGGATTCCACAAAAGATTTGTAATAAAGGTATACATTTGGTTTTGTAGGGTGGTAGTGGCCATCAATGACAACACACTGCATTTGGAAATAGATAAAATTATATTGCCAATGCTCAATTTTGGCTACGTGCAAACTATGGTTATGAGGGGGATGAGGTTTTTCTGCTGCATAGAAGACCATATCACAACGTGGAACCTTGAAAGAAGAAATTGCAAAAATTCCTTAGTGCTTGGCCGTACAATGACTCTGCAAGTGCCTATCCAACAGCTGTGTAGGTCACAGAGTTCCTTCATTTGAACCATACGGCTCTCAAAATAGAAAAAATTTGTTGATGTCCAAAATAATTAGTCTCTGTAAATTTTTGTAAAACAAATAAGTAGTTAAATAGTAGGATGACTTTCATATTCTTTTACTTTGGTCATTATCGGAACAATCATGTCAATGTCTAGGAAAGGTCCATACTGGGTTTGACTGGTGTGGAGGTTGTACAGTGCAGTGTCAACATCCGCGGCCTTTTTCTCCTCACTCCCTTGTGCTTCTACTATCCGAGACTTTTGTGTCTCCATCATAGAGTGGTCCATAGAAGATGAATTAGCTTCTACTACGGTAAGCTCCATTTCAGGCTCGAGAGTTGTTGATTTTTGATGAGGTTCATGCTCTATCAATGGAATGGTGAAGGGCTCTACTTGAGGGTTTCAAGTATCTTGCTCAGCCCCTCCCTCTGCATTATCTTCTTCCTTTTGAACCCCTCCATCGGCAAAGGGATTTTCCATATGAAGTTCTCCCTCATCCCCTCCTTGTACATGATCTAGCTCCTCGGTGCTCGCATTGCCCTTCTCCTCATCATGCATCTCTTCCCTCTCAATCGCTCCCTTTGCATGATTAATCTTCTCCTCGGTCCTTCCCTGTGTGACTGGTATATCACCTCCTCTTCCTCTTGTCCCTTCTCAATTGATCGTACAAAAGTTGTGGACTCATGGAGGTCCTTTTGCTTGTGTCCCTCACCAGGAATTTTTATCTCTACAATATGGTCATCCAATAGGGTGTCTTCCACATCCATACTTACATGATGTGAAATAGAAATCGAATGCTTGATAAGAGTGGCATAATATTGATGCAAATAATGTATTGTGTACTTCTCCAATGCACCCTGCAAAAGAAAAATGAAAAAAAAAGGAATTGAGAGAGATTTTTATTGCAACAGTCGCCATGTTATAGAAATGCTTTGCAAAATGCCTACCTTTGACACGAATAGCTCTAGTGCAAAGAAGCTTTGCAGTATGTACTCAGCATGTAGGAGGCATCTGCATCCACACAAGTTGCAATCCGTCTGTTTTGAAACTGTGACTTCTTTTATGGGTTCCTTGTACATTTTGTAACTTCCACACAACTCTCCATATGTATGCAAGAGTCTTTCTATGTAGCTGCAAGCAAATTTTTTTGGAAGTAAATCAAAACAATCATTGCATACAGACCATATCCCACATCAATCCAGATTCAAATTCTAATACGCAGTCCTCATTTTGGATGGGTTTCTCAAATTGAGTTGAGAGTCCAGACAACAGGCTTGTCAAGCTCAATGCAAACCAGGATCCATTGGTGGTTTCTCTTGTATGGAAATTATTGTTGTGACTTGCAACATTGGACATTGGGAAAACCACTTCTCTAATGTGCCCTAAGGGGTGTTTTTCATTATGAAAAGGATAGACATTTAAGGATACATAATATATCTTTTTGACTAACTTTGTTCAAGAAGCTGGCTCTTAATCAAACTACAAAATAGTTAGTGGAAGTTATTCTCTAATCTAAAGCATGAAGCCAAGTATACTGAAGCTAGTGAACGTGCTTACTTTAGGCATATATAGACAATTGAATCTATTATTTGAGCATCTAGATCCTACAATATATTAATATCATCAAAATCAATTACAAGTCTCCGTGAACCATCTTCTAGTGGTACATCTGCTAGCAGTACATTTTTCGTTGATGATAAAAATTTCATTGACATCGATTTCATGTGTTACTAAGTCGTAGCTTTTATTCTCTACTTCAAAAGAAAATGTTACTTTTACTCTCTTTTTATTTCTTCCTCTCCTCTATACGTCGGTTTTCTTGCCCAGCTCTGGCCCCGGTATTGACATCATGGGTGACCTCCACAATCTTCACCTTTCGCTATGGCCTTGATGGAGGTATAAGCAAAATGTCCATCATTTTCTTGTCTATAAATTTGCTAGGTACAAGCAGTTTATCATATCTCCATCTCACTCTCTTCAAGATTTCATTGTCTTGTCCATTATGGTTATCATGTGTACATGTGCTGCAACAATATTTATATCATTAAAGTGCCAATAGTGCAACATGCTTCCACCTCATTGTGCTAAAACATGCCTCTTCACATATTCACCTAACGAGCCTTTGAAAGGGAAGCTTTGGTAATAGTATGCTCAATGCATTTTTTATCCTTCCTAATTTCCTTGAACAACTTAAGATTCCTTTGTATCCTCTTCATCATTGGAGCCTTCAAAATTTTCATGGGCTTTCTAGGTCTCTTCTTCTTGCTGGCCGACATGCCCCTTACTTTAGCAGCTAACTCGTGGCCTTTGCCATCCTTCCTAGAAGTATCCTTTGTTCTTTCCATTGCCTTATAAGACTATAGTCTCTCTCTCTCTCTCTCTCTCTCTCTCTCTCTCTCTCTCTCTCTCTCTCTCTCTCTCTCTCTCTCTCTCGCTATGCTCATTGCCAATGGTGTATCTTTATGGACTGGAACCAATGGATTTACATGTAGAAAACATAATGGGGATAGTGTGATTGACTATGTGCTACTCTCTGAAGCCATCATGTATCACATAAGGATTTTTATGTTTGGCCAATGGATTCCAAAATCAAACCATCAAACCTTATGTATTGTCCTTGGATGTGAAGAATCAACTAAGCAAGATAACTGTAGCCAAAGGGAAGAGAAGTTATCACTATGTATGGATGTCAAAATGGCACTAATGTACATTAAAATGGTTGAGCAAAAGTTATGGATGACAAAGCTTCAATATGACGCACCATTGAAAACTAAATGGGAAGCTTTCAAGAAAGTTATTTGTTCTTGTGCTAAAGAATGATTTTCCATAAAGCATCTCCATGGTATCAACAAAGATAGATCACACAAAAGGTGGTTAGATAAAGAATATCAAGGTTTTTGAAAATCCTTGATAAATCTTAATACAACTATCGACAAAGACAATTATCAAAGGCATTTGCATACATACAAGGCATTGATTCAAAAGAAGAGAAGAAGATGGGAAGTAAAGCAATAACTTTTTCAAGTTCAAGAAAAGGCATGTGCATGTGGAAGATTTTGGAGAAACTTGAGGGGCAAGCGGGTTTAAATTTTGGTAACTTGAGTCTTGTGGATATGTACACACATTGTAGGCAATTATATGAGCAACCAAATGCTGAAAAATACCATTTTATGGTTCACTCCCATGTATGCCCTCTTTTTTTACTATTTAGGATGTATGCCATGGGCTTGAAAAGTTAGCCACTCACAAAGTGGGATATCTTCAAGGTATCAAGCCAGAGATGACCAAATGGATGGGAGATTTTATTGATGAGTGGTTGTATGATATGTTCAACCTTGCACTTCAACATGGTATGCCTTATGATTGGAGTACTAATTGGGTCAAGCCTTTGCATAAAGGAAGGGATGTAAAGAATGTAAACAACTACCAAACTATAATGGCTGGGTCTCGTATGGCAAAGATGTTGTTTGGTTGCATAATGGACATGAAATTGAGTGATTGGGCTAAAGAGAATGAAAAGCGTGCAAAAGGACAAACGAGTTCTTGTCAATGCCATAGCACCATTGATCATCTTGTCACTCTTCATGTTCTCATGAAGGAAAGTCAATTGAAAGGCAAGCGATGTGGACTTTAAGAAAGCCTTTAATATGATTCCACGTAACAATTTGTGGAGAAGGATGGAAGAACTCCAAGTACCAAGTGATTTTATGCTTGCAATTTCTCAAATCTATGAGAAGGTGATGTGTCAGTTGCACATGGAAAGAGGAATTTCAGAATGTTTTGTAAGCACTATTGGGGTTAAACAAGGATTTCCCTTGTCACCAACTCTCTTTGATCTATGCATCAATCAATTGGAACAAATGGTACTTGATTTTATCCAAGAAGAAGACATTGAAGAGGTCACTATTTGCAATGCATTTATCATGCTTTTGTTGTATGTGAATGATGTAGTGCTTCTAGAACACACTTTAGAAGATGCACAAAAGCTTATGGTTGTCCTTGAGAACTTTTGCTTATGAATCCAAAACAAAGGTTATGCTTGTGAAAACCAACCATAAGGATATATATATATATGTGTATATGTGTATATGTGTGTGTGTGTGTGTGTGTGTGTATGTGTGTGTGTGTGTGTGTGTGCGTGCGTGTCTTGATACACTACAGTGCGCAAGGGAACATCTAGAATGAACTATGTAGCACATGCATTCGGTTTCTAGAAATATATATATATATATAGGTGATCCGGGGCAGGCAACAAGAGAGGCAACCTTTAAACACCCCTCAAGGCTCCCATGTTGCTTAATTGGGGCTTGGGCAACCACAAGTAAAAAACAACAACAACAAATCCATAGCCAATCAAGTGAAGAGGCACCACCTAATTATAGAGAAAACTAGGATGCAAAAAGAGGAGAATCCCTGCGAAATACAAGCAAGAAGGAAGGATACAATATCACTAATATCAATGCTACATACACATGCCAAATACATACACACACACACACACACACACAGAGTGTAAATATCTTGGAGGAGAGTCAAGAGACACAATTAAGCTTGATGATGTTGTGATCTACACATTATCTTAGGGTTATGGGAACCCTCTCACCATACAGCCCTCTTATAATGTTTTTCCAAGCAACAAATTACAAAAACAAAAGCTCTTGAGTCACCTACAAGCAAATACTACAAAAGAATCTCAAAATGAAAACTCATCACCTTAAACCAAACAAGATGAGGTTGCCAAGCATGAATTGGAGAGACTCAAAAGAGTTTTGAACCATGGTTGCACTCAACTTATTGATTCAATTGATGTGCAAGAGTAGGTACAACTTTGATTGGAAGTTGTGAATCACTCACTCCCTTGCAATGCTACAACCAGCTCAAAGAAGCTTTCCTACACACCACAAGTAATGCTGTATAGAGAGATCACTCTCTCTCCCTACAACTAAGATGGTGAATGGTACTCTCAAAGTAGTGAGGAATAGTATACAGAGCATGTCCTTTACAAAGGGAATAGGGCTCTATTTATAGGTGAGGAGAGCCCTTATTAGGATCTTCCCCTGATCAACATTTACATAGGAAAACCATGTTAATGAAAAAATTTATGTGTTGTTATGAGAGTGGGGCTCTCTTGTCTCTTGATTCATATGGGCGTGGGCTCAAGAGGAGAGAATTATTGAGGTGAAATAGAGAATATTGTAGTGAAGTGAGTGATTTTTGTGTGAGGTTGCCTACTCCAAGGTAGAGTAGAGCGGGTGCAATTTACAAGAAGGGTTAGCAGGTAATGTCAGAAATCCCTAGAACAAGTTAGTAGTATATTTACAATGGGTAGGATGACTTGAAGGATGAAAAACGAGGGGTGAATGAGATGGGTGTACCCTTGAGATGGTGAATCCTTGAGGAATCTTAGACTAGCCCTTGAGATGGTGAATCCTTGAGGAATCTTAGACTAGCCCTTGCGTAGATTGTCGAAAGTGACTGCCATTCTCCTTCTTCTTCTTTTTACGCCGTTGCCATAGTTGAATCACTGCAAAGAGAATGAGGGTTTTGTTGATAAAAAAATCCCCATTTTGCAGAGATAAAGCATGGTTATGTTGCTGGTGTTTTATGAAATTTGAAAGGGTAGAGTAAAATTGTAGTATAGGAGTAATAGAGAGAGATATGGAGATGGTGGATGTAGGTAGAGCTTCGAAAGAGAGCTACGGGTGTGAGAGGGGCGGCTAATGGTGAAGAGGGTGAGAGAAAACCCTGGAAGTTGCAGGTTGGGGTGAAGAATAAATAGACATGAGTGAGTGTGTGTGTGTGTGTGTGTGTGTGTGTGTGTGTGTGTGTGGAAGTAGGAAAGGGAGTGAGAGAAGACTATGGGTTACTTGTGAGAAAAGTGGGTAGACTAGGGTCCATCAAAAAAATCCTATCTCACTTGCGGTAGCTCCAAAAATTATCAAAATTATTGAGGTGACTATGCAGCTCTTGGTCCACATTTTGTCTTTTAACCCCACTACTTCAAATTTGGAGTGGGGATGAATTGAAAAAATCTCACCAAAATGCCCATTTTTCTTCAGAAAAATGTCTTCAGTGGCCCCTCTTTTGTTGAATTTGCATAAGGCTCCAAAGGTAGTCCCCTCCTTGCATGAGATCATGACCTAATAGATTATTAGGGGTTTTAAAATATGCAAAGTTGTGGATTATGCATAAATATAATACATGGATATGATTGAAAAAATAGTCTAGTATATATAAACAATTCATGGAATTTAAAATAGTGTAAGCTATATATATATATATATATAATAAATATATGAAAATATATGAAATCAATGTAGGAGGGCCGCATTTATTTTTATTGATGTATATTTTTTTACAAGAGTTCAAATATAATACCTGCAGGAAATATTCTCATTTGTTTTTATTGATGTATATTTATTTACAAGAGGTAAAAAATAATACCTGCACGAAATAGTAATTTAGTGAAAGGTAATGAGTGATGGTGAAAGGTATTTTTGAGGTTTTTCCTTAGAGTGGATTCACACCAAAAATAGGAGAAGCTTGCATGAAATGATTTTTCATAGAATACATGGTAAGAAAGATCATGGTATTGGTGAGTAAATATACATAGCAAACTTAGGTAAATAACAGACATCTATGCATACATATTGAATAAATACAAACATAATCATATTAAAAAATCCCTATATTTAGGCCCTATATACAATGAAATGCTTATACACAAAAGGGCCATAATATGATTTTATTTTTTTGGTTCAGCCAGCCCAATTACTAGCTAAATGAGGGTTTATAGGAAAACTCCCTTAACTCACACATGCCTATGTACAGTGAAAGGGTCAAGATAGCCATAGTGTTTGGGTGATTTTGGTAGGTGAGGTAACTCACTATGGCAATTACGAAGAACCAAAAAATGGCTATCATTAGCCCCCCCCAGGATGATGGTATATTCAAGTATCATCATAAAGCATCTTTTCCAAAGATAGTGCTTCTGAGTCCTCTATGATATCTGGTCCCTGGACAAGATTTTCATTGTGTGGCTTCTTGTCACACTCATGCTTCATGCACCAAAACGCTCTTTGATAGTTCTTTGGTAGATCCTTTGGTAGAAGGAAACTCAAATAGGGCTTCAGGTGATACCCGTTTACCTTCTTGGAGTGCTCTTTACCATTCAAGTCCATAAGCTGATAGTAACTTGAATTAAAAGCCTTCTTGACTATGTATGGCCCCTTCCATCTAGTTTCAAACTTGGCATCAAAACAATTATCGAGTTGATTGTCATACTGAAAGGCCATAGGGAAGATAGACATGCTCATAACCACCCAACCTGCCTATATATAGGCCCGTGGCCCTCTGGCTCTTAGCTACATACAGTCCCTGTATTGCATGTGTATCCGTCGGCCCTTGGCCAGGGCCGTGCCCTCCTATAGTTCTACCCTTGGCATGACATTACTCCCCCCTTGGAGAATGTTTTTGTCTGCGAAAACAAGAGTGATGATACACTAATGTTTTCTAGAATGGCATCCTTCATGGATACAACTGTTTACGTGATAGAAACATGGTTCAGTAGGAGGTTCAATGAAATCAAGAATAACATCTTGATTTTCCACATTGTTGTGCATTTGCAACCATCATGTGTTACCGGTTCCTATGCAATCATAGTGTGTAGACTCTATTTAGAACACACATGAGTATGCTAAATGAGTTATCACAACAAATATGTACTTGAAAGAGTACTTTCTTTTCATTTTTTATGAAAGTAACTTTGCTGACATAACTCAATAGCCAAGTTTAGTTCCTTGACTTGTTCTCAAATCTCATCAGTAAACAACCCCACCGTAGTGTTCAGGATTGAGAGCCTGATGTAAACTGAGTCACAAACATGTGTTACCTTATTGTAAGCAATGCCAACTAGAATGATACATTCTTGCTAATTGGATTGCTTGGTACTAACATACGCGCTTTGCATATCCTTCAGCACAAGAGTACCCTTGTAACTTGTAATTTGCCTGTCCTCCTTGGATTTAGATAGTAACAAAAGTCAAAAGAGTACTAATGTTATTCTTGTGGATCAAAAATTGTAGCAGTGAGTCCATATCATTTCCATATAGAGTGCTTAGCGTAAAGTCACTATATGTAGGAGTCTTTGTATATGGCACTATACTAGCCTAAAGGGATGAGCCCATAGCTTATTGTATAGCTTGTAGCTCATATTAGAGCTCATAGCTCATCTCTTAGGTCCTAGCTCTAGCTCATTGCTTTGCAAAGGTAAAACCCGTGTCCTACCCGTATGGTTGACTAGTTTAAAGAATAATAACCAAACTAAATGGATGACTAGTTCAGAGAGACTAATTACCAAACTAAACCTTTTAAGGTTAGATACCAAATAAATGGTAAAATATCACTGGATTGTAGTTCAATGATAAGGTATGCAGGGATTAAGAACCATATTACTGCATCATGCTCATAGCATATGGTAATTACTCTTATTTGCTCATAGCAAGAGTAGATGTCTCATTCCATCATAGAGAAATCTTTATCCAATGGTGGATATGATTCATTACAAAGGAATGATTCAATACAAGCATACCAACTACACAACCCTCTGTTAAGGTTGTTACTACTTGTTTGTATAACAAGTCTATGTGCCTGACATCTTATTGGCCCTAAAAATGCTCCAAATACGGTGCTATAATGGTCAATTGTTAACGAAGTGACCAGCACAGGGACTTGCCATAATACAAAAAATGTGGCGCCTGTATTAGTCCCATGAGACTCATATTCTCCACATGTGGAATATGTCTCAGGTAGAGAGACTAGCTGTATAGTCATCTCTTAAGTACACAAAGTACTTATGTGTGGAGGAACAACTACAACACTCTCGGATAGAGTGAGAGGGACCCTCATAAACGTGAACTACACACGGATATTGGTATAATGTAAACAACTTTTATTCCTAAATGTTTATAGTGTCTCCATGTTGCCTCGGATATGTCATTGCCAAACACTAGGGCCCATACATCTAGTGAGCATGCTTTGACAACAACATATCCTAGCCTATAGAATTTCAACAAATAGTGAATAAAGTTCACCTTTCTAATATGGTTGCTGGAGAGAACCCTTGACTTGACAATTGTGTCAAGAAAACTCATATAGACGTGCTATCCTTGAGTTTCCAATGGGTAGTTATACAAATGTATAGGACTTGGCAAGTAAAGAGAATCCAATCTCTAACTCTTTAGTGAAAAGGATGCTCTTTTCCTCGGTCTCATAGCCATTACTAGAGGAGATTCCACTTTGTCATACAAAGAGAATGACGGCATTGTATCAACTAATACAATGCGCTAGAAAAATCACTACGCATATAGTGCATAAACTTTTTCATCAAACTCAAGAATGGTTTTGAAATTTCTTCTATGCAAAAGAGTTTGCAAGTCAAGAGAGATAGTTGGTGGCTCGTAGCCAAAACCTTGGTCCTAAATCACATAAGTATGTGAATACAACATTGGTAAATACCGCTGTAAATAACGAAGCCATGTCAAATATATAAGCCATGCTTATGTAGCCTTGTAGGAATTTTGTGTATAGATTCTTTTCCACACATACGCACAGCCTCCTTGCTGCCGAGAGAGGAGCACTATAGCCAGCTTTGCTATAGTTGTCTCCTTAAAATGTTCGTGCACCTTGTGCAACAGAGGATTAGTAGTCTAATCCATTATGATCGCCTTAGAAGATATATTTAGAAATTTTGGGGAAAATGCGTAATTTTGGGACAATTTTTTGTGAACCATGTTCTTGAGTGGGGTTTGCATTGTGCTAGGTTGGGCCATTGGTATCGAATTTGTTAGGCTTCATTGTTGCCAATGGTTCATGTCTAATTCTACTAACTTGAAGAAGTTGCATATAGAAATCAGGAGTATAGAGACAACTTAGAAAATTTTGATGTTAGATGGTTTCAAGAGTATGTAAAGGAATGGAAAATGTTGATTTATTAATTGTAAAGTCAACATAAATGTAGCTAACATAGCTTTTCCTTGTTGTAGAAATAGAGGTAGAATTTGAAGAAACTTCAAGGGCCTTAGATGGTTAAATGTGGGGGTTGACATGTTCAATGTGACTTCTTTAAAAGCTTGGTCTAGTTGTCTTGTAAAACTCTATCTTGGAATGTGTTAGTTTGTGATAGAGAAAGCATTGCAGTTTTATGTTGCACAATGAAAGAATAGGATCTTTTTGTTGTTAAAAGGTATGTCTCAAGGAGTCCTTATTCTACATGAAAAAATGCTAAAACTTGAATTCTACGTGACTACTTGTAAGTTTATTAACACGAACCTTTTAAGATTTTATTTATCTCTGCTTTCCCCTCTACAAGCATCGTGTCTTGCATGGTCCACGCCCCCTCCCTCTTGCACTTCACTGCATCTCTTATCATCCACACCTCGTCTGCGCTACCCAGATCCTCCACACCTCTTGGCCTCCCCACATTCTCTGTGCTCTGCATTCTAAAGTGTTGAGTGTAGAATCTCCCCCCCTCATGCGCACACAGACACACAACACAGCCAATCTCTTGGAGAATATGGAACCTAGAGGCAAAAGTGAAGAGCATGCCACCATCATTTGCCTTGGATGCACACCCCTCCGCACCCCCCCCCCCCCCCCCCCCCCCCTTCGGATGCCATCGTTATGGCAAGCCAGTGCTAAAAATGATCGCTTGTACTCGGCTACCTCTCGAGCTCCTTACTTGCAACCTCACAATGTGAAATTTCTACTATAACGCAAGGTCTTCATAGTCTCCATCTGTTGATCAGCCATTGTGCAACCCTCTCTACACTAGCTAGGAGCACTCATTGCACACCCTTTCCTTGACTCCCATCTCTGCCAGGACATTCAACATTGCATGAGAGAGAGAAGGGGGTATTGACATGTAGGAGGTTGTCTCTAAGAAAAAGAGGCTAGAATGGCACTCAACTCAACCAGCATCTAAAATGGGCTCACATTGAGGTGTTGCAAAAGATCGCCAGAAGTTGGGGATGCATGCAGAGGGAGTGCAATAGAGGGCCAAAGCTTGCAGGCTGAGCTAATTCTACTCAGCATCTATTGATCAAGCCTTAACTAATTAGGGAGGAAAATTGGAATGAAGGCCAAATCCAGAGGGGAGCCGAAGGTGGTGTGCTATGAGAGAGCTACAAGAGATAGCGCAAAAGAAGCTACAGGTAGAATAGGCCAAGGAGGTGTAGTCCATTAGGAGATACATAACAAAAAGGGCCAGCTAAATGGGAGTATTCTTTTTCATTAGCGTTGAGAAGCAGCCCGCATGCAGGTCGTGTTGTGGCTATGTTAACAAAGCAAGAGAAATTGCAGGGCACACACACATACCACTGCTAGAGAAGCACAACAAAAAAGATCGTCTATCTGTCTCGGAGCTCATATTGATCCATTAAACCTAGGCAAAAAAATCTATGTCTGCTCATCCCTCGTATGCATGTAACCTCTCTCTCTTTCTCTCTCTCTCTCTCTCTCTCTCTCTCTCTCTCTCTCTCTCTCTCTCTCTCTCTCTCTCTCTCTCTCTCTCTCTCTCTTTCTCTCTCTCTCTCTCCACGTGCCACCTTCCCCCCTTTTTCCCTTGAAGCCACTAAAAGCACCTTTCGAGATTTGGATCAAAAAAATGAACCACAAATCGTGACTACATAGTAGTCAAGTTGAAACATTGAAACTTGAGTTGGATAGAACACTCATTACAAGATCAAATTGTAATGGCTATTGCCCGCACAGGAGCAATAGGCATTATGGGAATGATTACCCGCAACTACATTATATGAACGTCAACATATAAAAATGACAAGAGAAGGAAGTACATAGTACACAGGAACAGAACACCTTTTGCTTCATTCATTTGTATTCCAGACTCAGAGTTACAACAGTGGATGCCATGAATATCATAGAGATTGGTTAAGTTACATCAAAAGACAGGTATGCCCCTCCATATACAACCACTGCTCCAGCGCAAATCGGGAACGGTGCACACACTCCTATCCCATGATATCCCGTGAAGAACTGCCGCTACGGCCACCGCATACCGCATGACTCCTAATCCGCAGTGTCCAGACCTTCGCAGGACCGCATGTGCGGCTAATGCCGTAACACTTGGCGGATTAAGCGAACCCACACTCAGCCCCTCCGGTTGGAAGGTTCCGGTGGTTGCTCTGCACCCTGTTCTGGTGAAGAGGAAATATCAATATAGCCAAAGCCTCTAAAATCTGCAGTATGCGCCCGATAGACCTCATCCAGAAGACGTGGATCTATCTCAATGTGTTCCGGCCAGGGAGCCCGAGGAATAAACTGCGTTGGCAAACTAAATTTCACCTCTCTACATTTCGTAAAGCATAACCGTAATTGCTTCAAATGCTCCAATTTCGCTCCAAAAACACTGAGATCATCCAGAAAATTCTCATAAAATCCGTCAAATAAGGACAAAAAATTTGAAACATATCCCTTTGAAAAGTGGAAGGTTCATTCCGCAATCCAAACCACATCACTATGCAGGCAAACACACCCCATGCGGTAATAAAAGTTGTTTTTGGTTGATCCCGCAATGCCATTCGGATTTGATTATATCCACTAAATCCATCCAAAATGGAATCCAAAAACGGAAGAGGAAAAGGATCTGGAACAGTAGCTGCATTCAATTTCCCGTAATCCACACAAATTCGGATTTGCTTATTTTTCTTTGGTACTACCACAATTGGAGAAATCCACTCCGGATTATCAATAGGTGTAATAAAACCCACTTTCAACAGGCGATCAATTTCCATCTTAACTTGCTTTGCCACATTCGGATTCATCTTGTATGAGTGCTGCTTCACTGGCACCACATCCGATTTTAGATTGATCGTATGCTGATAAAACTTAGGATTCAATCCCTGCATATCCGCATATTCCCATGCGAAAACATCCTTAAACTCGGTCACTAACTTGATCAAATCATCTCTAAAACTCGCCTCCAGTTGCTTATTAATGTATATAGGCTACGACTCCGCTTGCTCCCCAAGAAAAACCTTCTCTAATTCATCTTCTTTAACCCTTGTAATTTTTCCGATTTGCGCCTCAAACGCTCGTTCTTGCTAAATCACATCCTTCAATGATTCAGGACTTGGAAGCACCTGTTGTTGCTCCCCTATTCCTGCTGCCTTTTGGAATCAGAGAAATATCCGCAAGATATAAAGAAACCAATCCGGACTAGCTTTGAGAAATTTTTCCTCTTCATCCTCTTCTAATCCTTCCACCATATTGACTGTTTTGGCTATCACCGGCCATGCTACCTGAACTGGCTGTCTGCATGTTCCCAACATCACACACACTTTTCTTCTACCCTTCTTTACTGTAAGCATATTTGCTTCCCAATTATGCTTTACCCTCGCTTGTCGTAACCAGGGTCTCCCCAAGATAATGTGATAATCCTGATTATGATCTTCAATATTCAAGACTACTAAGGAAACAACAAAGGATAAGCCCGCCACATCCAAAACAATGCCCCGAAGTAAACCCACTGGTTGCACTCTTCTTTGATCTGCCATGTGGACTACAAAGGGTGCATGCTCCCAATCACTGAGACCAAAACGCTCACAAGCTGCTTTGGTGATAATTTTTACTCCCGCTCCACCATCCAATAGTACCTTGTCAATGTATGTTCCGTGGTATCGAACTGAAAGCTCCGGAATGCGGGTATCCGTGATCCTATTCGCCGGCAACAGGGCTGAATCATCCTCCTCGCTTTCAACTTTTCGAATGGCGAGTTCCCTCAGCTTAGTGGTCGTTTGTCGCAGCAATGCATGATGGAAATCCGGGCCCAATCTCAGCAAGGAACCCAGAGGTACTTGAATTGGTGATGTGAGGACCTCTTTTCAAACTGAATTCCAATCCTCGTGTTCTTTAATATCATTCTTATTTCTAGCTTTCCTTCCTTTATTTCCAAGCCCACAGTCGATGTCGATGGTCCTGCCGTCCTCACTGATGGTGCGGATTGTGGCAACCAGGCCATAGTCTTTTTTCTCACTTCTTCCTGAGCCGTCCAATCCGGAATTTTCACATCAGGAATTGGAACCACATTTTTACCCGAATGCGTGATTAATGAAACCAGTGGATCAGACTCTTCCAATTTTTCAATCTGAACCATAGCCACACTAGGTTGTTTCCCTGCAGCGCGTTCCTGCTTTTTTCGATCGTATTCCATAGCTTCAGTACACTCAGATCGCCAGTGTCCATCCCCCAAATAGAAAAGGCATATCTTGGGGCGATTAGGATCTCAGCCACCTCTTCCGCGACCTCGTCCTCCCCCTTGACCCCGTCCTCCTGCTTGACCTTGCACAGGCGTCTCTGATGTATGAGCATGAGCCATCGCCACAGCAGGCTCTTGTCCCTGCCCTATTTGTGGTTGTTGCCAGGTAGAATATTACCCTCGACTACGATGACCCCGGCCATTGAAATAACATTTCATTGTATTATGAGTATTGGTCGTGCAGATCGCACACCACTTTTGACTCATTGCGCACTCCTGAGCAGCATGGCCCGGATTCCAACATTGGGTACACCATAGTTCCTTCAGACTTTTAACCACCACAGCCGATTCCGACGATCCGCATGAAACACCTTTTCCGTGACGCTGGGATTTTTTCCGTGGTGTCTCTTCCGATTCTTTCCCGGAATTGCTGTTGCCTGAGTCCGAGGAATATGATACTGCGGATTCCGACTCCGAACTATCACTCACACTGTCTTGCGACTTGCGATGCAATTGCTTCTTGTCTTTTTTCTTTGACTTCTTTGGAGATTCTGTATCCTCTAAGGCCTCTCGTGCTACTACAGCCCTAGCGATTACATTATCCAGTGGAGTTGTTACCTTATCCACTGTTGGCATAGCCGTTCTGAGATCCTTGTTGAGCCCCTGCAAAAAATAATCATTTAGCACTTCGGCTGCCGGCCTTTGTGCCTGAGGTACCCTCTGCAAAAGCATCCGAAATTTTGCAGCGTAATCCTCCACTGGCAATGACTTCTGCCGGAGAGTGCGAAGCTTCTCCAAATATTGAGGGACTGTCTTTTCCGTTCGAAACATTCGTAGAAACACTATGGATCCATCGACATACGTCTGGAAATGATCATCAGGGTATTCGGACAACCATTTTACAGCTTTCCCTGAGAGTGTAGATTCAAACACTGATTGTTGATGGAGAGGAATCACCACCCCTGGATGATTCAATCCATAAGATTTATTGAATTGGCGCAAATGTACATCAGGGTCTTCACTCGAAAGACCTCGAAACCGACTATAATTAATCTGGGGATGATCCATCACCCCTTGCCCAATTGTTCCTCCTCCTCCCGGAAAAAGCTGACGAGCGCTAGGAGGTGGAGACAGTGGCAGAGATACCTCCAGACTGCTTACCGGAGACGATGGTGGAGCAACCTATGTGGGTGAGGGTGAACATACGATAGGAGGACATGACTGACTGCGCGGAGTATGTCTCGCTCGTCGCAACATCCTACCACGCACCGGGCTTGGTGATGGAGATACAGATTCCTCAATCTGTGGTGAAGAAAAAACAAATTCATCTGAATCGCCTCTCCTCCGTCGTCTTCCTGCAATTGGAACCACAGGGTCAGGCGGACCCTGCGACCTAGTGTGCATGCATATTCATCGCAGGCCCCGACCATCACGCATCGTGGTCTCCAGATGTAATGGCTATTGCCCGCACAGGAGCAATAGGCATTACGGGAATGACTACCCGCAACTACATTATATGAACGTCAACATATAAAAATGACAAGAGAAGGAAGTACACAGTACACAAGCACAGAACACCTCTTGCTTAATTCATTTGTATTCCAGTCTCAGAGTTACAACAGTGGATGCCATGAATATCATAGAGATTGGTTAAGTTACATCAAAAGACAGGTATGCCCCTCCATATACAACCGCTGCTCCAGCGCAGATCGGGAACGGTGCACACACTCCTGTCCCATGATATCCCGTGAAGAACTGCCTCTACGGCCGCCACCTCCGCAGGACTGCAGGACCGCATGTGCGGCTAATGCCATAACACAAACAACCCAAAACCCAAAATCTCATTACCTAGCTAGATTATTCTTAGCAAGATCAACCTCATTACCTGTGAATGCCCACAGATGCTTTTGCGCTAAGTCAATCCACTGTGAAGGATGACATGGAAAAAAATCCATGAGCAATATTCTTTATTAAAAAGGAAAATCTTCCTTGCTTCGCTTGTGTCTCCTCTCCCTGACATTCATTGCACAAGATCTCGTAGTCACCCTGGTTGGCTCCAACCCTCTCAATCTCCTTTGCTACACATGCCCACTGCTTTCTCCTCCTCGTGCCATTGTGTGCCTTTACCTTTGCAACATCTTGACAAGATTTGATGTCTTTGCGCTATTTTTTTAAATTTCTAGGACAAACTAGCCTCACGGGCAGAAAGGTGTCAAAGGAAACACGGCTCGAGCTACAGTTTGAGCAATCTTGAGGAACTACAGTCTTTGCGCTATTTTTAAAAATGTCTAGGACATACTAGCCTCATAGGCAGAAAGGTGTCAAAGGCAACACGGCTTGAGCTACAGTTCAAGCAAGCTTGAAGAACTACAGTCTTTGCGCTATGTTTTTAAATGTCTAGGATATACTAGCCTCACGGGCAGCAAGGTGTCAAAGGAAGCACGGCTCCAGCTACAGTTCAAGCAAGCTTGAGAAACCACAGAGGAAACACTAACTAGTTTTTTCAAAGTTGACAAAAACCTCCTTCAAATTTGAAATCAAACATTAGTTTTAAATTTTGAAAATAACAATGAAGACATGTGAAATGTCTCACTACAGTGCCGCCATGAGTTGTGGCGTGATACAGAACTTCTAAGCTCGCCATGAACCTATGATGCCATGATGATGAGCCCGTCGGAGATTGAAAGCTTGTCACTCCATGTTTAACAGTTACAAACATGTAAGCCATGATTTCTTAGAGGGAAAAGAACAAAAGTGCATGCCTATGGCTACAGGGTGGAAGCATGATATCCTCAAATGACAGCGACAAGTCAGAGTGGGCCCTTGAGGTAGAGTTTGCAGAGTCTTGATGAAGGCAATGATGGGGGTCTCACAATGAAGTGTGACAACTTCATCGACTACTTCCTTAAGAATACATTCCCTTCAGACTTTGGACTCTGCAAAGAATCTTTCAACTCTGCAAAGAAGCTAGGGAGCTTTATCCCACCAACAACTAGTTACTCTCCATGTACGGGCAATGCACATGTAGGAAACTTACAGATTTTTTCAATCCGCTTCAGGTAATAAGTGTCAAGCACATACACGATCTTCAGCATGCCAATGACTATCCTGACTCCATCAACATCGTCGACTCTGATTCACCCACGTATGGGTCTCTCTCTTTCTCTCTCTCTCCCATATTCTCCTTGCACCATCTTTGCTCAGTCTATACAATGATAGCTGCAAAAAGAGAGAGCCGTACATGAGCTTCGGCATGAATTGAATGTCTCCGCCATGGATTGCCACCTCTTTCGTGAGTGAAATTTTGCTTCTTCTAGCTATGTCATGCGCTTCGCTTCTTTTCGTCTTTCATGAACGTTGTAGTCAGAAACATGGGTTGTTTTTGGTGCCTACAAGCACCCTCCATAAGCTATAGCATGGACTGAGCATCGCCTTGAGGAGCAATGAATTGTTGCCTCACTGTCATGCATCTTCACCTATTTGCCTGTTTCATGAACTTTGTAGCCAAAAACCTCAGCTACTGTTGATGCCTGCACCGTAACTTGTTATGTTGCAGTTGTTTTGTGAACCTTGCCTTTGCATAGAGCCTTTCACTGACTATTTTGTGAGTCTCTCATATTCAATGCCAACTGCACCCCATGTGATTTTTATGCCTACTCAAAGATCCTAGAAAAGATTACCCAAGAGCCCTACAAGATTTTCTACCTACCACAACCGTGCATTGTCAATTGGTGTGGGTTCTTGCTTCATCAAGATTGCATTTAGTTCTTGTTGTGGGTAGAATTAGCTCAAGGTATAATGTTTATCTTCGTCAAAATCCATTCATAATAAGGACTCTCTCTCTCTCTCTCTCTCTCTCTCTCTCTCTCTCTCTCTCTCTCTCTCTCTCTCTCTCTCTCTCTCTCTCTCTCTCTCTCTCTCTCTCTCTCTCTCTCTCTCTCTCTCTCTCTCTCTCTCTCTCCATCCATCCATCCATGTGCCTTTATCTCATCAGAGGCTTGAAGCCTCATAAGCCAAAATCTCCACTCTTAGCTCATGAGGCTTGAACTTGAGTTCGAGCAGCATGACCTGGAGACTCAATTTTCAAGCCTCCTAGAAACCATTTGCAAAGGTCTTTAGTGCATGAGGTGGCTTGAGATTAATCTCAAGAGCTTCTTGAGACAAAGACACTTGCAATACTCTTTCTAGTTGAGCATTCAATCTAGAGCTTCTGAGGCTCCAATTTGAGTTTAAGCCTCATGACCTAGGGACTCAATTTTCAAGCCTTCTAAGCTAGTGATTTTAGCAAAATTATTTCTAGCTAGAGACCATTTGTCTCTAGCACATGAGGTGGCTTGAGATTAAGCTCAAGATATTTTTGAGACAAAGACACCTGCAATACTCTTTCTAGTTGAGATTTTGGTCTGAAGCTTCTAAGGCTTGAACTTAAGTTCGAGCCTCATGACCTCCACACTTAGTTTTCAAGCCTCATGAGCACTCAACTATGACTCGTTCTAGTTGTGCATTGAGTCTGTAGCTTTTAAGTTTGAGCCTCATGATTTGGACACTCAATTTTCAATGCTCATGAGCACTCTAGTAGAGCTCTTTCTACTAGAAACTATCTCAAAGACTTTGTATCCCAAGAGGTTTGAACTGAGTCTCTACCTCATGTGGCTCGAGATTAAGCTCAAGAGATTATTGAGACAAAGACACTTGCAATACTCTTTCTAGTTGAGCATTCATTCTATAGCTCATAAGGCTCGAACTTAAGTTCGAGCCTCATGACCTAGATGGATAGTTTTAAAGACTCATGAGCACTCTAGTAGGACTCCTTTAGTTGAGCATTTGGTCTCTATCTTTGGGGCTCGAACTTAAGCTCTAGCCTCATGACTTTCAAACTCAATTTTGAATCTTCCTAAGCACTCTAGAGCTCTTTCTACATAGAAACTATCCGGAAGAGTTTGTATCTCACGAGGCTTTGATTGATTCTTTACCTTCTGTGGCTTGACATTAAGCACAAGAGCTTCTTGAGACAAACACGCTTGCAATACTCTTTTTAGTTGAGAATTCAGTCTATAGCTCCTAAGGCTTGAACTTAAGTTCAAGCCTCATGACCACGACGTTTAGTTTTCAAGCCTCATGATTGAGCAATCGACTGTGACTAGTTCTAGTTGAGCATTGAGTTGCTAGCTCTTAAGTTTGAGCCTCATGACTTGGTCACACAATTTTCAATGCTCATGAGCACTCTATATGAGCTCTTTCTACATAGAAACTATCTTAAAGAGTTTGTATCCCAGGAGGTTTAAACTGAGTCTCTACCTCATGTGGCTTGAGATTCATCTCAAGAGATTCTTGAGACAAAGACACTTGCAATACTCTTTCTAGTGGAGCATTCAGTCTATATCTCATAAGGTTGGAGCTTAAGTTCGAACCTTATGACCTAGATGGTTAGTTTTCAAGCCTCGTAAGCACTCTAGTATGACTCACTCTAGTTGAGTGTTTAGTCTCTAGCTCCGGGGCTCCAACTTAAGTTCCAGCCTCATGACTTGCACACTCAATTTTCAATCCTCCTAAGCACTCTAGTAGAGCTCTTTTTACCTAGAAACTATCTCGAAGAGTTTGTACCTCATAAGGCTTGGATTGAGTTTCTACCTTATGTGGCTTGACATTAAGCACAAGAGATTCTTGAGACAAACACAATTGAAATACTGTTTCTAGTTGAGAATCCACTCTATAGGTCTTGAGGTTTGAACTTAAGTTTGAGCCTCATGACCGTGACGCTTAGTTTTCAGGCCTCATGAGCACTTGACTATGACTTGCTCTAGTTGAGCATTGAGTCTCTAGATCTTAAGTTTGAGCCTCATGTCTTGGACACTCAATTTTCAAAGCTCATGTGAGCACTCTAGTAGAGCTCTTTCTACCTAGAAACTATCTAGAAAAGTTTTTATCCTAGGAGGTTTGAATTCAGTCTCTACCTCATGTGGCTGAATATTAATCTCAAGAGATTCTTGAGACAAAGACGCTTGCAATACTCTTTCTAATTGATCATTCAGTCTATAACTCACGAGGCTCGACCTAAAATTCATGCCTCATGACCTAGATGGTTAGTTTTCAAGCCTCATGAGCACTCTAGTATGACTTGCTCTAGTTGACGATTTAGTCTATAACTCCGGGGATCAAACTTAAGTTCTAGCCTCCTGACTTGCACACTCAATTTTCAATTCTCCTAAGCAATCTAGTAGAGCTCTTTCTACCTAGAAACTATCTGGAAGAGTTTGTATCTCACAAGGCGTGGATTGAGTCTTTACCTTATGTGGCTTGACATTAAGAACAAGAGATTCTTGAGACAAACACACTTGCAATACTCTTTCTAGTTGAGCATTCAGTTTATAGCTCCTGAGGGTTGAGCTTAAGTTCGAGCCTCATCACCTGGATGCTTACTTTTCAAGCCTCTTGAGCACTCTAGTATGAATCATTCTAGTTGAGCATTTAATCTCTAGCTCTGGGGCTTCAGCGTCATGACATGGACACACTAAATTTTCTATCCTCATGAAAAATCTAGTAGAGCTCTTTTTACCTAGAAACTATCTGGAAGAGTTTGTATCTCACAAGGCTTGAATTGAGTATTTACCTTATGTGGCCCAAACTTATGTTGAGTCTCGTGACCTAATGACTCCATTTCTAAGCATTGCGGACACTCTAGTATGGCTCTTCCAAGATGGAACCCATCTACAAGAATCCTATCTCAATCTCTAGCTCATGAGGGTCAAACTTAAGTTTGAACCTCATGATTAGGAGACTCAGTTTTAAGGCCACATGAGCACTCTAGTCAAAAAATTTCTAGCTATGAATCATCTTCAAGAGTGTTGATCATGGTGGTAAGTTCAAGAGCCTCATGATCTATAGATTTTTGCAAAACTCTTTCAAGTTGAAATCCATCTTGAAAATTATCTAGGTCATGAGCCTCTTGACCCTCATGACCTAAGTACTCAATTATTAATCCTCATGAGAGGAATATTTCTATTTAGAGACTATTTGGAAGACTATCTTTAGCACTAAGCGTGAGATCCTCATTAGCTAGAGGCTCTTGTAGAAGCATTTCTAGTTGAATTCCATTTTCTAAAGTCTTGACATGATAAGGGCTCTTGACTATGAAGCCTCGTGACCTAGAGAGTTAATATTCAAGGCTCATGAGAACTCTAGTAGGCTCTTGACTCTTGAGCCTCATGACCCATAGATTCAAGACTCGTGAGAACTGTAGTAGCAATCTTTCTAGCTTCAAATCATTTGCAAAAGTCTCTTATATCTTAATGAGGATTGAACATAAGTTCAAGCCTCATGAGTTAGAGACTCTAGCAAAACTCTTTCTAATTGCTAGCAATCTTTATAAGTCTCTAGCTCATTAGTTTGGGCCTCATGACTTGGAGACTGAATTTCAATCCTCATGAGTTCTCTAGTACTATGCTTTCTAGATAGAAGCATTATCAAAAGTCTCTACCTCACCATGCTAATATTTATGTGAGCATTCTTACCTAGAGACTCGTGAATCTATCTCCAAATTACTTGGTAATTTTTGCTTCATCTTGGTCTGTGGGTTGACAATTTTGGTATCTGACGATATGGTGAAGTTAAAAAATGCCTTCTATCTATTGAAGAGTTTGATATTTGATACTATTTTAAGTTACATTTTTCATGTCTCCTCGAAAGTTTTGATATCTCTCTTTGAACAAATCAATTTTTGTTTTGAGGAGCACTAAACACTAGCATTTGGAGGAGACTTTTTGAAATCACAATATGTAAAACAAGCTAGAATTAGGTTTTTGTCTGGTAAATCAAGATGATACTAGAATACCAAACATATTATTTGAAATTGAAAATTCAAGAAAGCCAAAAAAAATAGATGTTGGAATTAGGGTTGCAGAGAAACACACACAACTTGGAGAAGACGAAGAAAGCTCAAGGCACACAATAGAGAGTGTGTTACTTACTGTGCTATGGAAATATTGATAGCCCTAGAGTGATGGGCGTATATACAATGCTCGGGGGGAAAAACCTTCTAAAGAGGGGAAAAATGCCCCGGCAGTCCTAGTGTGTTCACACACATTACTACCACATGCATATGGTAATAAATCCCCTCTGGAGTGATGCGATGAATGAAAGCTGGCACATGAGTAAAGGGAAGTGACATGCCCTAAGGACATGATCCATCCACAAAGGGGAGTAAGCCCAAAGCTTTGCGGAAAGCTTCAAGCTTCTCACAAGACAATGCCTTTGTGAAAATATCTGCAAGGTTGTCCTGTGTTAGCACATAAGCCAAGCTGATCGCTCCTACTGAGAGCCTCTCCCTAACATAGTGGTAATGCACCTCAATGTGCTTTGTGCGAGCATGAAAAACTGGGTTCCTCACAACTGCTAATGCGCTCTGACTGTCAGTGTAGATAGTGTTGGCAGTGTCCTGTCCAACACCCAAATCAGCCATAGGGCGTCTGAGCTATACACACTCAACCGCAGCTGTGAAGACTACCCTGTACTCAGTCTCACAACTCAAAGTGGCCATAGTAGGTTGCTTCTTGCTCAACCATGATATACATGAACTGCCAAGCATGAAACAAAAACCACTTGTGGACACTCGCATGTAAAAACAACCAGCCCAATTTGAGTCCGAAAAAGCATGTAAGTCTGGAGGCAATGATACCCCCTTCGGATAAAACAAGCCAAGATGTAAAGTGCCACTAAGGTAGCAAAAAATTCTCTTGAAAGTCTACCAGTGCTTAGACTCTGGGCTATGCATAAATTTGCTGGCCTATGAGACTGCAAACTGAATATATGGCCTCGTGTTGCATACATAAATGAGGCAGCCAGCAGCAGTTTGGTAAAGAGTGACATCAGCAAGATCGCCAGCATCACGTAGACTCAACTTCAAACCTATTTCCACGGGAGTGGCAATAGGTTTGCAATCCTCAAGTCCAAACTTACATAGCAATGTCTGTATGTAATTTTTCTGACACAAGGCAATACCACCATCACACTGCTTAAAATGTATACCAAAGTAATGATGACCCCAGATCTTTCATCTTGAAAATAGCATTCAAATGAGTCTTAAATTCAAAAATATGTCTCTCATTTGGTGCAGTGATCAGCAAATCATCGACATAAAGAACCACAATGAGAAGTACATCACCCTGACGCTTTACATACAATGTGCTTTCTGTTGGACTCTTACAAAAGCCTTATTTAACCAAATGAGTGTCAGCTTTCTCATACCAAGCACGAGGAGATTGCTTCAACCCATAGAAAGCCTTCTTACAGCTACACACTTTGTCCTCTTGTCCTTTCATGAAAAAACCGCGAGGTTGCATTACATAAACTTCCTCAAATATGTCACCATTCAAGAAAGCAGTAACAATGTCTTAGTGACGTACATCCCAACCAAAATGAGCTGCCAATGCATATAGAAAACGCACAATAGTCATACGAAAAGTGGGAGCAAAAGTCTCTTCATAATCTATGCCTTTTGGTTGTGCATAACCCTTTGCAGCAAGTCGAGACTTATGGCGATCGATCTCACCATCTGGCTTTCGTTTCAACTTGTAAACCCACTCCGTACTAATGGCCTTTTTGCCAGGAGGCAAATCACATAAAGTCCATGTGTCATTTTCTATAAGGGCATCATATTCTGATTGCATGGAAGCCATCCAATTTTTTGAATTATGTGCTTCATAAAAAGACAAAGGCTCCTCAACATCATGTAAGCTAGACACAGCCAAAGCATAACAATCTGATGCATCAGATGCATGGCAAGAGCCTGAACGAGTATGACTAGACAAAGGTGCATCCAATTTACTCTCACACAAAGTGTGCACCAGCCATTTTGGCATACCTCTAGCCTGCTCATTTTTAGCCCTTTCCTCATCAAGTACATCATGTACATCTGCATCAGTAATAGGCTAATCTGTAACATTTTCAGAAACCCCCATAGGTTGTACATTCTCCTCATTGGAAATTACACTCGTATTTCCACCATTGAAAAGGGGCAAAAAGTGTCATAAATGTCCTATGAGATTACTGTATTGTCTCTAGTACATGACAGCAAGGGCTGAATAGAATCTTCCACAAACATTACATCCCATGAAACCAGAATACTTTCTTTTTGTGGATGATACAACCTGTAACCTTTGCTTTCAGCACTATAACCAACAAAAATACATGTGACAGCCTTATCATCCAATTTTCTGCGCTGTGTTTGTGGCACCAAATCATATGCCAAACAGCCAAAAACACGCATGTGCTCAATAGAAGGCTTTCTATCATTCCATTCTTTACATGGAGTAATAGACTGCAAAGCTTTTGTAGGACAACTGTTAAGTACATAAGTGGCACACATGATGGCATCAAGCCAAAAAGAATGCGGCAAAGCTTGACTTTTGACCATACATCATGCCATTTCCTTCAGTGACCTGTTTTTCCTCTCAACAACACCATTTTGTTGAGGTGTATAAGGCACTGTACATTGGTGTTTTATCCCACGACTAGCCAGAAATGCATTAAATCCATGAGACATATACTCCCCCGCTCGATCAGAACGAGGGGTGCCCATGATACATTTCGAGACATTTTCAGTCATAGCCAGAAATTGTTTGAAGCACATAAAAACTTTGGACTTTTCTTTAAGCGGAAATACCCATGCATGCCTAGAGTAATCATCAATGAAAGTCACGAAGTAAAGGTAATTGCCCAAGGACAAAGTTTGCATGGACCCACAAACATCACTATGCACAAGCTGCAACTTGCATGTGGACCGAACTGAACCATCCTTTGGAAACCTAGAACGCTGCATCTTACCAAAATACAGCCTTCACAAACATGTTTGACAGGTGCTTCAAGAGGTGGCAAAGAAGCAACCATATCAGATTTCTGCAAACGCAGCAAACTGGCAAAATTCAGATGACCAAAACGTGCATGCCAAAGTTTTGCATCTGAAATAGCCCTTGAATCTGGAACAGCATTTGCAAAATTTTGTCCACACTTGTCATACAAAGTGAGCTTATACATCCCACGGCACAAAAGGCCAGATGCAACAATTTCATCATCACCAAAATTGAGATCGTGAACTGTACATCTGTTATCCACAAATTTCACTACAAGTCGAAGTCTAGCAAGTGTGGATACAGACAAGAGATTCTTCTTGATCCCAGGTACAAAAAGTGCATCAACAAGTGTGAAGGAACTGCCATTTGTAGCAGTACGCACAATATTTCCAACTCCCAGAACCGGATAAGAGGCAATGTTGGCACAAGTGACTGAATTTCCATGAGGGACAGACTCGAGAGATGTGAACAATTCAGGACGTGAGGTAATGTGCTTTGTAGCACCACTGTCGAAATACCACACATGTGAATCTGTAGCAACAATTGACAAGCATGCATCATGGACAACAGGATTGTAAGTGCACTCTGCACTAAAAGCCCATTCTACATCAACATCAGCATTACAGTCTCCTTTTATAGAAGACTCAACAATGGCTACATTTGTAGTGGAACCAGCATTTGCAGTGGAACCACCCTCTTTCTTCTTAGCTTCTTTGGCCTTCAACTTAGGACAAGACTTGATCAGGTGATCATTAGCTTTACAATAATGGCAACACATCTTCATGTTTCCCTTATCACCAGAATTCCAAACGAATTGCTTCCAGCAAAAGCATTAGGAATATAATTTTTGCCACTCGCAGCAGAACCAAAAGAAGGGGCTGCATTGCTGTTACCACCCTTTCTTTGAGAAGAAATAAAAGCCTATTCAATTGGACGTTGCCTAGTCTTGTTTTTTCTGGAAAGTGACTCTTGCAAGAGCAATGTGCATAATGAATCAAACTTGACAACTTCAGGATTTCCTTGGGTCATAAGTCTCCAAGTACTAGCAAAAGTTTGGTAAGAATCTAGTAAGGCATCAAGAACACTCTGCACAAGGGAACTGTCTGAAATGACTTCACCTACAAAAATAAGTTGCTCATTGATATCCTTGATACCAGCAAGAAAAGTGTCCATATTCCTCATGCATAATCTACGACTCCAGCTCTTTACACACTAAAGCAACTTTAGCCTCATTGCGACTTGCATAAAGACCAGCTAAAATATCCCAAGCCTGTTTTGCAGATTTTGCTGAGCGAATGTGAGGAACAATGGTGCGCTTCACAGACAACGCAATCAATGCATGAGCCTGCGCATCCTTCATCCCAATGAGCTTGTTTTGCCGTAGGTAAAACAACTCTAATAGCAGCAATCCTTGCCGAAAGACCTGAAACATCCTCAACATCGCCTACATCCTCAGAAACAGGACGTACATCAATGCCCTGCACAATGTTCCAGACGCCCTTTGACACAAGAACATGTTGCATCATATAAGCCCACATAGGGTAGTTGTCCCCATCCAGCCTGTCCTCAGCAACAAACATCTTGAACACATCTGTGTTGTTGTCAGCCATGGTAAATGTTGCGCTTGATGTGAAAACTGCTCGAAAATAGGAGAAACGAAGAGGGAACAACATGTGCCATATAGCACAAACTGTAGAAAACTATGAGGCACTTGTTATGTAGAAAACGGCACTGACAAAAATTCTGCACAAAATGAAAAAATTGCCTATGCAGACCTGCCTGTAGTGGAAACGGAGGCCGAAATGAGCCCGAATTAAAAATGTGAGGAGACTGAGCTCTATGATCTCCCAAAATATTTGTCGACCTGCGAACACTTGCCAAAGCTCACTGAAATTGGAGAAAGTGAGCAGGCATGTGTTGGAGCAGTTGGTGACTAAGCCCGGGAGGACGCAACCATGAGGAAGCGTGTGGTGGTCATTTTCCACAGGAACTCACTGCAAAAAATATTTTGCTTGCCGGATATGTTTGGCCAAGCTTGCACATTGATGTTCAACATTGGTGTAAAAGCTATCACAATTGTCAGATTAATGGAAACAAGCGTCTGTTACATGGTCCACGTCAGTTAGTCCTTGCAAATGGTCCATTTGAAAAATGGAGCATTGATGCTATGGGTCCATTGCCTAGGACTAAAAATGGGAAATTGTATATCTTGGTGGCCATAGACTACATGACGAGATGGATAGAAGCTCAAAGTGTGGCAAGAGTAAATAACATGGTTAGAGTAGTAACCCTAGCCCCCAAAATTGTTATAAAAGGAGGGTGTAGATGGCACAAAAGGGGGGAGCCATAAGCAAGAGCACTCTGCCATAGCTTGAGAAGCCAAGCTCAACCTCTCTAGAAGGAGCTCTTGAGTGGAAGCTCATTGTCTTATGCATATGCATGTGTTGTATTAGGGGTGATTAGCAAGGGAACTCTATGCCATTGTAAGAGAGAGTGATCATTCAATTGAGAGTAGAAAATCTATCATTTCTCCTACTAGTGTAAGCCTAACATTTGCTGAATCAAGGAGGGTGGATTTGGACTAAGCTTGGATACTTTGTCTCTCTTCCAACGTGAAGTATTGGACAACAATGATGTGTAAGTGTCTTGGTGTTTTTTTTTAAGTTCTTGATAGCTTGTCTCTGGGTGTTGTCATCAATTTAGCCATAAATCCCACATACTGTAAGAGGGCGACAGGGTGGAGAGGACTCCCCTAGCCTTAAGACAGTGATTGAGGTGGCTTTTCTTGTGATGTGTTGTGGTGTTATTTACTCAAGCTATGTTAAACAAATACTAATCTCACTGTGATTGGTCATGACAGATTTGTAAGAAGGTATTAATGCAACAAGCACCCCCTCTCCTTTCTCTCCTTTTCTTACATGTATAATTGTGTTTGCTTTGTTAGAAAATAAGACGTAGCTTAATAGATTCTTGAGTAGATTACTTAATGGATAGAGATAGATTTCAGACACAAGAGATTATAGAGTAGAGAGAGAGAGAGAGAGAGAGAGAGAGAGAGAGTACACACGATATACGTGGTTCACCCAATGTGGGCTACGTCCACGGGAAAGCAGCCACTCAATGGCTTTAGCACTTCAAAAGAAGAAGTAGTTTACAAAGGGATTAAACCCTTGATAGAGCTCCTGCCTTGCTTCACTCTCACCACCTCAGACGCACCTTGTTGCATCAACTTCACACTATGAAATGTGTGTAGAAATGGCCTCCTTTTATAGGCCAAAAGATTTGCCCTCTCTTATGAGAGACAGCCATCTGTAGCCGCCCTTGTGCGAATAAGTCCAAATCGGACCCTCCAATCCGCCCATGTGTGGCCGCCCTTGAGAAGACAAGTCCGCTTTTGAATTCGGCCACCGGCCATTGACTACCGCCCACCGGCCAACTGACCGGTTGTTTTCTGACCACTTTTCAGCCGCCGTCCAGCCATAATATTCCGGTGAAAAAGGAATATTCCGGCGAAAAGGGAATAAAGTTGCCCCTGATTCTTGTCCGTGAAAATTTTGGTTTTCGATGAGTGATTTTCATTCACGCACGATGGCTTCTCCTCATAATGGGGGCCTTACAAATGTGCGCGTTTACCACAGAAAATTACAAGGGTAAATCAGGCTCCATACTTAACAATCTCCCACTTGGAGACTGATCTCCAAACCAAACCTGTGACTGCTTTCCATTCTGGCTTCTTATCCTTGAATGCCGATTAAAGATGAGCAAAAACTCAACTTCTCCTTGTTGACCACCTTTGTAAACATGTCTGCAGGATTTTCACTTGTATGCACCTTTCCTAGCTTTAGCTGTCCCTCTTCCAAAAGAGTGCGTATGAAGTGATATCTCACCTCAATGTGCTTTGTTCTCGAATGAAAGACTGAGTTCTTCGCAAGATGGATAGCTCTTTGGATATCACTGTACAAGACACAATTTTCTTGTTTGAATCCAAGCTCTTCTAAGAATATGTGAAGCCACAGAATTTCTTTGCTTGCCTCCGTCATTGCTACATACTCTTCTTCCATGGTAGAAAGTGAAACCACTTTCTGCAGCTTTGAAGCCCAGCTTACTGTTGTGCCTCCAACCGTGAACACATAGCCAGTAGTTCTCCTTCGAGTATCTTTGTCACCTGCCATATCTGCATCAGCATACCCTTCTAGAAAAATATCAGTTCCTCCAAAATACAAAGCATTTGTTGTTGTCCCTTTTAGATACCTAAGTATCCACTTCATAGCTTGCCAATGCTCTTTACATGGGTTGTCCATGAACCTACTCACAACTTCCACTGCATGTGCAATGTCTGGCCTTGTCCAGACCATAGCATACATTAGAGAACCTACCGCTGCAGCATATGGAACTTTAGACATATAGGCTATCTCCTCTTGTGTCTTTGGACACATATCCTTCGTTAGTTTAAAATGACCAGCCAAAGGTGTAGAAACTGGTTTTGCATTTTGAATTCAAAACCTTTCTAGTACCTTCTTGATGTAATCTTCTTGAGATAGCTTTATTGTCTTCTTCGTCCTGTCCCTTGATATTTTCATACCAAGTATCCTCTTTGTAGCACCTAAATCTTTCATTGAAAAAGATTTGGACAGCTCCTCTTTTAGGTCTTTGATGTCCTGCATATTAGCACTTGCAATCAACATGTCATCAACATACAACATTAGGATGATGAATTTCCCATCTCCCAAATTCTTCGTGTAGACGCAGTGATCCGAGTTGCATCTTGTGAATCCATGATCTAGCATCCATCGATCAAACTTCAAGTACCATTGTCTTGATGCTTGCTTTAAACCATACAAGCTCTTCTTTAATCTGCAAACCATTTTCTCCTTACCTTTTACTTCATACCCCTTTGGTTGAAGCATGTAGATTTCCTCCTCTAAGTCACCTTGAGGGAATGCCATATTTACATCCATTTTCTTGAGATTTAGATCATGAGTAGCCACAAGGCTTAAGAAAATCCTAATTGAGTTCATTTTTACAACAGGAGAAAATATTTCATTGAAGTCAATACCTTTCTTTTGAGAAAAACCTTTTACCACAAGCTTAGACTTGTACCTTTTCTTCCCACCTTCTTCTTCCTTCAGCTTGTACACCCATTTGTTTTGAAGTGCCCGCTTACCTTTAGGAAACTCAACCAACTCCCATGTTTGGTTGCGATGTAGTGAGTCCATCTCCACTTCCATGCTCTTCGTCCATTCTTCTTTGGATTCATGTTGCATAGCTTCTTCGTATGATTCCGGCTCTCTAGAATCTGAGATCAAGAGATGGTTGAAGGAAAGAACAAACCTTTCTGGAGGTCTACTTGCTCTTGTAGATCCTCGGGGAATAGGTTGAGGCTCCTCATTTGGTTGACGTTGTTGCACATTGTCACCGTTTGCAGTCCTTGAGTCTTCACGGTCCTCAAGCTCCATGTACTCATCATCTATTTCTGTTGTTTGTTTTCTTTCCAAGTAATCTTTGTACATATTTTGTTCGTTAAAAATTACATCGCTACTCCTTAATATTTTACCATCTTCAAGATTCCATAGGCGATACCCAAAGTCTCCTTCTCCATAGCCAATGAAGAAACACTTTTTGGACTTTGCATCTAGTTTTGATCTTAGACTTCTATCTATGTGCATGAAAGCCTCACACCCAAACACTTTGAGAAATGCATAATTCACCGGTTTACCTGTGCATGCCTCTTCTAGAACTCCCCTATCCAATGCTGTTGAGGGTGACCGATTGATTAAGTACACTAACGTACTTATAGCTTCCGCCCAAAGCTCAAGCGGTAGGCCTGCATGTAGCCGCATACTTCGTGCTCGTTCCATGATTGTCCTGTTCATCCTTTCCGAAATCCCATTTTGTTGAGGTGTCCTTGGGGTTGTCCTTTGCCTCCGAATGCCATTGCTAGCACAAAAGCTTTCAAAAGCTTGGCTGCAATATTCGCCTCCATTGTCGGATCTGAGACATTTAACCTTGGTACCTGTTTCATTCTCCACAAAGGCTTTCCACCTTTGAAATATGGAAAATACATTGGATTTATTCTTCATGACATAAACCCATGTTTTTCTAGTCACATCGTCTATGAATGTTACATAGTACAATGAGCCACCAAGTGATGGTGTACTTGCAGGACCCCAAACATCAGAATGAACCAACTCAAGTTTTTTATTTTTTCTTTCATTTCTTGATTTTTGAAATTTTACCCTCTTTTGTTTACCATAAACACAATCTTCACAGAACTCTAAGTCCACTTCTTTCAAACCTGGTAGAAGCTTCTTTGTTTCTGTAAGACAAGTAAATGGTAGCAAGAGACTAGCAGCAATGTGACCATCCGCCCTTTAGGAAACAAAAGCCCTTTGATGGTAACCCTAGAAGAGAAAGTATCCTATATTTTCATAGTAGAAAACTATGTTGTCATGATCTGCTTCATACCTTAGAGGATTAAGCAACCACCTTCTTGTTGGGGGCCATCAATTTTGCAAGCAACAGATTTGAATGTACCAAAAAATCGATTCAAGGCAGTGATAGCTGATTTTTGGATATCAAGAAAAAAACAGATTATCTTTCTTCTGCATGAAGCCTTGGCGACACCGTCGGAGGGCTCGGCAATGCCCTGGTCGACCTCATGGCCCTAGCTTTTACTGGCATGGGGTCACCTCCACACTCATAGCATGGATCTTCTTGTTTCATAGCTGGAGATCCAGCCAATGGTTGTTCTTGCCTTTTGAGGATGTTCTTTGAACCATACTCTTGATGATTGGCTATGACATGAGTGTATTTGTATCCATGGAGTACAGGTTTCTCATGGGTTGTGGAACATATGCTGGTTGAGTGTAGTTGACTACTACTCTACCATCATTCAAAGCAGGTGGTTGTTTCCCTAGCACACATTGTGGCTTTGGCTGAGTCCTACACCATGGAGTGGGATGATCCCCTCCGCAAGTATTGCATATCCTCAATTGAGGTTTTCGTACAATCGGGTTTTGGATGTAGCCTTGGTTTATTCTTCTAATCACCCCCTCGAACACTTGTTCAATGATTGGTTCCCGAGGAGTTTGAACATCTCTCTTTGGTGTTGATTTGCTCTTTGGAGATGAGGAACAACTAGTCATGATGTCTCTATCTTCAGCCACCTCTCCGTAGGCTTTGCAATTGTCAACTAGATAAAGAGCTTCTCTAGTGACTTGCTCAAATGTTGTGCATCCTTTTAGATGTAGGTCCTTTTTGAGAGTTTCATTCCTCAAGCCCTCTATGAAGAGAACTGATAATCTCTCATCTTGTGGTAACTCTCTCACAGGACATCTATCAATGTATTGCTTGAAGCGAAGCAAAGCTTCCTTCACCCTCTCGCTCGCTTTTTGTTTGAAAGTGTAGATTTGGGACACTGTGTTATGTTTGATTCCCCTTTTCAAAAACTCCTCTACAAAGAGTTTTTGGCTCTTTTTCACCCACTTTTTGAACTTTTTTGACAAAATTTCCTTGGGGACTTTTGTTCACAATGGTCTCTACTATAGGCTAGAAAATTTTCTGTCCAAAAATTTCTCAAGGGTACATGGATCGCAATCCATGTTCCACCACTTTTGGATCTAAAAGTCTGGTGTGCAAATAGCTTGTTATGTTTGTAGCTTGCTCACCAAGAATTTTTGGATTTGGATCAGTTTTGCCCAACCAAAACTGACTTCTACAGTCTGCTTGTGACAGTTTTGACAATGTTCTGTTTTTTACTCTTTTGACCACTTTTTACAACTTTTGCATTTGGTTCTTTTGGGAAAAGTGTTTGTCTATGTCTCAGCTACCCACTCCTCAAATCTTAGCCAAATAAATTTCCAAAAAATTTCATGAGGTACATGGATCGCGATCCATGTTTGCGCGATCCATGTTTGACCACATTTTGACATGAAACTTGGTCAGCTTGTAGTCCATGTTATGGTGATACTCTTCCCCAAATCTTTTTGAATTTGGACAACTTTTTTCTAATCAAAAGTGAGTTTTTCTGTCTGCCCTGTGTTTTTTGACTAGTTTCTGTATTTGGCTATTTTGACCAACTTTTTTTAATTTTTTGACATGGTCCCTTTTGAAAAAGTTGTTCTCAATGATATCAAGAATGTACTTGTCAAATATTAGCCCCAAATGTCAAAAAGGTCATGGATCGCGATCCATGTTTGACAGCATTTTCCTGATTTTTGTTATTATGGTTCTTTATGCCCTGTAGAAGCCAAATCTCACCCCTTTTGAATTTGGATCCCAAAATCTCAAGATTTGCTCAATTTTGTGTCTGTAACTCTTATTTTACTATTTTTACCCTAACATCCAATTCTGAAGTGATTTTTGAGTTTTTCTTTCAAGCAAACTTGATCAAAGTAGTTTCCCACTGATGCTCATTGTAACTGGTCACTCTTCACCAAAAATGGTTTTTTGGGGTACATGGATCGCGATCCATGTTCCTCCATAGATTCTTGCCAAACTTCTCAGATTGCTTCTAGAGAGTCTGTTGATGCCTTTGATCCACAAATTTTTGAATTTGGATCTCTTTTGAGGTCTCTACCAAAAAAAATTCAAAATTTTAGAGTTATGGTGATTTCTACCAAAATATGGTTTTCACCCGTTTTTCCTTCAATCTTTTAGCCGAAATTTGATGGTGGTAGTTTCTACTTACCCTACTCCTAAGTACTAAAATAAAACATTAAAAAAACAAACAACATGGTACAAAATAAAGTCGTAACGGAAAATGGTACAACACTCTGAAAGCATAGAGAAAATCGAAGAATGAAATGCTTTTGGCTATCTCACTCAAAACCCTCTTTACTTCTCAAGAATAGATCTATCAAGTCCTCGACTTCTAGACTCTACCAAGCACTAAACCCCGCGTCTAGTTGCTTCACTGCTAAGGTGTAAATGGAATGGAGAGACAAATCTTAGAAAAAGAACGCTCTAAAAATGCACTAGGTCACTCACCATCTAAGGATCATATCCCCGGCAACGGTGCCAATGTTAGCGGGTCGCCACGACAGATGTCTGCAGCATAGCTTTCTGGCACTAACATAATGTCAATACTCAGGGAAAGTGACTCGGATGGGGCACGAAGACTCTATCAGTTTGTCAATCTCACAAAGTGAACCTTAACAAGCAAACACACTAGCTCAACAAGCAAACCAACACTCAATGATCAGGGAAATCTGCCTATGTCCTTTCTCACAGCTATAGGTCATCACACCATTTTGGCACTCGAACGTACTCGAAATGCAACAAAACGTTAGGAGGAGGTAGGACACCTAGGGGCACTATCCTAGCAAGTCTGGTCGCAAACTAACAAGGTATCAAAATCACAATCCATCATGAAAAAAGTCCCAAAAACTACAACAGAACTGTCATCCTATGGTCTAAGAACACTCTCCTATGGTCAAAATGACTAGAAAAAACGATTTAAGCACTCAACTGTGCAATTATAGCTCACATACGCATAGTCGCAAACCATAGCAAAATTGACAATGCTTACACTTAAATTGAAGAGCAAAGAGAGAGGAACACAATGCAAGTTTCTGAATCAAAAACGGATTACAATCATTAGTTGCATCGATTACAAGTTTGGAGCAGCTCGCAGCTTGAGCGCACGTTTTTTAAGCTCCCACTTCTCCTTCTCAAGATAAGCCTCCTTTTCACATTAAGGTTATTGACATTTATACCTAGGGAATTCTAAATGGCCATTGGTGGTTGGCTCACATGGACCTTTACAAATATCATTACAACATTACAACTCAGGGGATTGATTGCTACTCTGGAATTGGGATTTACACAGAGTATTACTACACTATCTCGGAAAACTAATAGAGTACAAATGTAGTGTCCGGATTCGTGTCCGACCAGTTGGGCACCCATTTGATCTGTCATCAAACAGCAGCACATGCATGTGAATATTTATGTAGATAGGAAAATCTTCTATCAACAGAACATTATGTATCTGTTTGGTGTTGAGGTGCTAGGAGAAATACTTAGCTCCCCAAACCCTATCATTCTCCCCATATTGGATTACCACCACTCCTTCAATGTTTCCATCTTTATCCTGTTTTAATCTATCCACCCAACCCTGTAAAAAGCCGCTATGAGCCGCTAATGTCATTTTACTATTATTAAAAAAAAAGTTTGTAATTTCCTGAGTTACTACAATGGCAAGTGTTTCTTTCCCCACGTTCAGTGGAAAGAAGGGAGAAGACATCACCACCGACTTTCTGGATGATTTCGACATCGCTTGTGTGGTTTCCAACAAGGATGATGACGCCTCACGGCTACGAATTTTTCCTCTACTGATGAAAGTAGCGGCCAAGTCTTGGTACAATGCTTTGCCCCAAGCTACCAAAAATGCATGGGATGTACTACGTCTTGCCTTTGTGAAGAGGTTTGGTGGAGGCACAACCTCAGAAAAGTTATGGCAGATCTGTTGATGGAATTAAAGCAGGGAAGTCTGCTAGAGTATGCCACTTACGAGTCCAAGTTTGTGGATTTGTGGGAGCGAGGGGTTGCCTCACTGGAGAACGGTGAAGGAGCATCTAATTTCCTGAAGAAGGACCATTTCATTGTTGGCATGTGGTCGCCGCTTAAGGAGAAGGTGAAGGGGAGGTTCCCTGCAAAGTATGAGTTGGCAGTGGAAGTAGCCCACCTTAAAGATGAGAAGCAATGCATGCAAGCAAGAGTCAACAAGTCAGAGAAATCGAGCTCAGTCGGACTAACCCTAGTGATTGGAACATCCGTTCATAGAGCCCAACCACAAGAGGCATCAGAAGAGCAGCAAGACCTGTTGAGTCGCATCACTACCCAACTCGAGAGTTTATCCATCATCTGGTGCAGCAAGGGAATGCACCTGTCAGAAATTCAGAACAAGGGAGAGGACAACAAAGGCAAAACCAAGAGTCACGGTATGTACTATTGTCCCAAACCACAACAAAACTATAATAGAGGAGGTAGGAGGAACCAATTTTCACCCCCAGAGAGAGACCACCGCCGCCCAGACCACCAATCCCACCTGTTCAAATCCCACCATCAATCGTGCAACCACAACTAGCCCACCAGTTCAATTCCTACAGCCACCAATGCAACCACCTCCACAATCACCACTTACACTCATCCTACGCTCACCACCAATTGGTACCCGCACACTAAGTGTCGTTGGTCTTGTAGAAGAGGTCAAGATGAGGATAATAGAAGAAGGATCAAGCAAGGAGTCTGTTCAAAGGATTGAAGCAGTGGAACAAGAGGTTAAAGAATCATAAGATGCTACCCCAGTGGGGGAGGCAAGTCAAGAAAATTGTGTTACAAATATGAGTACATCTATAACCCTGGATGAAATAGGCACCAAAGCAATCAATCAACAGCATTAGGCAGTAAGGGTAAGAAGGTGTAAAGTGCTGATCAGGCCTCGTTAGAGTAAGATGAATGCAAAGAGCATGGAAAATACAAGAGAAGAGGAAAATGATCCTGCTAGCAAGGCTTTGCAGAAGATGGACAACATATCAAGCAAAGGGGAGGTCTTTGAAAACAGAAGCCTGTGCACCAGCATGGACCAAGCACAGTGTAGCAAGCTAAAGGAATCTTGCATCAAGGAAGTTTCACTAGAGGACCATAACGAAGAGGTAAGTATGACTGAAGGTTTGGAGCTGGATATTGCTCCAAGGGTTTGGCAGCCGAGCAGGACTTTATTGGGGAGTGTCATAGACTTAGAGATGGGTAATGCCTCTAGTCTACTGAAAGGTGTTATAAACTTGGAGATGGGTAATGCCTCCAGCTTATGTAAGGATGTTCAGAGTAAGTTTGATGATCAACGTGTTGCCAACCTTTTAAGGGTGTTCCAGACTCCTCCACAACACAGCATTGTGTTTGCATGGGATGCATCAGATCTATTGTTATGGTTAGCCGCTAGAACATATAGAGGTAAGATCAGCATGGAGATCAAAGTTAAGGAGCCATGGATAGACAAAAGGCTGATAAAATGCAAGAATGAAAGCCTCATTCCCAATTTGGTGCATTTTTTTACAAACAGTGCATCCTCTCTATGGAGAGAGATAAGTGGGTTACACTTGTATTTAAGCCGCAAGGTAGGTGGCTTACTATCAACATCAGAAAAGACAGCTGACATGTTTGAGCACACCCAAGAGAAGCATGATATGCTTGCAAGTTTTTCCAGTCACGGCAATAAGCAAGAGTTTGAAGACAACCAGAGCTCACCTCACCAACAGGGCAGCCATATATGGTGGATTCTTGGCACACTCTTGGGAATCATAATTTTCATTTATGTCTTTGCAGGAGCCAAGATGCTCATTTCTCCTAAGTCCTCTTGCTACTTATGGTTACAAATTTGGTCCCATTTGGTATGTAAATTTTATTGTTCAGACACTACAAATAATGATCTTATTCTTCACTTGGGATCCAAGAGGACACTGGCAAAAGGTTCTGGAAGCCATGGGCTTCCCATCTAATCAACCCACACTATTCCAAGGAATAGGCTATCACCCCGACCTATTGCAGATTCATGAATATCCCAGAAGTCTCACCAATGGCCAAATGGAATGGCTAGTTTAGAAGGCAACTCGATATCGGCTCCTACAAATCAGCTGAAGAAGAATCAAATTCAGGGCTAGAAACATGAATTCCTCTAGCTAAAAGGGGAGGGCTAATGATAGCCGATTTTTAGAAATCAAGAAAAAAAAAGAAAAAAGATTATCTTTCTTCTGCCTGAATCCTTAGCGACACCGTCGGAGGGCTCGGCAATGCCCTGGTTGACCTCACGGCCCTAGCTTTTACTAGCATGGCCTCATCACATGGCCCCCCTCACCTGGCCTGCCTTATCATCGTCATGGCTCACTCGTCAATCCCACTCTGCAAAAGCTTCACACACATACACCCCGCCAACTCACCCTCGCCCTATTCTCATCACCCGCTCTCTCACCATCTCTCTCTCCCACTCAGCCAATTTTTCCCTCTCTCGTTCTCTTTTCGGCCGAGCCCATAGGGCGCAAGCGATTATTATCTCTCTCTTTCTCTCTCTCTAGTCCAAAACCTCTCTCTCTCCCTCATTCAGCCCCAGCCCCATCTTCTCCCTCTCTTGTTCTTAGCACACTCTCTCTCTCTCTCTCTCTCTCTCTCTCTCTCTCTCTCTCTCTCTCTCTCTCTCTCTCTCTCTCTCTCTCTCTCTCTCTCTCTCTCTCTCTCTCTCTCTCTCTCTCTCTCTCTCCATCATCCACTCTCTCTCTCTCATTTCCCATTGAGAACAGATCTATCTCTCTAGCTCTGGTCGGCAACCTATGAGGGTGTAAGCGTAGTCGTTCTCTCTCTTATTCTCTCTCTCTCTCTCTCTCTCTCTCTCTCTCTCTCTCTCTCTCTCTCTCTCTCTCTCTCTCTCTCTCTCTATCTCTCTCTCTCTCTCTCTCTCTCTCTCTCTCTCTCTCTCTCTCTCTCTCCATCATCCACTCTCTCTCTCTCATTTCCCATTGAGAACAGATCTATCTCTCTAGCTCTGGTCGGCAACCTATGAGGGTGTAAGCGTAGTCGTTCTCTCTCTTATTCTCTCTCTCTCTCTCTCTCTCTCTCTCTCTCTCTCTCTCTCTCTCTCTCTCTCTCTCTCTCTCTCTCTCTCTCTCTCTCTCTCTCTCTCGTTGCCTATACACAAACAGACACACCCCACCTAACCCCCCCTTGGTCCTCATCGTCAAAAGCCCCATCCCTCACCCTCGTCGTCACCTTGCAACACAAGGGGCCAAGCTCATGGCCCGTCACTACTATAGGACGGAGCCCCGGCTCCATGATCCCGTCACTTGGACCGCCTACCTGAGGGCTGCTCGTCATCTTCCTTTACCCATTGACTCTCTCCCCTCCTCTCGTTTCTTGAGATGCCATGTAGAGAATAATATCCCTCTCTCTCTTCTCACACCATCACGCCTCAGCGCACCCTCCCTTGGCCTACCTAACTTCCCCACCTCGTTGACAAACCCCCCCCCCCCCCCCCCCCCCCCCCCTTCCCTCGCTCTCTATCGGCCACAGGACACCCCGAGCCAAGCCTCTCTCTCAGACTCTCTCTCTCGCTCTCTATGCTCAAAGCCCGTAGGTAGCCAGCACCAGGGCTCTCTCTCTCTTATCCACCCTCACCATTCTCCCTCCCTTGCCACCTCACCTCGCCATGTCTCTCTCGCACTCTCTCTGTGTCGAGCCCACAGCCCGAAAGCCGCTCTGCATGCACCGAGCGTTCTCTCTTTCTCTCTCTCTTATTCACACCGCACACACACACACGCACGCATACTTCCCTCCTCTCGCGAGCACCATATCTCTCTTGCTCTTGGCCCGAAGGCGTGCAGCAGAAAAGAAACGCTCTCTCTCTCTCTCTCGCTCGCTCTCTCTCTCTCTCTCTCTCTCTCTCTCTCTCTCTACACACACACACAGCCACTACACACACACAACACACACTCACACACCCTCTCTCAAACGCTCTCCATTCCCCCTCACACACACACACTCACGCCATTCTCGTCCTCTCGTTCCCTGCAAGCAGGCAACAACAAAAAGAGAAAAAAAAAATTATATATATATATATATATAAAAACTGTCAGGACAAGGGTAGGACCAGCCCGGGCCAAGGGCTAGGACTGACATGCTAATCTCCACCCAGCCATGCCCTATATGTCCCTATATTTAGAAGGCCAGGGGTCTATATAGGGCATGGCTAGGTGGAGATTAGCATGTCAGTTCCCCTGCCCTCACAATAACTATATATTCCCTTGTTCCCACGCACACTCATTCACACTCACACACCCGCTCCATACATACACACACAATCCCGATCAATGCACACACACTAACAGCGCTTTTCATAAAATTAAAGAAAACACACACTCACTTAACCCCACATACATACACCCATAAATATACGCAGTCACAAGCACATATACATACATACCCAAGTAAACGGCACGCGCTCCCACACAATCGAGCAACACGCACGCATATACGCACACACCAAAAAAATATTAAAAAACCAAGGAATCGACGTCATCAACAAAATGAAGGAAGGCCAAGTGGCACACCGCCGACACCGAAACAAGAAAAGGTGCCGAAGGCATGCCCTGGCCGACCCCGAAAATGACGAAGGCGCTACATTGACGCACCAACTATGCAGCCGTTCACCGGCATCGCATCCACGACGCCCTCTTCAGTAAAATCCGTAGGTTGTCATCATTTTTCGCAGTTTTAACACTAGGTTGGTAACCTAACAGGACATAAAAGTGTCCTTTCAGGGTTTTGAAAAAAACCTCCAAAACCATAGTAGATCGACTCATTTTGTAAAATCCTTTCATGAGGTTATAGTTCAAGGCCTACTACACATGTAAAAAATAAGAAACTTGTAAAATTTCTCATCTTTTGGTCACACCAAGCCTCCAAAGTTGATGGACCAGTACATTTTCATCAAAACAGTCATTTCTTACGTTTTGTTGCATAAAAATAAGATTAGGGATTTTTGTAGGACTTGAGATAAATTCCCTAGTTAACTTCAATGGGTTGGTGATCAGACATATGATTGCTTCTCACTCACTATTTTTTGTTTTGCCAAAAGAAATAGGTACAAAAAAGTTGAAGTTTTACCATTCTGCAAACCTATCATCAAATTTTCTATAGCCACGCTCAATACAAATAATATATGCATGTTTTCTTAGTTCCCTATTGTCCTTTAGGTTCATAAGGAGCCATGGAGCATGTCAAAAGAATAATACATCTCTCACCAAGGGGAATCTTGGGGACAAAGATGAAGTGCTAAATATAGCAAACAGGAAAAAACTAGGTTCAACATTATGAGTTGTAGAATCCCATAGAACTATTCAATATCTAGCCAAATTTGATCCTTATGACTAGATATGGTTACTACCTACAAAATGCATGTAGTTGTCACAAGAAACTAACAATATTGAAAAAGCTATACTTGATATACTAGAATGTTTCGTTTTCTTCTATAATTGAAAAAATCAACCATCGTTGTCTACTATGCAAAATAGGGTATTAGGTGCCCCAAAACTCAAGGAATATTAGGTTTATGTTACAATATGGGACATAGAAAATCAAAACTGCATTTGGTATATCATGAAAGCCACCAAAAAGTTCATAGAAGAGCTAAAATTGGCTAAAAAATAGGATTTGACAATTTTTGTAATTTGGTCATAACTTACAACTTTAACATGTATTTCTCCCTAGAAGCATCCTGACATGTTGAGGACTACTAAAGATAGTTCTCTAGCATTATAGACCTCACAAACATGAATTCTAGAGTGGTATAGTTGCAAAAAGTTGAAAAAAGCCAAAAACAAGACCCGTTTTTTCACACAGTTTAGGTTGTGAAATGTTGTACAAGAACAAGGTTAACGATGGAATTGATATTCCAAAAAAATTTCGAGTTTTTTTCAACTCATGCGACAAATTTCTAGAAATATAGCACCTCAAAATCCATTTTGAAACTCTTGACATAATTCAAGGAAAATGGTCACTTAACAGGACATAAAAGTGTCCCATTACCAACCTAGTGTTAAACCAAATCTTGTAAAAAATCCCAATTTGTAAATTCTCATCTCTCTCTAGATGATGGTCACAAAGGCCCACCTAGAGGTTTTCCTTTATAATATTTCCCAAGACAAAGCAAGGGTCAACCATCCAGGGCCCACCGCCTTGCTTTGTCTCCCTTGATTAGAATCCCTAAATCTAATCAGATTACCCTAATCTAAAGAAACTAGCACCTATAAAAAGGCACTGAGAGGTCACTATCGGGGGAAGAGTGTAGTTTCATCAGAGGTCAGCACTTGGTAGTATTTTGGTGGGAGCAATTGGCAACATTTGCACCATGAGAGAGGGGACTTAGTGTAGCAACTTTCTTTGGGAACTTACACTAAGTAAAGAAGCTATGTCTACATCTCGACTCCAATGGTCGACACACACACACCCATATTAGCAAGGTCTCTGTGTTTGTGAGTCATCTCTAGAGAACGCACTAATAGGCTCACTATCTCTCTATCACTATGATTGCCACCTCGCCAGAATAAGGTTGCTGTAAATATTGCAAGAAAATAGTTCTCCCTCACACCCCGAGGGTTTTTATCACCTGTCATATTTTCTCTCTGTTCTCTCTCTCTCTCTCTCTCTCTCTCTCTCTCTCTCTCTCTCTCTCTCTCTCTCTGTGTGTGTGTGTGTGTGTGTGTGTGTGTGTGTGTGTGTGTGTGTGTGTGTGTGTGTGTGTGTGTGTGTGTGTGTGTGTGTGTGTGTGTGTGTGTGTGTGTATGTGTGTGTGTGTGTGTAGAGTCCGTGATATTTCCAATAATCGTTGTCTGCTTCCTAGCTGCTCAAAGCTAGGTGGCGCCCCCTGTTCGCTTCACCGTGACTGGCCTGCAATGTGCATCGGCTCTTGGCGTTTTCAAGGCCGTCGGGGTCCGTGTCGTTCTTTGTGCTCGTCATAGCTAGAAACGGAAAGGCAAAATACTGAATGGAAACTAAGTGAGCATAGGCCTCACCTTCTATAGAGAGGCAAGGTATCTTCTAATTACCGAAGCCATGATCAATCGGCCAAGGAGCCCACGGTGGAGACGGTGGAGCAGAGATAGAGTCTGACCCCTTGCATCTGCAACTGGATATGGATCAGATCTACAAGATCATTTTACCAAGTAAAAAGCTATGGACCCACAGCCAGAGAGAGTGGGGGATGAGACCTTTGTCGCAGTTGAGACTCCAGAGGAAGCATCATCTAACGCAGAGAGAAAGCCAAGGCATGTTATGGCCCAACTAGCATATGGGCCAAAAATGGCCACATCTGTCTAAAATGTGTTTTATAATAGGTATAGATGCACCCGTATAACCCAGCCGGTTAAGTAACAACCAAATAGGTCCATTACGAGCCCCAAACACCACATAGGTCCATTAAGAGCCCCAATTCTGGTGAAGCATAATGGTGAGGTCACCTAACAAGTGTTAGCTATTTTTACAAAATGGTGTTTAAAGGTGAAGGTTATCCAAGATTAGGAGGGTTGGCGTAATTTTTTGCTAATGAACAGAAATATAGAGAGAGGGAGAGAGGGGGAGAGAGAGAGAGAGAGAGAGAGAGAGAGAGAGAGAGAGAGAGAGAGAGAGAGAGAGAGAAAGAGAGAGAGAGAGAGAGAGAGAGAGACAGAGAGAGAGAGAGAGACCCACCCTTACCGAAGGAAGTTCTACCACCTGGTGAGGGGGGTTGTAGATGGTGGAGGCAGTTTCACTATGTGGGAACTAGCTCCTGGAAAGACAAGCAGTGGATTATTCAGTAATTACCATGACGATTACCACAATAACTGCAAGAGGCTATAAATAGAACCCATTACATTGTAATCGGGTTGGCAATTGTTGGCTGTACTTTTGGGCTGTTTTATCTTTTGACTTCCTACCCTTAGTGTGTGGTTATGGTCGTGAAGCTGTTCCTAAGCTACATGATACTTTTACTCTTTAATTCCTAATACAGTAGTCGAGTGTACTCCAGCCAGATAATCTTTGTATCCATTTCTTCTGAATCTGAATCTGACTGAATCTGAACACTAATTCAAGTCATTCAGTTTGTCTATTTCTCATCAGATGTATTTCAGTTCATGTAACTATTCTAGCTCAGTTTCTATCTTTTCCACCATGTTCTACTGATTGACTAATGAATCAGCAGTAGCTATAAACTCTAACACTGGAATCAGCTATCTAAAGAGATCAGGTCCAATTCCATTTTGGCAATCACAATGGCTAGAGTTGTTGCTCGTTGACCAGCAAACTCCTCTCCCAGTTTCAGATTCAGCTGCAGTAATGGCACCCAAACCCAGTCGTGGCCAGAAACCATCCTACCGTGTTGAGCCTATTCCTAAGGAGTCAGAGAGAGACTCTGATCCCAAGGATGAGCAAGTAAGTGACACTGAGGCTCGAAAGGAGCAAGTCATGTTTATGAGGCACAGGACTCTCAGCATTCTAGTCAGTTCAGAAGACGCAGGGCTGAACAAGAGGAATGCAAGGCCAAGAGTTCTTGGACCACACAGGGAGACAAAGGAGCCAAAGGAAGTAAAGTAAGTCATCATAATTCCAGTAGAAAAGCCAAGGAGTAAACAGCAACTAAGACGGATGTAAAAATTAATTGGGATGCAGACACGGACCATTATAAGAAAGCTTCCAAAAGGAGTCAGGATTTCAAGGTGAGAAGAGGAAAAAAAGAGGCTGATAGACATCATTATATATCTTCATTGAAAATTTCTTTTCCCATGTTCAAAGGGGGAAAGAAGGATGACCCAAATGTTCATATCCAAGCCTGTCAGTAGTATACTGATTTAAAAAATATTGATGAAGATGATTGGGGTGACTACTTCCCGTAAACATTAAAGGAGGCAGCAAGGAAATGGTACTACCATTACCCGGCTTGTCAACTCAGATCATGTAATAAACTACTTAAAGCTTTCTGACTAGAATATTCAGACAACACAGGGAATGAGGATATATTCTGTGAGCTGGATAAGATAAGGCAGGAAAAATTGTCAGTCAGAAGCTATGCTGAGAAAATCAAGAAACTAACTAGACAACTGCAAGAACCACCATCCGAAAAGCGGCTGCGAGCATGGTTTTTGAATGGTTTTCTCAATATGAAGCTTAGGGAATATGAGGTGCCGGCACCAACCAAGAAATTCAATGATTTGGTGCAGCTGGCTCTGAAGCTAGAACACAAGCTAAGAAGGAAAAGAGTCATAAGAAGAGGAGGTCGAGTGGTAGCACTACTTCTACTCAAGATTCTGAGTCTAGTAGAGCCTCCAGTAGCTCTAAAAGCAGCTCAGATGAAAGAACCAAAGACAAGATTAAGAAAGGATCTTGGTCTAGGAAGATTGAAGAGATGGCCCGGCAAATTGCTGAAATTAGCCACGCCAGACAGCCAGTAAAAAGAATGTAAACCTTGTGTTCAAAGTGTAAATCTAAAGACCATGTTTCAAACGAATTTCCACAGTGCACTTATTGCAAAGCCTATGGAACAACTATGGTATTCGAATTCATCATTTTAAGAAGGGAAAAGATTTGTCAGTGGTGGCATTCACCAATGCTGAACTAGTAAGAGTAGAAACTACCAGTGCTTCACAAGAAGAGAAACCATGTGTAGGTGGTATTGGTGCAGAGCGTGGTAGATACCAAGCGGGTACCAGCTGGGGCCGAGGTCCTAGTAATTTTCAGAATCAAAGCCTGTATTGCTATACATGTGGTAAGTATGGGCACTTCGTAGCTTAGTGTCCAGAAACACCTGGTGCTGCGGATACCAAGGCGAAGGTTCCAGAACCAGTTCCTGTAAGAGCAGTTACATAAAGTAAAGGGGTGGTGATTGAGGAAATTCCAGAAAGTCCAGTGAAACCAGTCACTCCTAAAAGTAGCAAATGGGCTAAGTAGAGAGAGGTATGGAAGGCCAAGGGTAAAGAAAAGGGTGGTTGATGAATGGCAAGAGCAAAGAGAAGTAGCGGCAAAAATCACTAACGATTTAGACAAGAAGCTGCCAGAGAAACCAGAGAGTTCTGATGCTCGGGTCATTCATAAGATACCTACCTAGGTATTTGAAACAGCCCAACCAAATTAGTCAAAGCCTGGGATGTCTGAGACCATGTTGGCTGCAATACAAGGGTTGATGGAAGAGTTCGGAACTACTGCATTGAACCAAAGAAATGGTATTGTGAAGATAATACCATTTCTTCAAGTTCTGATGACAACTCTGATCATGAGAAAGAGGAAATTCATGTCAGAACTCACTGTGGAGCTAGAGGACATTATAAGAACTTTACCTAAAGCAGCGAAGTTCATCAGGCAGCAAATGAAGGCTGAGGTGGAGGCCAGATCAGTCAACTTGATAGCTATCAGAGATGATGAAGTGCCGATGGTTCAGGTGGACTACAAAGTGCGAAAACAATGGGAACCACTCTCAAGCATCATACTAGATGGAGGAGCAGGGGTAAACATTTTGCGAGTACATCTTCAGCAAAGGATGGGAATTACTAACCTGAAATCGACACCTTTCAAAGTCCAAATGGCGAATCATAGAGTGGTGCAAGCAACTAGAATGGTGGAGAATATGCAGATACGAGTGGGCAAAGAAAAGTTCAAAGCCAATTTTCTAGTACTGGATGTGCAAGGAGCATATGGGATGCTACTGAGATGCCCATGGCTGCAAACGGCACAGGCTATTCACGACTATGCTAATCAAACTTTGACAATATAAGGAGCGGTAGCAGAACCAAGATTCAGACGAATAACACCAAAAGTTGGAGAAAAGAACTGAGACCCAAAGAGCTCTGCCATAAGTACAAGGTGAAGAAAATTGAGAAAATGTTGGCAGCTATGAATATTTTTCCATTAACAGAGATAGATCTCAATGCAGTTTTAATAAACAAAGATGAAGTTGAAAAACAAAAGAAACAATTTCCAGAACAGTTCACTGAACTGAATTCAGAAGAACGTCCAGTTAGGTTAACTAGAAGGCGAGAAGAACCAGTTGATTTCAAAACACCAGTAGAATCGGCATGCTCTTGAGGAGCTACTAGAAATCAGAATGGTAATTCAGAGCTCAGAGGATCGTCCTGGGATTATGCTAAGGAGTCAACCAAGCGAAAGGGTGGTGATTAGGAGATAGAGGAATGGAATTTAGGGTCTGAAGAAACCCTAGAATGATCAAGGTTAATAAACATTTGAATCCTACGCTGAAACAGAAGGCACAAAATATGTTCTAGCACTATAAAGATGTGTTCGCATGAGAACATACTGATCTGAAAGGGGTGGATCCAGAGGTCTATCAACACAAAATACCATTGAAACCTGATGCCAGGCCACTACGACTACAGCGCTATCGAATGAATCCAAATTATGCTAAGAAGGTCAAAGAAGAGATTGACAACCTTCTAAGATTTGGGTTCATTACTGAAGTGGCCAGTAGTGATTGGTTGTTTCCTATTGTAGTTGTTCCCAAAAAGAATGGTAAGCTGAGAGTATGTGTAGATTATAGGAAACTGAACGCTCAAACTATTAAGGATCCATTCCCATTACCCTTCACAGATATGTTACGTGATGAGATTGCAGGATATGAGATGTACAGCTTTATGGATGGATATAGTGGCTATAACCAGTTACAAATTGCTTCTGAGGATCAGGGGAAGACCACTTTCATTACGGAGTGGGGTGCATTTATGTATCTGGTAATGCCATTTGGCCTTTGCAATGCACTAGCCACTTTTCAGAGATGTATGATGGAAATTTTCAGTGAATTTCTTCATCAATTCCTCGCCATATTCATGGATGAGTTCATTGTATATTCCACAAAGAAAAAGCATATACTATTTTTGGAGATGGTTTTTAAGCGCTATCAGGAGAAGAAAATTTGTCTAAATCCATTCAAATCTGTTTTCTTAGTCTGGAAAGGACAGCTACTAGGACATGTGGTGTCCAAAAATGGAATAGAAATGGCCAATGACAAGATCCAGTGCGTCCAATAGGCCAAGGTGCCTAGGAATGCATCAAAATTAAGTTCTTTTTTGGGATATAGTAATTTTTACAGGAGGTTTGTGCATAAGTTTTCTTCTCAAGAATTACCATTGTATGAGCTTACAAAGAAAACCAACAAGCTCATTTGGACTACTGATTGTGAGGAAAGTTTTCACAACTTAAAGAGTGCCATCATCAGTAAACCAGTTCTTCGACGTTATCTTCCATGTACATGTGGATGCTTCGGGACTGACGATGGGAGCAATATTAGCTCAGCCAGATGGAAGAACTGATTTTGCTGTATACTTTGCTAGTCGCAGATTTAGCCACGCTGAACAAGGATATACAACCACTGAAAGAGAGGCTTTAGGGATGGTTTTCAGTGCTACAAAATTCCAGCATTATTCGCTAGGCAAATTGTTTCATTTCTGTGTGGATCATCAAGCCCTATTATTCTTGATTAATAAAGTCATTATTCAAGGCAGGCTAATAAGGTGGATGATGTTCCTTATGGAATTTGAATTTTGAATTTTCCATAAACGTGGCAAAAACCATTGTGGTGCTGATTTCCTCTCTAGGAGTACGGAGGGCTACTCTGAAGTGTCTTTAAGAGACGAACCAGTGGATGCTGAATTATTCCAGCTGGAAGTGGCGGAATCAATTGATCCTGAATTATATGAAGTATATTAGTTTCTTTCTCAGGGTCGCTTCCCAAATGACTGGAAGCAAAACCAAAAGAAGGCTCTGGTCATTAAAGTTTAAAGTTTACCATTATTTGTGTCTCACTCTACAGATTGGGTGTTGATGGGATTCTTCGTCGATGTGTGCGTATGGAGGGTAGAATGCAAATTATTTCAGAGGCACATAATGGGGAATTTGGTGGACACTTTTCTATTGATATTACTTTCAAGAAGATTTTGCAGGCTGGTTTATGGTGGAAAAATTTGATATTTGATGTCAGAAGTTTTTGCAAAACCTGTGACATATACCAAAGAATGGGTAGACCCACAGCAACAGACATGACTCCCTTAACACCAGTTCAGCCACTGGGTGTTTTCATGAAATGGGGTCTAGATTTTATGGGACCATTCAAGAAGGTTACTCCCAGGAAGAATAGGTATATATTGATGGCTACCTGCTATGTAACCAAGTGGGTAGAAGCTAAGGCTCTTCCTGACAACACAGCAAAATCCACTCCAAGGTTTTTATTTGAGAATATTGTATGCCGCTATGGATGTCCTGTGGAGATTGTGTCAGACCAAGGGACACACTTCATAAATGACAATATGGATATCCTCATGGATATGCTTTCAATCAAGCATCAAAAATCCACACCATATTATCCTAGATGCAATGGGTAGGCCAAAAGCAGCAACAAGACCATTAAGACTATCCTCACCAAGATTGTGCAAAAACAGCCAGAACAGTGGGACTTGAAGCTTCAGACTGCTCTATGGGAATATAGAACATCTTATAAGGTCACTACAGGGTTAACACCATTCAGAATGCTGTATGGAACTGAAGTTGTTTTCCCTATGGAATTTGTTATACCAAGTCGCAGAATGGTTGTAGAGTATGGTTTAGATTTTAATCACGATTTGAAAAAGAGACTGGAAGAGCTAACACAGCAAGATGAGCTGAGACAGAGGGCTCTGCTGCAACAAGAAATTGTTCAGCAAAGAAGGAAACGCTGGCATGACAGACGAATTAAGGTCTGAGAGTTTCAGAAAGGCGATCAGGTTCTCTTATATCAGTCAAAATTAGGCCCTAAGAAACCAAACTTAAAGATAGCCTAGGCAGGACCATTTGAAGTTGATTGGGTGTTCTCAAATGGCACGGTAAGGTTGAAAGATCTTCTGGATTAATGTTGCCAGGGGTATATAATGGAGCTAAAATAAAGCTCTATTATTCAGAAATGGGCATTGATGGTCTAGGAGGTGAAGACCAGGGAAATCCAGAATTAGCTATTTTAGGTCTTTTTCATGTACAACCAGTTCCAGAACCAGTCAAAAAGCCAGAACACTACCAGTGTGATCAAACCCTGTCCAAACCTGAACCAGAAAAGTATGGACACCAATATCAGTTTTTGGGGGACCAACGGTCAGATTGAATATCAGTGGTAATCATTTCAAAGACGAGAAAAATTCTTGTCCAATGCATGTATGCCACGTCACTTACGGTGCACAGAACTCTAGGAACGCTAAGTGGTGAAGCTTTTATGGCACAAACGCGCGAGTAAGCGTTTTTTCTTTCAAATCTCCTGCACAACGCTTACCTTCTGTTGTCCATTCACCATCGCCGAGATCTGAAGTTTCCTCACTGCAACCGCAAACCTGGAAGAAGAAGGAGAGAAGGAGGATGAACCAGAAGAAGGGCATAATGATGATGATGATGATGATGACTCTCCTCTATCTCCACCTCCAGAACCTAGTACTGGTGGTGTAGGGACAATAGGAGGAAATCAGTCACAGGCAGACCAACCAGACCAACCTGAAAGGCAGCAGTCGGGTGATCAGCAAAGTTGGGAGAGCAACAACCCAGCAACACTAGAAATTCACAAGCACACCAGTCACAACACAGTAGAGATGCTGAAGGAAAAGGCAAAGCTATGACTGAGGGTCTAGCAGATGATGAGCAACATTCATTACAGCTCATCACGCTGAATAAGAGATTGAGACATAAGAGGGCTCATATAACCAGGCGGTATCTGGAGAATGATGATCTTATCTCTAATTTGGAGCGATTTCAGTGACTATATGTCGAAGCCAGGGAAATGGTTGAGCATTGGAAATCAGCTTCTTTCCATGATCAGGAGTTCTGTCAACTGCCTGAGCATCCCAGTACAATACAACTGTTATAAAGGGTGCCTGAATTGATATTGACTACTGAAGAGAGAGTAAATAATCTACATTGGCAACGGCATTCTACTGCAGATTTTCATTCCCTAGCTATGGAATTAGAACTTTTTCTGGGAAACAAGCCAACATATAGATACATGAAGGATGTCAGGAGTCAATTAAAAGAGGTCTTAGTGCAAATGTAGATTTCCAGGGGAGTTCTGGATCAAAGGGTGCAAGCTATTCTTGAAGATTAGATTGTCACCAGCAGGGGACCTCAAACTCGAATGATAGTGGGAGAACAGGAAAATGCTCTCAGACGACTGTTTCAGCTGGTTAAAGTGACCAAAAAGATGATGCGGCAAAAGAACCATGCTGTCCTTAATTTCTTAGAATTTTTGTCTGATTCCCCAGTTCTCCTATATGCTTTACCAGCAAGAGGCAGAGTTGCCAAGATTTTTTCTAGCACTCTATCCTCAACACATACAGAACCAGTAGATCGGCTCACATACTTCAAGATTACTGATGATCTTCAGGATTGGTATGAGCGATCGACTGTGGAATGGAAAACCTAGCAAACACTTTTCAATGACGCTCTCCAACTGAATGATTTCCAGGAGCTAAGAGATGAGGTGCAGAGGATCAAACTGTGTATGGGACAGTGGAAACTTCAGCTCAGAGGTCTCACTAAGATCACCAACCAACTACTACAACTCACGGTTGAGTCCTCTAAAGTTTCTAAAAAGGACATTACGGATAAACCAGGCCTAGGACCCCAGTACAGAGAGATGGCTGAGATTCTCTTTGAATCTAGGATTAGAACTAATCAGCCTCTTCCAGAAGGATGGATCCATACAGCCTCGCATTGTCACAAACTAGCCAAAACTCATCTCACAAAAGGCAAACGCACGCTCTATGATCCTGACACCAAAACTTATCATCCTCTCACGCCTTATGAAGTCGAAATGACCACAGAAAGGCAAGACCATCTTGAGAAGGAGGCCATTTAGAGACTCATTCAGGAGAACAATGCTGGTACTGGGACTTCAGAAACACCATCAAGACCTAAGGGCAAAAGGAAGCGGGTTCAGTGGAAGGATACTAGGTAGTTCCATCTTGGTATTTGATGGAGGAATTTTTCAGCCGTCTCAGAATCAGACGATGGAGTTTTTCTAGAATTTTCAAAATCAGACGGTGGATTTTCTTAGCTGGGCGTGGATATCTCTTTGGCTGACACCCTTGAAATTACAACTATAGGGGGTGTCAAGCACTCAACAAAGCATGAACTATGGTATAAAGCCATGTTTCAGAAGGATCAAATGGTGGATTTTTTTGGAAATTTTGGAGTGTTACCAAAATTCAAGAAAGGAGGGAAGGATGTAGATGGCAGAGACAGTCTCACTGGCGGGGACAGTCTCACTAGCGGAGGTAGTTTCACTAGGTGGGAACCAGCTCTTGAAAAGCCGAGCAGCGGATTATTCAATAATTACCATGACGGTTACCACAGTAACTCCAAGAGGCTATAAATAGGACCCATTACATTGTAATCGAGTTGGCAATTGTTGGTTGTACTTTTGGGTTGTTTTATCTTTTGACTTCCTACCCTTAGTGTGTGGTTGTAGTCTTGAAGTTGTTCCTAAGCTACATTATCCCCACTTGTACTTTTACTCTATAATTACTAATACAGTAGTCGAGTGTACTCCAGCCAGATATTCTTTGTATCCATTCCTTCTGAATTTGAATCTGAATCTGAACACTAATTCCAGTCATTCTATTTGTCTATTTCTCATGAGGTGTATTCCAGTTCATGTAACTATTCTAGCTCAGTTTCTATCTTTTCCTCCATGTTCTACTGATTGACTAATGAATCACCAGTAGTTGTAAACTCTAACACTTGAATCAGCTATCTAAAGAGATTAGCTTCAATTCCAGGGGTCATCACCAGGTGGTGATACCTCCCCTACATCGATTGTACTAGTGTACGAGGTTTAAAAGTTCAATAATTATTTCCTTATTGGCCGAGAAGAGGGTCCAAGAGCTTTTACTTGGAATATTCTTTATAGTGCCAAGTAGTTCTTTTGGGGCAAAACCATTGGATCTATACTTCTTAATAAGGTGACATATCGCCTAAAAGGCAATAAAAGAGTCTGAGGATGAGTACATAACAATGTAGACCAGGCCAAGACAAGTCTTTAAAGCTACCTTATGTGGAGGATTACTCTTTCTCTTGACATATTCAATCTGGCCTAGGTTGAGAGTGTCTCTTTTCCAAGAGAATTCAATGACAAACTGTCGAGATAGGGGAGAAAGAAGTGACAGTTCAAAGTTCAGAAAGTTTGTTCTAGTCACAAAGTTGTTGCTAGCAATAGTCATGCATTCCATGAAAGTGTGTAACATTTAATGGCCTAGTAACTTCTGTGTAGCGGAAATTAGCATGATTATAGTGAGCATTTCATTAGAACAGATTCCTAATGAGCATAACAAGAGTGCTTGGGTGGAGAAAGCAGCAAAAAGTATAACACTTAGTTAGATAGCATGAACAATACTCCAAAAGAGTGAGAAATTAAGCTATTGCCAAAAATGAGGACCGGATTTAGGTCCCCCCTCCAAAAGGCTTTGTATTATGGTTTCTCGCATCAAGAGAGAGATTTTACAATACAATTCTTTGTGTTCCTTCAATACTATCTAGTGCAATGAAGATGGAAACTCTAAGCACTAAGCAAAACACTTATTAAACACAACATCAATTCCTTCACGGTCTCGGACCCAAGACCTCACACACCTTCAAAGATGGTGAGAGCTAGCACGGTATGAGAGTAGATTGAGAGGAAGAAGGAGTAGTCTTACAAGAAAGATGTACATATGCTCACATAATCACTCATATTAACATAGCTTAGCTTAGTAATTAGCATGGTAGAGGAGATGAGCATGCATTAAATCTTGGCTCTTGGTTGGATTTGCATCACAAGCCAAGAGTTGTTGGTGTATGCCTTCCTCCTCACAAGCTTGGAGTAGGTGATAAGCTTTTCATTAAAGCTTGAGAAGAGGAGAGAGAGAGAGAGAGAGAGAGAGAGAGAGAGAGAGAGAGAGTCTTCTTACTCCACACATGGACTAGTGTGTGTGTGTGTGTGTGTGTGTGTGTGTGTGTGTGTGTGTGTGTGTGTGTGTGTGTGTGTGTGTGTGTGTGTGTGTGTGTGTATAATGCCTTGAGAAAATCATCTCTCCCTCTCTCTCTTGGTCGACCCCTCTTGCTATTTGCTCATGCTCACACCCTATTGGACCTATCCAGGCTTAGCCAATGGAATTTCAAGAGCATAAGTGATAGCCTTATAACATGTGTCCCCCTTTCCCCTTTTGTGAGAGCTTTAGATAATTAATTAATGCAACTAAACTCTCATTGGACCCCTTTGTCTCGTGGCCAATAGGAATCAGGCAAGCCATTGAGCTGTTGAATGCTCATTGGACCCCTTGGGAGACTGTCCAATAGTCTTCTAGAGAGCTTAATTCTTATTGGTTCTTTTATTAAGTGTTTCTTAAATTAAGTAAACTAGATTTACTCTAGCCTAATTCTCATTGGTCCACCTTCATGGCCATCCAATAGGATTTGAGTACACCTTGTGGGCATTTGGGCTATGGAGCTAACATGTGTCCCTCATTCCCTTTGTGTAAAGGAGGCTTGTGAGTGTGTGTGTGTGTGTGTGTGTGTGTGTGTGTGTGTGTGTGTGTGTGTGTGTGTGTGTGTGTGTGTGTGTGTGTGTGTGTGTGTGTGTGTGTGTGTGTGTGTTTCTCTCTCATCCCCTACTTCTAGGGCTCGCCCCCTTGTATGTAGGATTCTTTGAAGACTTTTTGAGCACACACAAAGTGTCCAATTTTCCTAGTGTTTGACCTTTGGACATAATGTTTGAATTTTGGGACCTTAGCATTTTGGAAGCCTTAATGGTCTGAACCTTAGGGTCTTTAAAGCCCATTGTTGCACCTTGCTCTTTTGCAGATGGCCCCCCTTTGGATCCTTACTGTGGCCAGTTTGCCAGCTTAGCCAATATTCTAGCTTTTCCTCCTCTAGAACTTCCCCGTATTAAATGATCAGTTTAACATGAGAAATTCATTTAGCAGAACTAGACATTAGTTATTATGACAAAGTGGGTTCAATCTTAAGATTCTCGGGATATATTTGTGGTAGGCACTAAGCAAAAAAGGGGTTATTTAAACTTAATACATCATCCATATATTTGTATGTATGTTGAAAAAGAGTCAGATCAATAGTATTATCAGTTGCCTCTAACTATTTAAGTATCCATTTATACTCAAAAAAATCTAGGTAAACATTGCACATACCTTGTGAACAGGAGAAACCCATAGGTATACCATGGATTTGCCGAAAGCATGTGTCCGCTAGTTGAACAAAGCAGTTCTGAAAGAGCCATTCAATGAGATACATTAAAGTATTCATATTATAATAGGTAGGTGGTCCTTTGAGTGTGTTTTTTATCCATCTAGGATTTCTAGCAAGTTAGATGGCATGATGCCCCATCCCTTCCTCCTACCAAACACCATCTTACCAATATGATGTAGGACAAAGAAAAGCCCAGAAGGCTCTAAGAGAGAGATGTTTTCATAGCATTGAGTGATATCCAATGAGAACATAATAAAAATGTATTGTGGAAGATTAATGAATACTTCAGTAGCATTTTTTACAAGCCAAAAGTTATTAACCTTAAGGCCATTGAACGTTTTCACCTCTGTGAATTTCATTTCACAGATGTTATTGAAATCCATAAGAACGAAGTTAAGGCAGCAGTGATTACACTTGTAGCGTGTAACATAGCACAGTTGGAGGCATCTGAAATCCACCGGAACTTGTGCTTATGACTCTTATAGGTGGGAAAAAGTAATGGAAATTCAAAACTATGACTCTCTAGTTTAAAGTAACTAAGTGAAGCATCTGGGTATCGAATGGCTTGTCCTGGATCCATTTCAAAGAGCAAGAATTATGGTCCCTTAATCCTATCTTCAGCCGCTATTTTAGCTAAGTGCTTGCAAACGAAAGTGGGTATATGAGAAGCTTTGTCAAGCCCTACCACAAACCAATCATGTTGTAATTTACCTATCAAAGAAAAAAGTGAATGAGATCGCCATGTTGTTTCTTGGCTTACCCATGCAAGTGGGATTGATCCGATGCATGTTTGAAAGTAAGAGAACAATGAATCAAAAAGTCTAGCATGTTGTAGACTCTCTAGATCCAATATCTTGGCTATGTCAGCCAAGCAAGTCAGTAGTGCGGCAAAAGCCAAGTGTTGGTTTAAAGGTTGAAGTGGGATATGATTCAAACCTTTACCCAAAAGGTCTTTGATTTCTTGTGAACTGATTAAAGACAGGTCAATAGTGCATACATGCTGTATGAATTTATTAAAATCAGAGCAGTAGTTTCTTAAAAGAGAACACATACATGGTGGTTGTTTGTTAGAAGTAAAAAAGTCAGTAGAATACACAAAGTTCTTTAGGGGTGGATCAAAAGTCCAACCAAAAGTTGGTTCATCTAGCCTGTAAGTATTGCCAAACACATGTTGAAAAGCATAATGAATCAAACATTTGGGAGTAAAAAAATCAAATATTTGATTTGTAAAGTTGCAATGCACAATCTGCTTCCTTAGATTATCATCTTTGGATAGAAATGGCTTTCTAGAAGCAATCCAGTTGATCTCAAATAGCAATACAATCAAGAGTTAAACATTTTCTTGATCGGGAGATTCTTCCCTCTTCTTTTAAAATATCTTCTAGCTTTATTATGACCTTCAAAAGACCAAGGTGTAGAGGATGGGGATAAAAAGGAGGTGATGGAGTGTGAGGTAGAACTAGTCAGCAGAGGTCTTTTTAAGGTGGGCATCTCCTCTACATCTAGTGAAGGTTTGAGAAGAGACAAAATATGTTTGATACCTTAGCAACACTAAGATTTGATAGCAAGTGGCAGTGTGCTTCTACATGAAATTCCTAAAGTGGAGATACACGATCTGGGCTCGCACCGCTTCCTTAGCTTGATCACCAAGCCAAGCACAAATCATAGGGATAAAATGCTCCTCATTATGTGAAGGAAAGAGGTCCTCTAGATGGTTGAGCAGGAACCCGATTGCATGATCAAACCAGAGGATGTTGCTTTCACAGTCAGCTTTTGCATCCAAAGCTTTGCATGCGCACTTGATGTAAGGACGGTAGATGTTCCAAATTAACTCCGAGTAGAACTCAATGCTTTTTTTAGAAAAGGTCATTGTCCCCTTGGTTCTGACATAAATGCCAGACATAACTGGACATTTCCTAGATGTGCATACTAAAAGGAGCTTTTATGACATCACCTTTATCCAAGAACTGAACCCCTTGAGGGTTTCTAGGTGACAGTCTTCACTTGTGGAGGCTGGTAAGGTTGTGAGGAAAACCCAAGTCTCAATAGAGATGGGTGAAACAAAGGCTTTGTTCTGAATCTCCCAAAGCTCATGGTCAAGCTCGATTCCCTCAATGGCAGTCTGCCTTGGAGGTAGGAATGGAAAACATTTAGAGACTTTTAGAACCAACTCGAGTAGAGAGGTTTCACTTGATGAGCTAAGTCCTTGTTGAAAAATTTTAGCTGCTTCTAGAGCTGCGTCATCCCTACAAAAGAGGCCATTTGGGGCCTTAGCAGGATCAAATGATTTAGTGGTGGCAAAGCAAAAGTTAAGGCCACAAAGTTTCCTGATAAAGTTGGATAGGTCAGATCCCTTAGCCAAGAATTGCAATAGATCCGATTTATGACTTAATTCAATGGGAGAAAGGTTCGAAGCCAGCTTCTATAGGTGGAGCAGCCTTTCCTTTGCATCAGCAACAACCAGATTTGCAAGGATAAGTACCCAGTAGGTAAAGGTTAACAGATTCATGATGGATTCATGGGTCTCCGTAACCTTTGAGTATTGGTCTAGGAGGGAAATGGCCAAGGGATCTCGGAATAGTTTAATCACGAGAAGGAAAGCCGGAGAGAAGGGCAGGGTAGAAGGTTCAAGAGCAACAGAGATAGGGACCATCTGAAGTAGCATAAAAAAAGTATAAGTGAAATCAAAATGAGACGTAGGTAGGTAATCCATCTTAAAGAAAACCAAGACAAAGGTCATAGTGGTTGTGTGGGATACCCCCTATCCTAGAAGATATAATTATAATCCATATCATTTGTGGACAAAAATATTGTAGACTAGGTCTTTGTATCTTAGGTCTGAACAGGCCCAAGAGCACCCATGTGCTTATGGAGAGAGAGTTCTAATTATTAACATTATACATAACACATGAGAAAACAATCACAGACCTTAGACTACAATTTCAGTAAACAATCATGTATTCCTTAGACAGTTTATCCAAAAAATACATCCCAGTTACAGGCCGAAGGTAGTAGAATGGTCTTGTAGAATGCAACAAGAGAAAGGACAGCATGTCTTCTTTTCAGTCCTCACAGCAACCAAGGAATGAGAACCCTTACATGCATCCACAATAAGAAAGCAACCTAGAGGTTAGATTTCAAATATCATTGTAGGTAACTGGGGTGACCTAGTTGTCATCCATGTCACCAAGGTAACAGACAAGAAAAATATGCTATTAAAAAAGGAAAGTAATAAGTGAAAACTTTTCTTTGGAATTCTTCCCATTCCAAAACATTAGTATCTACCTATACTAACCATATTCAACCCCTGTTCAGCGAAAAGCATGTGTATTGTTTGGGCTAGTATGTGTAAAGGCATACCAGATATATATATCTCTTGAAAATCAACTAGTAGCTCAACGATATCAAATAAATTATCATGTCCAAGCAGCTGTTCTGCTAAGCATTAGCCTAGTACAGCAGTAAACATTCTTATACAATTTAGCCATCCTAAGCAACCATAAGGCTCATAAAGTTAACAATATATACCAAGGTTACATAGATTTCATACTACAACAGAATATAGAATTAGCTATAGTGAAAGAGGCAATAGGAGGAAGAAATATCATAGCATAGAGTTCGGGCCAGTAAAGGCATACCAAAAAACCTATAAATTGATATCTCCAACGACTCAACCAAATAGCACATGTTAGCATGTCTAAGCACCTAATGTGTTGAGCATCAGTCAAGAAATGCTAGTATGTAGCAAAGTTACCTGTAACTTTTCATCTTTGAACCAGTTGTAGTGAAGGAGATAGTAATATGAGGTTATACAATAGTACAGCAAAAAGCATCCGTCAATCATCACTTAGAGAATGTTTTTTTTTTTTTAAAACCCGATGTTCTAGACCACCAGTTACCTATGATCAGCAAACATGTAGTGGATTAGTTGATACTAACAATCGAAAAGAGCTCTATTTTAGAGGCTTGTACAGTGCACATCTAGCCTAGATGTGTGAATTAAAGTTGAAATCAAAAGAAAGGCTTCCTATATATGTTGGGTAGAACAGTTCGACTATCTACATAGCACCGAAAGGCCCTTCGTACAAACCAGAGTAATACCAAGCTACCCCATATTATAATGCATCTCAGTCATAGGCCAAAATCAAAGCCAAAAGAGCAATATAAACCCCAACACAAAGCACTACTAGGAAAAAGTTAGGGTTAGTATTTTCGGAAGACCATTATCATAAAATAAGGTCAAGGAATAGCTATACCCTTTTATGGGTGATGAATAGGCCAAAAGAACTGTTGCACAAAGTCCTTACCATCCATGAAACAAGCAAGACCAGTCATGCATACCCTCTCAGAAAACGTTCACGTAGAGACCAAACATACCAATTCTCAGAAAACAAGTTTTTGATTGGTTAGCAGATGTTAGACTACTAAACCCTCTAAGACAAGTAAATGGAAGCAAGAGACTAGTAGCAATGTGGCCATCCTTTAGGAAACAAAAGCCCTTTGATGCTAATCCTAGCAGAGCAAGTATTCTATATTTTCAGAGTAGTAAACCATGTTTCCATGATATGCTTCATACCTCAGAGGATTCAGCAGCCACCTTCTTGTTGGGTGCCATCAGGTTTGCAAGCAACAGATTTGAATGTAGCACAAAATCAATTCAAGGCATCTAGAAACAAAAAGGAAAAATACTAAATGGAAACTAAGTGAGCATGGGGCTCACCTTATATAGAGAGGCAAGATATCTTCTAATTATCGAAGCCACGCTCAACCGGCCACAGAGCCCACGTTGGAGAGGGCGGAGCAGAGATGGAGAATCGCCACTTGCATCTGTAGTTGGATATGGATCAGATCTGCAAGGTCAATTTACCAAGAGCTATGGACCCACATCCAGAGAGAGTGGGGGATGAGACCTCTTGTTACCATATACATGTGGTAGTGATGTGTGTGAACACACTAGGACCGCCCCATCATTTTTTCCCTCTTTAGGAGGTTTTTTTTGCCAAGCATTGTATGTAAACCCATCACTCTACGGCTATCTATCTTTCCATTGCACACTAAGTAACACACTCTCTAATGTGTTCCTTGAGCTTCCTTCATCTTCTCCAAGCTGTGTGCGTTTCTTTGCAACCCTAATTCCAACAATTGGTATCAGAGCAGGTTGTGTCCTCCCGAGATTAGTCGCCAGCTGCTCCAGCACACGCCTGCTCACTTTCTCCAATTTCAGTGAGGTTTGGCGAGTGTTCGTGGGTCAAAAAAAATTTTGGGAGAGCTTACAGAGCCGAGTCTGGTCAGATTTTTTATTCGGGCTCAATTTGGCCTACGTTTCCACTACAGGCAGGTTTCCACAGGCAATTTCGTCATTTTGTGCAGGATTTTTGTCAGTGTCGTTTTTTGCATAACAGGTGCCTTACAGTATTCCACAGTTTGTGCTATATAGCATGTGTTGTTCCTACTCTATTTCTCCTCTTTTCAGGCAGTTTTCACATCAGGTGCAGCATTTACCATGGCTGACAACAACACAGATGGAGATGTTTGTTGTTGACGAGAGGTTGGATGGAGACAATTACCCTATGTGGGCTTATATGATGCAACACATTCTTGTGTCAAATGAATATTGTGTAGGGCATTGATGTACGTCCTGGTTCTAAGGATGTAGGCGATGTTGAGGATGTTGCAAGTCTTGCTGCAAGGATTGCTGCTATTAAAGTTGTTTTGCCTATGGCAGAACAAGCTCGTTGGGATGTAAAAGGATGTGTAGGCGCATGCATTGTTTGCGTTGTGTGTGAAGCGTACCATTGTTCCTCACATTCGTTCAGCAAAATCTGCAAAGCAGGCTTGTGATATTCTAGCAGTTCTTTATGCAAGCTGCAATGAGGCTAAAGTTGCTTTGCTGCGTAAAGAGTTGGAGTCGAATATTATGCATGAGGAAGATGATACAGACACTTTTCTTGTTGGTGTCAAGGATAACAATGAGAAACTTATTTCTGCAGGTAAAGTCATGTCAGAGAGTTTCCTTATGCAAATTGTTCTTGATGCCTTACCAGATTCTTACCAGACTTTTGCTAGTACTTGGAGACTTATGACCCAAAAAACTCTAGAAGTTGTCAAGTTTGATGCATTATGCACATTGCTGTTGCAATAGTCACCTTCCAAAAAAAACAAGACTAGACAGCATGCAGTTAAACGGGATTTTATTGCTTCTCAAAGAAAGGGTGGTAACAACAATGCAGCCACTTCTTATGGATCTACTGCGAGTGGCAAAACTTTTGTTCCCAATGCTTCTGTTGGCAGCACTTCGTCTGGCAATTCTGGTGATAAGGGCAAAAACAAGATGCGTTTCCATTATTGTAAAGCTATTGATCACTTGATCAAGCAGTGTCTAAGTTGAAGGCCAAAGAGGATAAGAAGAAAGAGGGTGGTTCCACTGCAAATGTTGGTTCCACTACAAATGCAGCCATTGTTGAGTCTTTTGTGAAAGGAGACTGTGATGCTGATGTTGATGCAGAATGGGCTTGTAGTGCAGAGTGCACTTACAATCCTGCTATCCATGATGCATACTTCTCAGTTGCTGCAGATTCACTGTTTGCCGGTCGCCGCGACGAACGTCCATAGCATAGCTCTCACGCATCAACATAAAATATCAATACAAGGGAAGCGACCAGGATGAGGCATGGAAACTGACTAGGGTGTCATTCCTAATGAAGTGAACTCAATGAGATGCAACTACTAACTCTACAAGCAAATCATACACACTAAAGCCAAGTAATCTGCTTGTGTCCTTCTACACAATTCTACAGTCATCACATCCGTTTACCATGTAAATCATATCGGATTCGCACGAAACTTGAAGGGAAGCTACAGGGGACTATCAGGAACATATCCTATCACTGTCACAGCATTCTAGAGAGGTACAAAGATCGCGATCGTTCATCTCAAGGTCAGCAAAAACAGTGAACAGGTGATCCTAAAGGGTCGTTTTAGGGTCCCTAAAGCCTCTCCTAGGGTCAAAACAACATAAAATCCCATATAAGCACTCAAAATAGCGATTTGAGGTCTCAAACTTGTAGTTGAAAACCTACACCGAATCTTGAATGATTACACTTGAATGGAAGAGCAAAGTAAGAGGAACACAATGCAATAAACGAATCTGAATTTGGATTACCATAGCCACAGTAGCGAAGATTACAAGTTGGATCAAGAAGAAGCTCTCAAACATACGTTGTCTTCTCAGTTTCTCATAAAAAAGATTGTGTTCAAACTTACAAAATTGACCTTTATAGTTTAGGTCTTTACAAATGGGTTGTCCGGCCAAAAGCTCCTAAACTTCTAACTGGCTCTCTATTATACAATTGCTCCCAAAAAAATAATCATAAATTCTTTTACAAGTTCTCGGCTTAGAGATTCTCTCTTACAAAAGAGTTTTACAGGGGTTTCCCACAAAAATGTGACTCCTTCTTTGGAAACCATTGCTTCGTTGCTTCGTCCGCCAAACACTCCCCCCTTCCTTATCCTTGCACATCCTCGTGCATGTTCAAAGCTTTGGTCGTTGATGGGGCTCCAAGGAGGCAAGAGTTGCTGAAAATCTTCGATTGCGTAGTACCGCCTCCAGGGCTTCTTGATGCTGTCTGAAAGGGTTTTCACTCAGTGTGTGCTGGTGTGCTACGTACCATGCCTTGAGGTTCTTTGCCATAGGATGAAAGATCCTTGAGTCAATTTCGAAGAAGACGAAGGCCTCTTCAAACGTCTACAAGTAATGTGAAGGCAAGTACATTTGTCTTGAGTACATTGCCATGAGAATATGTCATGGCGGCGAATCTTAGAGATTCCAGCAGATCCCTCTATGCCCTTCCAGGAACAGGTTCCACGGATGATCGTCCCCTTCAGTGTCTTTGAACACCTGGATGTAGGTGACGGTCATTCGGGCTATCTTTACCATCATCTCACAGGCCACATCAGGGACATCCCGCAGCAAGGTGATTGTATAATTCAGAGTGTTGACTACATAGGCTACTGTAGGAGGACTTTGCACTGTTAGGACTAGGTAGTTGAGCTTTTGCTGCCTCGAGCCTTTCCATGTGGCAAACTCCTTCCATGTGCGTCTTCTAGGGATTGGGCAGAAAGTAGGATCTATTTGAATGTGCTGAGGAGAGTTGTGGTAATTGGTTAGATCCTGTGGCCGCTTGTCCAGCCACTTCTACCTCCATTTAGGGTGATCTTCAATGAGAGCCTGAGCTTCTTCAGCTGTCAGTGCTACACCTTTGTAATCTCCGTCTTTGTTTCATGGCAGGGTCGTCAGCCGCATTTTCTCCTTCCATAGGATTGCTTCGTGGCATATCAAGGGAAAAGGTAAGTACTCATGGCCAAATCCCTCCACCTGCTCTTCTGGCTATAAGAACTCCAGGGCCGCTGACTTCATTATCTTCTTTTTGCATATCATGTAATGTTTTGTTGGTCTCTCTGGCATGTCCTTGATGGTATGAGTTAGATCATCTCTTATGTCTAGATTTGCCTCTGCTGATCCTTGCTTTTGTTCTCCTTGGTGTGATGTTTCAGGCAAATCAGGCATTTCTTGTCCTAGCAGCAGTTGCAGTTGTACTTGGGCTTCCTCTGTTCTGATTTGCTATTGAGAAATCATGTCTTCTTTTTCTTTCAGCAGTGTCTCGCTGATCTGCCTGTGTGTCTCTATTTCTGCTCTCGCCGCTGCCAATTGCTGCTCCAGCTCTTTTACCTTTTGCTCGTTGGCCGCCGTCTGGGCCATCATTCCCGATAAGAGCAGTTGTCTTTGAAGTTTTTCTTGCTCTAGCCCCCCTTTCAACGTTGCTAGGGTGTTCTCTGATATAGCATTGTCTCATATAGAGACCAATGCTCCAGCAAGTTCCTGGTTAGCCATCAAGGTTGTCAGAGTACTTTTGATAGTGATGTATGAACTATTAACCCTCTGAAACCTTGCACTTTCGTAAGCAAGCTACTCCGTCGTTTTCTTTAAATTTCTATCCTAGGCCTGAGGTACACTGATCACTCGAGACTGAAATGATCATCTCCGTCCTTGTAGAAGATTATGAGCTCCATTCAGGGTTTTCTACTACTGTGCTGACTCCTAGTCAGACAGGTATGCCTTTCAAACCACCCCTCATAATTTTCAGTCAAATTTTGGTAGTTGTAGGTCAAATTTCCCGATTCGGGTGTGTTTGAAAAATTTGGCCCATTCTATGAGCAGAATTTGTGGATTTTCATGACCCGAAGACCATTTTTTGCAAGAGAGGATACAGACAACAAATTCTTCTTGATCCTTGGAACATATAAGACATCTGGCAAGCATAAATATGAACCATCTGAAATGGTAATCAAAATCTTACCAACGCCTTTGATTGGATAAGAAGCATTATTTGCACATGTCACCTTCTTTCCTGCTGGAGCTGCATACAATGAACAAAACAAATCCTTCCTTGAAGTAATATGCCTGGATGCACCACTATCAAAGTACCAAATCATTTGTGTCTCGTCAACACTGTAAGCAAAAAAATATGAACATACTAAGAAAGCATAAGAATCCTGCACAAAGTTTGCAGACTCTTCTTTAGCTGTAGAAGAATCACCAGAAGCTGAAACAACCAAACTTGACTCTTTCTTCTTTTCTTTAGCAATTCGCTTTTTACACTCACTAATGTAGTGACCAGGTTTCTTGCAGTAGTGACATTTACCTTTCTTCTTGGACTTGTCAGAATCACTTTTAGACTTCTCTGAAGACTAACCTGCACCAGACTTGGAGTGATGAGCACTCTCTTTACCCTTTTTTTTGTTATGTACAACAAGAGCATGATCTATACCATCCACCTATAAAGACTTGTTCTTACGTGATTGATCTTCCTGCAATAGCAAAGCCACTAACTCTTCAAAACGAAGAGTCTCAGGATTAGCTCGCAAAGACAGAGTCAAAGAGTCTGAAAAGTCAAATAAGATGGTGGTAGTGAATTGAGTGTTTTGGAAACCAAGTCCTTCTCTGGAATCACTTCATCAATGCTAAGCAATTGCTCTTTAAGATCCCTGATTTTTGTAAGATGCTCGACAATATTGTCACCTTCGTCCATCTGTATTTTGTCAAGTTGTTTCTTCAAAAACTCTATTCTGGCAGCGTTTCTTCCTCCAAACATAGCTTGGAGAGTGTCCCAAGCATTCTCAGAAGTTGTGCAATATCTGATATGTGGTGTGATTTTCCTCTTTATGGTTAAGGCAATCACAGCCATAGCTTGTGCATCTTTAGTATCCCATTTCTTTTGCTCTGGAGTGACTTGTGAGGGTCCTGCACCAACAGCTGCACCACGACCAGGCGTGGCAGGTGTAATGCTACCTGGACGAACTTCATCTCCAGATACATAATCCCACAATCCTTTACCAACCAAAACATTTTTGGCCATAAAAGAACAAAGAGAATAGTTGGTACCATCCAATTTGTCTTCGGATGTAAACGCACCAAAAATCTCTTTCTCCATAGATTGAGCCATAATGTGGATGCACACAAGAGAGAAAAAGAACCTCCAAGAGATTCAGAAATCTCCTCTCCAATGCAAGCAAAACTCTACACAAAATCTCAGCACAAAGCTAAGACAAGCTACTTCCCAAAAGAACTGTTTACCTGAAGAAAATCTGTCAAAAAGCACACCCTCTTGATCTAAACGCCTCCGAAAAGTAACTTCTGCTACGCTACTCAGAACAAAATTCTGAGGGCTCGAACGACTTCAACAGGGGGGTAAAACTCCAAGTCACCTGATGAGAATAGTCCCGGAACGTCGAGGATGCTCCCACGAGAAAATTTTCCGAAAAATGCCTGAAAACTGCGATTGCGCACGCGGACGCGAAAACGTAAGTAGAGGCTCTGGAAATCACCTTGCTCGGATACCAATTGTTGAAGATGATGAAACAAGAAATAGAAGGAAGATAGCAACTCAGAGTAGGAAGAAGATGGAGAAGGAGAAGACACAGAGCTTGCATACGAGATCTCTGTAGTCTATCTCTCTGTATTAGAATAATAGAGTATTTACAAACTCAAAGCTACAAAGCTTATATGAGACCCTAAGAGATAAGGTGTCCTTTCACACCAGATGTCTAGGGGGGAAAACCCAGTGGGAGAAAAGTGCCCCTGGTGAAGCGCGTATACACACTAACACTACTACATGTCTACAATTTCTATGTTGAAGAGATATGCATTTGGCAAACCATCATCAACTCCTACAGGGTTTTCTCCATGCACCATTCTAGATAAATGATCCACCCTTTGGTATTGAAGCGGTCTGGGGCGGGCAACAAGAAGAGCAACCTCTAGACACCCTTCAAGGCTCCCGTGCTGCTCAATGGGGCTGGGGCACAACACAACACAAACCAAAACAACAAACCCACACTCAAATCCCAACTACACAAGGGGCACCACCTAGTTTAAGAGCGAACTAGGACGCAAAAGAGGAGAATCGTTAGAGCAACCCACAAACAAGCAAGGAATTTAGACTAACCCTAACACCATTGGAACACTCTCATACACTAAAACACGAGAGAGAGAGAGAGATGGTGCTCGGGCTGCTTTGAAGTGTATCGTTAATGATCAAGCAAACATAAATATATATATGTAAGAAAGAGAGAGAAGGGGGAAGAGGGTGCTTGTTGCACTAATGCCTTCTTACAAATCTGTCATGACCAATCAAAGTGAGATTAGTATTTGTTCAACATAGCCTGAGTAAATTACACCACAACACATCACAAGAAAAAAGCCACCCCAATCACTGTCTTAAGGCTAGGGGAGTCCTCTCCACCCTGTCGCCCTCTTACAGCATGTGGGATTTATGGCTAAATTGATAACAGTACCCGGAGACAAGCTATCAAGAACTTACATAAAACACCAAGACACTTACACATCATTATTGTCCATGACTTCACATTGAAAGGGAGACAAGGTATCCATGCTTAGTCCAAATTCACCCTCCTTGATTCAGCAAATGTTGGGCTTACTCTAGTAGGAGAAATGATAGATTTCCTACTCTCAATTTAATGATCACTCTCTCTTACAATGGCATAGAGTTCCCTTGCTAATCACCCCTAATACAACACATACATATGCCTAATGCCAATGAGATTCCACTCAAGAACTCCTTCTCAAGAGGTTGAGCTTGGCTTCTCAAGCTATAGCATAGTGCTCTTTCTTCTCCCTTTTTTGTGCTAGCTAAACCCTCCTTTTATAGCAATTTTGAAGGCTAGGGTTACTCCTCTAACCATGGTTGGGTTATATTTTCAGCAATTTACCTAATTTCTTTTGCTTGGAATTATCAAGAAGTTGGTGGGGTAAAAGAGAGAGGAGAGAAATGGAGGTGATAGGACTTTTCATAGTGGGTTAGTGTTAGTAGAGTTAGTATTAATTTATAAATGGAATTGGATATTTACAATGGGAGTATCCATGTAGGATACAAATAAGGAATAAAAACTCTTAAGAGGTAAGAAAAGGTGGATTTCTTACAAGGTTGATGCTCCAAGTGTCTTGAGTAGGGCCAATTTTGACGCTTGTTGACGGTCCACTAGCTATGACGGTACATTTTTTCTCCACTCTTGACCTTCCTTGAGAGACAAGGTAATTGAAGCTGAGTAATCAACCACCATGATGCTGTCTTTTAAGAGAAGAGGCTAAATTTTGTGGTTTTTTTGATAGATATGGGTAATTTGGAGGAGGAAAAATGAGACTAGGTGGTCAATTTTGGAATGGAACTGTGTGTGGGAGGTATGAGTTCACCATGGTTTCTCTTATTCTTCAAGGTTGAGGAGAAGGTGAGTAGGGTGTAGAGAGAAGTGGTGAGAGAGGTGGGGATGATGAGTGGAGAAGTGTGTGTGAAAGAGGAAAATGATAAAGTGGAAGAGAGAGTGTCGCTGCATAGCATGGGAAAACTGGGGTCCACTAATAAAATCATAGCTCACAGCTCGTAGCTCAAAAAAATATGAAAAAATTTGAGGCAAAAGTTCAGCCCACGAGCTACAACTTTTGTTTGTATCACCTTTTCAAATTCGGAGAGCAAGTGAATTTTAAACATTCAGCAAAACCGATCGTTTTTTTCCACTGCACAAGGTCCTTGTGGGGTCCTTCTTTGGATGATTCTTTTGAATACCTCCAAGAGTGAGCCCTCCATAGTGCATGTATGCATGCCACCTACCCTTGACCTTATTTGGTAGGTCTATAATTGAAGATATTGTTGAGATCATGATATAAGTGAATAGTACAACTAAGAAAATCAAACATTGAGGGGTCTAAAAAATATGTACTTGTCAAATATAAATAATATAAGTGGAAAAAATATAAAGGGGTCAAAAGAAATCTCTCTCATTATGAGGCTACCATAAAAAGATAAATATTTTTGGTGTTCTAATTTTTTAGAAAAAAAACAAAATAGATGTAGGAAGGGAAAAATCACAATAGTGAAAAAATATACACATAAATAAAACTAGTTTTTTTGGATTTTTGTTGGGGTGGAGTTACACCAAATATAAGAGAAGCTTACATGAAAATATTTCTATATGGAATAAAGAGTATGAAAAATGGTAAGAAAAATTGTGGTAATGGTGAGGCAATGTACAGAGCATAAATAACACACACCTAGGTAAAAATATTTAAATAAATACCAAAATAATTATGAAAAAATCTTTTATTTAGGCCCTATATACAAAGAAATATTTACATACGCATGGGCCATAATATACTTATATTTTTTATGTTTTTTATTTTTTGGCTCAACTAGCCCAATGCCTAGCTAATTGAGGGTTTTTTATTTCAGTAAGGAGATATGGGAAAAGTCCCCTAACTCACACGCACCTATATACAGTGAAAGGGTGAGGGTAACCACAGTGTAAGAGTGATTTGATAGGGGGGGATAACTCACTATGGCAATCACAGAGAGCCGAAAAACGGCTATAAGTATGTAGTTCCTTTTTTTACTACAACCGTGAAGTCAAACTCAAGCAGTATGATGAACCATCGTACAATCCGCCCCATGCTACAAGGTTTGTTTACCAAGTACAGCAGTGCTTGGTGATCAACAAAGAATACAAATTTATTGGAAAGTAGGTAATGTCTAAACTTTTTCACAGCATAGATCATACCCAAACCCTCCCGTTCAGTTGTTGTGTAATTCTTCTCTGCACTGTTTAGTTGTCTACTGGAGTAACTGATTGGAAAATCCATGTTTTTTTCTCCAGGTTGTGTAAGTATGCATCGTATAGCATATGCTGATGCATCTACGTGGACGTGGAATATCTTTTCCTAATCCGTAGCCTTAAAAATTGGAGCGGATATCAATCTTTGCTTCAAAGTTTGAAAAGCTTTCTCGCACTCATCTGTCCACTCAAATTTAGTTATCAACACGTAAAGTGGTTTTGCAATTATAACGTATGAGTAGATAAATCTGCGATAATATCCACAATGGCCCATAAATTCATGTACCTCCTTTACCCTCATTGATCGTGGTAGATCGACAATTACACTGATCTTCTCCATGTTTGTCGAAATACCATTTTTGGACACTATATGTCCCAATATTTTTCCTTGTCTTACCATGAAGACACATTTCTCCAGATTCAGGCAAATCCAATACAGTCTGCATTTGTTGAACACTTTGGTCAAGTGCTCTATGTGCTCCAATCTTACGAGAGAGTGAATGCACAAGTCATCCATGTAAATTTCTAAGAACTGTCTTAGATATTCTTTAAAAGCATGACCCATCAGCCTCTGAAATGTGGCTGGTGCATTCGTTACGCCAAAAGCCATTACCCTGAATGCAAAAATGCCCCATTCAATTGCAAAAGCCGTCTTGTGCTGATCCTCCGGCTTTATTGCGAGTTGGTTGTAGCCTAAGAAGCCATCTAAGAAACTGTAATCTTCTTTTCCTGCCACTCTTTCTATTACATGATCAGTAATGGGTAGGGGATAGTTGTCTCGAATTGTAGCAGCGTTTACCTTCTTGAGATTGACGCACACTCTCAACTTTCCATTTTTCTTCGGGACCACCACAATCGGTGAAACCCAGTCAGTGTGCTCAATTTCGTAAATAAACTCTACCTCTTTCAGCTTATCTATCTCCTCCTTGATCTTCCTTGCAAACGTCTCATTGTAAGTATAAGGACGTTATCTGCTTGGTTTAGCGTCATTCTTAAGGGGTATTGTGTGTTGACAGATACTTGGATCCACTCCCTTAAGATCTTTGTATGACCATGAAAACACATTTCTATACTGTTTTAGAGTAGCTATCAAAAGCTTTTCCTCTTCTTCAGTAAGATGTGTGGCAATATATACAGGTTTTGGATCTTCTCCTGGCTCTGCTAGATCTATTCATTTGGCTTTTTCAGGACGTCGTATGATGTAGTGGGTTCCTTCAATTCCCTGATTCGTTGCTGCACCATGATTCTTCTATCTTGTATGGTATACTTCTTATAATGGGACGGCACATCCATCTTGTCAGAATTCGTGTCCTCATCCTTATCCATTTCAGTTGTCCATACGTCTTTGAGGGTCTGTTTGAGCTTATTGTACTCCGCCTTCGGCTCTAGCACTTTCTCGACCAAGACTGATCCACCTGAGGATGCTTTCCTTGTCTTGTTGTTGTCCTCAGCAGTTTTACTATCTCTCTCTTGTTTTAGTTGCTCTTTTGTTTCATGTAATTCATTTTGCATGGCAATTTGGGTTTTCATCCTTCTTGCTTTCATTCTGTCTCGTTTCGCCTTCCAAGATTTTCGATGTGTTCTCACAGATAAACTCTCGTTTTTTGTGGGTATTGGCAACTTGACCTTTTCTTTCAATGGCCTGTTTTTCTCTAAGTCCTTGGCCTGGGCTCTGGTTACCGCCTTGATCTGGATCATGGGTTCGGTTTCTGATCCACTGCTTGCACTTGGTAACACCCCCACAATATTCATAGTTTCTTTTCCCTTGTTGTCCGGATTCCTTGGGAAATCTGGCAGTATGTGATTCACACCACAACCATCACAAAAGCCAAAAAAATTCACTCTTTCTCCTTTGAAAGGGCAACTACGCTCCCAATGATCTGAACTTCCACAGTTATAGCACGGTCCAATTGGTGGTTGATTTTGAGGAGGTGGTCCCATAGGTCGTCCCGTCCTATTAGGATATCCTCTTGGTTTGTAGTTCTAGTTCGCAATGAACATTAACGTTCTTTCGTCCACCAAATATTGATACCCTCGAAGGCTGTGCTACATAAGTTGGTGGTGCCATACCCTCGTTATTTTCCCATGGTTAATAGGCTTTGACTGCGTGCATATATGGTTCAGGTTCAATTACGTAAGGCTCATTCGGTTCCTCGTAATAAGAAATTTGAGTTGTATTATTTGTTCCTGGTGATGCTTCGTAAGGTTGAGCATACCTACTCATGGCCCTATTTTCCTGCGGTAATGAAGGTTGTTGACCCAACACAGGTTGAGGTCTGTCTGCTCCTGCTACCATATTCACATTTGGCCCAACTTGATATCTTGGAGGAGGTGGTTGGGGTGGTCCTACTGGAGGTCCATACGGCCTTTCCCTCACATAGTTTTTGTTGTAAAAACACACATCCGTGCCATGGTTCGCCCATTTTTGCTCTATGGTGCACCATTTCAGTACTCGTCCATTCGCAATTAGTTCTTTTGGCTGTTGTGTGCACCACGGTGTCAGGTGATGCCCCCCACATATGTCACATATCCTCATCTGAGATTGTCTCATCACTGGAATTGATCTCATATGTTGTTGCATTCTCTTTGTTACTTCCTCTATCATTTGGTCAGCTGTCGGCATCAAAGAAGCTTGAGCATCTTTCTTGGTAGAGGGTTCACTCTTAATAGATGAAGAGCCACTAGTTACTGAATCAGTATCCTCTGACCCTTCCCCATATGCTTTGCAGTTATCAACAAGATATAACGCTTCCCTTGTAACCTGTTCAAATGTGCTACAGGCTTTCAAGTGAAGGTCCTTTTTCAAGGTTTCGTTTCTAAGTCCTTCAATGAAGAGCACAGACAATCTCTCGTCCTGCGATAATTCTCTCCCTGGGCACCTCTCGATGTATTGCTTGAATCTCAAGGATTCTTCCTTCACTTTTTCGTTCTCCTTTTGTTTAAATGCATATATCTGTGATACAGTATTATGCTTTATACCCCGTTTTGAGAATTCTTCCGTGAACTCCCGCAATACATGCTCAATATTTAGACAAGTTTCAGGGTTCAAAGGTTGAAACCGTGTTAAGGCCGTCCCTTCCAAGGTCAGCCCGAATCCCTCATATCGAGTATGAAAATCAGTGATCTGCTCTGCTCTTAAGACTTGCTTGAAGAGCGACAAATGGGCATATGGATCCCCTAATCCGCTATACTTCTTTGGCATGCACTTCGCTTCCAGGGATGGCCTCATCCGTCTCTGGTCTGCGACCAATCTCAATGCTCCCGCGTCTTGACTTAATCGTTCTCGTACATCATGGATATCGTGGGTTGCTCTCGGTGGTTCCCCTGCCACGAATCTACTACTAGGAGACGAATGTGATGGTGTGGCTACGAATGTCGAGCCTACTGTAGTATGTGTAGAGATAGGAACTGCACTTCCCTGATTCGTAGCCATTGATTCTCTAGAATGTAATGTTCCCATGGGGCTTGGCATGGAATACAGAGGTCGACTGAAAGAATCATCTACATGAGTCCTCTCTCCACTTGTTGCCATTGGGTATGGCATGACAGTTGTAGGTGTTGGTCTCAGTGGGCTTGGAGTGACATAATAATGGTGGAGTGGTCCCCCAAAGTACGTATATCCTTCCAACTCCTTTTTATCGATTGTTGCGTATCATCTTCCATACTTGTCGTATGCGACGATTTTTGTTTCTGATCCCTCTGTGTAGGTGAAGACATAAAGTCTTTTCCACTCTGTCAACTCATAGACGTAGGGTTCCTCGCATCTATAATAGAGATCTTCCTCTCCATTATTATACTTGTATAATCCCACGTAGACGTTGTCTGTGTTGACTCTCAAAGTTTCATTTTCTCGCCTTAACCTCTCATTAGGGAAGATCATTGTTGGTGCTTTCTCCTCAGGTTCCTCATCTACTTTGGCTTTCGTGCCCATCAATCCCCACTTGTCCACAATGTTAGGATTCATAACTACCAGGTACATGATACCTTCGTCATCTAGGTACCTATCTCCTCTATAGCTCACAGGCACTAAGTCCTTGAACTCACTTGGTCTATCTTCTATTTTCACACAGTAGCGGTCCATACCATCTTTGTAGATCTTGGCACCTTGCTTGTTGTCATACTGATACTTGATGAACAATAGCTTCATTGTGGCCGAAGGGTTTGATGGTCCTGCTACCATGTTTTTCTTTTGTTTAGTTTTAAATGTCCCAAGTTTTCCGTGAAATACTCGTAAGATCTCTCTGAAGAAGTATCGGAAATACTTTCTTCAGGGATCGGCTCTAACGGTTGTACTACACCTTGGTTTACACTCTCCTCCGTTGATAAAACACTTGCTTGATCCGCTAAATTTCGGTGTTGGTTGTTGATTTGTTTTCCCGATCTCAAAAACATGAAGAAAGTGGAATTTACTGATTGAATCCAAACCTCTTACCTCGATATGGAGTGATCTTCCAACTCCCATGACTGCATGGATTGTCACTTGATCGGTCTCTGCAAATGAATACACTTGATGGCCATGAGATCATTGTATCATTCCAACTGTCAGCAGATTCAACAATTTCACAATGACTTCAACACAATTTTGCTTGCAGATTATTGACAGTATGTCCAATTTGGGTCTTGACAACTCCTAATATCTTAAATAGTCTAGGTCTATGAACAAGTCAAAAATGAGTCAAATCTGGCACAGAGGTACACCGATCGCGAGCGTAATACAGTGCCCAAATTTGATGAAACTTCACCAGCTTGTTCACTAGGCTATTTTAAGGCTACCCACCTGATACTTTTGTATTCACACTCCAAAAAGTCAAGCTTTTACCAGTTCTTGGTTGGAAGTGTCTGTTTTCCTGAATCTGTCAGTTTGACTTGATTTTGGTGTTTGTTTTGGGATTTGAGAGATACCTAGGCTTTTCCTATGCATAGGCTATCCCTTTGCATGGTTTCTTCCCAGTTTTGATGTGTTTTGGTCTACTGAAAGTCAATTTCTATGCCAGTTTAGCAGTTTTTGACTTGGATCTATATCCAGATGATTTGACAGGTATTTTGAGGTTTCTGGCTCTTGGTCCTGTATAACTTTTATGTTCATATACATCTAAGGATCTCACAGATGAAATCTGGTCAAATCTTGGTCCTGTATACTTTTATGTTCATATACATCTAAGGATCTCACAGATGAAATCTGGTCAAAATATGGCACTTAGGTACACCGATCGCGATCGTAGTTCTGAGCCCAAATTCAACCAAATTTGGTGTGCTTATAAACACCGTTGTTTTAAGGTTTTCCCCCAAGTCATTTTGCATTTGGATCACCAAAAGTCAAGATTTTCCAGTTTCTAGCTCTGTCATGCTAGTTTTACCCAAGTGGCCTGATTTCATTGATTTTTGATGTTTTTGGGTGTGGTTGCTTTAGACAAACTTGTTTAGAATCTTATAAGTAAGGCACATGTCAAATCTTGTACAATTCTGGCACTGAGGTACACCGATCGCGATCGTTGTACCTGGGCCAAATCTCATGAAATTTAGTCTGCTCCCTCTGACAAGTGTTTTACAGTGTTTTGTGCTACCACTTGGTGATTTGAATCAATATCAACCTTGTTTGGTCAGAATTTCTAAATTTCAGAGTCTTATGGCCTTTTTGCCAAAGTTTTTTTTTCTGGGTTTCTCGACTCTAACTTTTGCCCCAAATCTAACTAGAATGCAAATTACTTATTCTACTCCTAAGTACAGAAATGAAGAACATAAAGAAATGACTCAAACAAAACAAACAAAACGGATTTCGGGTGAGATTTCAGTACTCAATCGAATTAGAGAAATTGAAGAGAAAAAATGCTTTGAACACTCTCACTCACAGCTCCCTAAAAATGCTTTGAACACTCTCACTCACAGCTCCCTAAATCTCCTAAGAGAGGATCTAGCCGGTCCATTGACTCTAGACTCCACTAAGCTCTAAACCCCTGTCTAGCAACCTAACTGAGGTGTAAAAATGGATTTGTGGATTGATCTTCTTTTAAGGAAGCTAACTGCGCACTCGGTCACCCATCACCTAAGGTGCATTCCCCGGCAACGGCACCAATGTTTGCGGGTCGCCGCGACGGACGTCCATAGCATAGCTCTCACGCATCAACATAAAATATCAATGCAAGGGAAGCGACCAGGATGAGGCATGGAAACTCACTAGGGTGTCATTCCTAATGAAGTGAACTCGATGAGATGCAACTACTAACTCTGCAAGAAAATCATACGCACTAAAGCCAAGTAATCTGCCTATATCCTTCTACACAGCTCTATAGTCATCACGCCCGTTTACCATGCAAATCATATCGGATTCGCACGAAACTTGAAGGAAAGCTACAAGGGACTATCAGGAACATATCCTATCCTGTCACAGCATTTTGGAGAGGTACAAAGATCACGATCATTCATCTCAAAGTCATCAAAAACAGTGAACAGGTGATCCCAAAGGGTCGTTTTAGGGTCCCTAAAGCCTCTCCTAGGGTCAAAACAACATAAAATACGCATATAAGCACTCAAAACGGCGATTTAAGGTCTCAAACTCGTAGTTGAAAACCTACACGGGATCTTGAATGATTACACTTGAAAGGAAGAGCCACAGTAGCAAAGATAACAAGTTGGAGCAAGAAGAAGCTCTCAAATATACGTTGTCTTCTCAGTTTCTCATAAAAAAAATGTGTTCAAACTTACAAAATTGACCTTTATAGTTTAGGTCTTTACAAATGGCTTTTCCGGCCAAAAGCTCCTAAACTTCTAACTGGCTCTCTAATATACAATTGCTCCCAAAAAAATAATCATAAATTCTTTTACAAGTTCTCGGCTTAGAGATGCTCTTTTACAAAAGAATTTTACAAGGGTTTCCCACAAAAATGTGACTCCTTCTCTTGAAACCATTGCTTCGTTGCTTCGTCCGCCAAACATTCACATTTGTGGTATTTTGACAGCGGTGCTACAAAGCACATTACCTCACATCGTGAATTTTTCACCTCTCTCGAGTTTGTCCCTCACGGGAATTCAGTCACTTGTGCCAACAATGCCTCTTATCTGGTTCAGAGAGTTGGAAAGATTGTGCTTACTGTTGCAAATGGCAGTTCTTTCACACTTGTTGATGCACTTTATGTACATGGGATCAAGAAGAATCTTTTGTCTATATCTGCACTTGCTAGACTTGGACTTGTAGTCAAATTTGTGGATAATAGATGTACAGTTCATGATCTCAGTTTTGGTGATGAAATTGTTGCATTTGGGCTTTTGTGCCGTGGGCTGTATAAGCTCACTTTGTATGACAAGTGTGGATAAAATTTTTCAAATGCAGTTGCAGATTCAAGGGCTATTTCAGATGCAAAACTTTGGCATGCACGTTTTGGTCATTTGAATTTTGCAAGTTTGCTGTGTTTGCAAAAATCTGATATGGTTTCTTCTTTGCCGCCTCTTGAAGCACCTGTCAAACATGTTTGTGAAGGCTGTATTTTGGGTAAGATGCAGCGTTCTAAGTTTCCAAAGGATGGTTCAGTTAGGGGCACATGCAGGTTGCAGCTTGTGCATAGTGATGTTTGTGGTCCCATGCAAACTCCGTCCTTCGGCAATTACCTTTACTTCGTGACTTTCATTTATGATTACTCCAGGCATGCATGGGTCATTAGGAAATTTCGGAGGTCATTTGGAGGGCCTTCTAAGAAAATGTATTTTTTTACTCTCTCTCTAGAAAAAATGGTAAATAATAGAGTTGGTTCTTTCATGGTAAAAGTTCAAAAAGTGTACTTTAAGTATATTCCTTACTCTTCTGAACATTCGTTCGTAATGATTGAGGGATAATCTTCTTTTCAGTTGCATTGAATGAAACTCGTCAATGTGGAGGGAATGAGGCTAACATGGAAGGACGAAGGCGCATCCGCTATTCACTTTCCATTAAACCTGCACATTTGGCTAATGGGGCACTCCTCAAATAGCACAAATGTTACGCAGAAACGAGCCAAATATCACCTTCACATTGATTTGGACAATGAGTACCAACCATTGATTAAGCGTAGTAAAACAAACACACATATACCTCCTGCTTCCATAGACACGCTCAGAGCTCAAGGAGCTAAACACATAGATATCTGGACGAGAGGCTCTGTCTACCCTAAGAATCAAATTACTAATGCGTCTCCACCGTTTGTGAATCCTACAAGCTTATTGACCTTTGTTGGTGATGGAGAAAAGGGCCTTTTGGGTTATTGTAAATCTCTTACAAGAGAAGCTGAAACTTATAAGGGCATTCTCCAAGCTGAACAATGTGAGATTTTTCGTCTTTCACATTTACATTGAACAAATCAGGTTACCATTTTGCAACACAAAACAGAGGTACAGGAACTCAAAGGAAAGGTACGAAGTTGTCAAATGAAGGACACCATCTTGGGTGGTTGTATCCGAAAGAAGAAATTGCGCAATCTTGAAACATTGCAGGTTGCATCCGGAGGTCTCAAGAAAAGAATCTGAGCATTAAGGTGATGCTTCTTGGTTGGCTACATTGTCTTAGTTAAGTAATCTTTTTGTTTTTTCTTGTTATGCATTGTTTTCATGTGCCTAAATAGTGTTAGTGAAGTAAATTTTTTGTTATTTACTTATGCATTGTCTTCATGTAGAGATTCAAATCTATCCTGACAAGGAAAACATTGACCACAAAGCCAATATAGGAAAGAGATTGAAGCCACTTATAAGTAGAAGCCTGGCAGCAGATATAGTACATGACAAGAAGTTTAAGGTCCTACAACGAAATGTAGTGGACCGCTTTATTTCAGAGAACTCAGTGTCTGCAAAAGAGATACAAGGCACACTTGATTCACTTGGTGTAAGCAAAAGAGGATATTCGGCTATACAAAAATCTGTCTCATCCATCTTTGTTAAGAAGGGTATAAAATCCAAAATTTTACCATCAGCCTCAAGTATTTGGAAAGAGAGGCTTCAGCTTAACGAGGCACAGGGAGACTATCTTGGACAGCCCTTTCATATTAAAGCAACTTACAGTGGCCATGGAGCAAACATGGCATATGATGAGTTCAATAATATTTTTATGGACCTGCAGATGTTACAGAAGAGAATGGTGGAGTTTTACAACATCACATTTGAAGAGTCACGAGGGGTATTACATTTTGTGTTAAAACTGGATAAGTGTGAGCTTGTTAAAGAGAAAAATCTAGAGCGTGTTACTATTACTTTAATGAGTAGAGCCCTCTCAAAGTGTCCCAGTGATGATCCTTTGTATTTTAGTGTTCAATCAAAATCTAACATATGGTGGATTGGTGCATTTGAGGTAAGCGAGATTCTCAGGTAAGCTCAAATGTTCACATCTACTTAAGTCTCATTTATTTTGTGTTGCAGGTAAAGAAAGAAGATCATGAGATTCTATAATGGGTGTTCCATCGAACTAATATCCCGGAGGTGATTGATCGACAGACTAACCAGGGAGAGGTAATACGTCTAGATGGAAGGGGAGATTTTCAAGTTCAGTGGCATCTTGCAGGTGACCTCAAAACATTAAAGTGCATGTATAATTGTGGAATGGGTGCAATGGGAAAGTCGTCGTGTTTGTTCTGCATGGAGCCTGCAAAGCTCATGGACCCAAAGTGGTGGAGAAAAGCTCCAACACGTCACATTGAGGACCCTGCTTTTCGACCGGTTTTGAAAATACTACATGTGAATGTCCACATCTGTACAATGGATGCCCTTTGTAGAATTGTGGAGAAATTGGTCTACTTATATATCAGGTTTGCTTGGAAAATTAAGAACTCAGCAGAGTGACAAGTAGCCCTGCAGTGCTTAGAATTGGTTCTGTCGGATATGGGGCTTCATGGTGGCAATGTGAAAATCCAGCAGGATGAAAAGAGATCAACTGTTGAGAAGGATGTCCCATGCAAACCATCCATCGATGGGGTGAAGGCACGGAGGTTTTTATCTAAACCCCAAGGTATACGAGATCCGAAGATAACAAAACATGGAAAAATATATAACACATCTTATGTTAGCAAGGTAGAGTATCAGAGCTGGAAAAAGCTACATATTGCAATCAAAGACCAAGAACCAACTACTCGTAACGCGAAGGCTGAGGTTTGGCAATCAATAGACATCCTATTTTTAATGTGCGACAAAGATGACTGGTCACAAGGTGATATGAACAAGTTCAAGGAGAATATCAACCTTCTCAAAAAATCATTCAAGACAGCATGGACAGACACCCAGATTACTCACTACATGGTATTATCGTGTATTTGATTCTCTTTTATGTGCAACTATGTGAGTGTAAAACATTCTAACTAATCTATTTTCATATCCAGCACATCATATTCAATCATTTACCATATTTTATACAAAAGTATGGGAACCCGGAAATATGGAATACCCAAGGGATGGAAAAGTCTCATTACATGGCGAGAAATGCTTATTTCAGGCACACACGACATGGTGGATCTCGAATCAAGGCTAACAGTTTGAGAGAACTATTTGAATGGTTCTATCGTAGAATCATTCATCGAATGCAGGCAAAAGAAGTCTTGGCCTCTTCAGCAACAGCACAAGCCATCAGACATTTACAACAACAAAAAGTTAAAAGATCAATGGCATACAACAACTCCGGTGCTCGTGAAAATCAACGAAGGTGGAGAGAGACAATGGTGTATGTGAACCACAAGTGGAGAAAGATACTCTAAGTGGATGACATTGTACAAAATTTCTGTAATACATGATCTTATACGATTTCTACTTGAAGTGTATCAAGATTTTGAAGGTTCAATTTTGTTTTTTGGAACATCACCCTTGTAACGAATCATGAGATGTTTGCCATACTCTAAAAGTTCATCTGGGTTTTGTCTACCAAGAGCTAGTGCCATTGCTGTGTAAGTGTAGTAATACGCTGCCCGACCACCTGTATAGCCCGGGCAGTAACCAAAAAAATCCCTAGCAAACACTTTGTCCACAAGAATGACTTTATCTGCACTTTTGGGCAGCACGAGTCCACCCAAGAAGCGTGATAGTGTCTTTAATGTGTAAGTTGCTATTGAACCCTCTTGTGACATGGAATTGTGAAAAACTACTATCGGCGACTCGCAAAGCTTTGAAAGGTACTATGCTAGGGCCGCATCCCTTCCAGGATACTCTCGAGTCCGCCGCCGAAATAAGTCATCCTTGTCAGCAATCCAAGACTGCACATATCATGTCTGAGTAAGTGACACACAAAGAGAGAGAGAGAGAGAGAGAGAGAGTTACTATGAAGCTCTCATCTTGCAGAAAGAGGTTTTCCTACCACACGTTGTGGACGGGATGGAAACACACAGAACGCCTCTATAACGACCCAACACACACTCTTGGGAAGATACACACACACACTATGGGGCACCACTCGGCTCACACAACACACCTGGCCGAGACAGGGAACACACCTCTGGAGTGAGAGGAGAGAGACTATCCACTTGCCCACTCCATACACACACACACACCCAAAAAACTCAGCTCAAAAGAGGATAATTTCTGATGTTTAGATACAATTGAGCTTGGGCCAACACCAATAGGGCAAATAGCTCACACAATATGGGTAAAAGATACCAGATACAATCACAAATTGGAGCAGAAGCTTTGCTCATAGGAGAAACTTACACAGCCAAAACAGTAGAAAAATAATGAGAAATTTGGCAAAATGGACAGCGCCATCGCGTCCGGAAGGGCCCAAAACCCCAATCTACAATGTCAAAGTGCTCAAATCCGACCTCGGATGAGCAGTTTACGGCCAAAACAGGCTCCAAAAACCCCAAAAACACAGTTGCGACTGTTCTTCCTCTCTTCTCCACGTTTTTTCTGGTCTTCTCTCTGTTTTTTCAGTTCCCACACTTCACTTTATCACTTAGGCACCCTTGGCCTTTTAGATGACCTCCAACAGACCCCGAACAGGCCAAAAACTGACCTCGCAGTGCATAGTTGTCACCTTTTTTGCATCATCCGCACACCTGGCACTCAGTTTTTCCCAATAATGCATCACGCAACCATGTGAAGTGGCCCCAAAAAGTGGTCCTCATGATGACCTTTCTGCATAAGTATCACAAGAAAACACCCACGTCGTGTCCGTACTTCTCCGCGCGCAAGTATTGACCCCGTTTGACCTCCTGACACCACTCGATGCCATCTGACACACCTCCTTACCTCATGTCGTCAGCCCGCAGATAGCTTCCTCGAGAATTTTTACGCGCTACCAACTCCTCATTATTGTAGAAAAAACACACTGGTACTGGTAATAGTGAAAATCGATGCACTATGTACATGCTGTCCTACCTGTACACATGTGGGCCCCACGTAACCACCTGGCTCTGAAAAATGGGCAATTCTTTATTTGATGCACCATGCATGTATATGTACATATGCGCAACCCCTTGCTCCAAAAAACTCCTGACATAATTTGCCCACCCCCTAGCCTGCTAGATCATTCATGATCAGCACCAGCAAAGAGAGATATGAGACTCGCATCATCACAGGTCTCCTCATCCCTCACAGACATCACTTGCTCCATAGACAACTCATCCAGCTCCACCATCATCAATCTAGCATGATACAATTTAAGACGCAATCCATTGACCCTTGACTTATGTAGAACCCCATCCAGGTTAGCCAACTGATATGTACCATTCGAGAAACACTCCACTACCTTGAAAGGGCCTTCCCACATAATTTGAAACTTATTTTGGAAGGTGTTGTCCAGCTTACTATTGTAGCGCAAAACCAAGTCATGCTTCTTGATACCCTTACTTTTGACCTTTTCATTTATCTTTGCCAAAGCCTTATCCTGCATCTGCCCATAATGCTCCAATGCGCTCATCCTATCCAACTGAACCTCTTGTAACTGCAAGAGCCTCTCTTTGAATGCATCACTAGGCGGCCCAAGCAACTTCTCTAACATCTTGACCGTAGGCAACTCTACTTCCACAGGCAATAGTGCTTCCTTTCCATACACCAAATGAAATGGAGTAAACCATGTACCTGTGTTCACCGAAGTACGGTAAGCCCATAATGCACTAGGCAATTCCAAATCCCAATTCTTTCCTTGGTGCTTTGTCACTTTAGAAAGAATTTGTACCAACTCACCATTGAATCTTTCATTTAAGCCATTACACTGCGGGTAATAAGGAGTGGTATGCTGATGCCTAATCTTCATCTTTGTACATAAAAAATCTAGAAATTTAGCTCTAAATCCTGGCCCTTTATTTGAAAGTAGCTCTAATGGCACCCCAAACTTGCAACATATTTCATCATACAAAAATTTTTCCACATCCTTTGCAGTGATCTGCTTTACTGCTATAACCTCTGCCCATCTAGAGAGATAGTCCACTGCAGTCAAAATATAGCTTTTGCCCCTACTTGTGATAGGTAACGGGCCTATTGCATCAATCCCCCACTTTTCAAACACATCAAACTCCATAATGGTTTTTCGTAGCTCTGGCTTCAACACTCTCTTCCCAAATTCTTGAAACCTCTTGCAAGACCTACACCAATGGTGAACATCCTTGTGCAAACTAGGCCATACATACCCCTCTTGCAAAATCTTATGCAAGGTGATCTTTAGAGCAAAATGGCCACCACATGCGCCTTCGTGATTCTCTTCCAACACTCTATAAAGCTCCTCTCGCCAAGGTACACGTCTCAACACGAGATCAGCCCCTTTCATGTATAAGACATCACCAATCAATTTGTACCTATATGCTCTACGCACAAAGCCATACTTCTTAGACTTATGAATCTCCTTTGGAATGATTCCTGTTAGCAAAAACTCGTCTTCTTGAGCCAAACTTTCCCCACCATGGTAAAGAGGTAAGTTGGTCCTCAACACAAATAGCTCCCCAATCATGCCTTGAGCCGCTTCATGTGCCTCTCCATTTAGAGCACGTTCAATGTGTCTGATGCTCCATGCTTCAAACTTTTTTAACAGGCCTTTATTTTTGAAGCACATTTCCTTCAATGAGGTGTTCTTGCTCTTCCACACACCCAGCACTTGCTTCACCACTAACAAGGCATCACCTTTTATGCTCAACCTTCGAACCCCGTGCTTCAAACAAATGTGTAATCCAGCTTCCAACGTAGCATATTCAACCTCATTTTTACTATGCGCATCCAACTTGAACCCTCTCTTGCATACTAGCTTCCCCTCTGGATCATAAAGTGCTATACCCCCTGAAGCTGCATCATGGCTCTTTCTGTATGAACCATCAAAGAAAAACACATGTGCATTGCTGATCTTTGGCACTTCTTCAACTACCTTTCTCACCACCTCTTCCTTAACAATAAGGGGATTCTCCTTGTAGGTCAACAAATCAGCTAGGGTAGCCCTTATGCTATCTTCCACTAGAAAAGAGAACTCAAATTCTTGCAGCTCAATTACCCATTTCTTCACCACATTTGACATGTTAGTACCATTAATTAATTGTGGCAAAAAGGCATAACTCGTCAAGAAAACAAAAGGTCGTGGTAGCAAGTAATGACGAAATCGTCAACAAGCAAATATTACACTGGCCATCACTAGCTCTACTTCCGAGAATTTTCTCTCTGCTACCAACTTCACTCGGCTTGCACAATACACTGGCCTCATATAATGGCTGCCCTTCCCCTTTTGCAATAGCATGGCTCCAATGGCATCATCCCCTACTGATGGATTTACATAAAACACTTTCTCCCAATCAGGAGCTTGCATGGCTGACAACCCCCCTGACACCTCTTTCACCTCTTGAAACACTTCTTCACACTTGTCATCCCATTGCAATGGATCATGCTTTGCCACTTGCTGCAATGGATAAAGAAGATGCAAAGACAATGGAATAAACCGTGCCATGTACTTCACTTTGTGTATAAAAGTTGCCAATTGCTTCGTACTCGTAGGTGATGGAAGAAGAATAATAGACTTAACCTTATCTGGATCAACCTCAATGCATGTATGTACGCATCTACTGGCTCACCTTCCTTTTGCACCAAACCTTGTACTTCTTGCCACACTTTGTCGGGATCTTCTATCTTCACAAACTCCACTTCCAACCCATGCCTTAGATTGTCCCAACTCGATCAATCTTACAGGTGTATCCATTGCACGCAACTCCTCTTCAAATGTTTTTGACCAGACTCGTGCATCACTCTTCAAACAAATTTGGAGAAGACGTAACATCTCCGCAGGGTCATGAATCTGGTTGCCAGGTAACCTCCATGTTTTCCAAAAAATCTTCCACATCTTCATCACTTCTTCCATGAAACTCCGGATAAGAGAAAGCCATGCCTACCCAAGTTTCAATGCTTTGAGAACCCCTTTGAACACACGTGCAAGAACCCAAAACTTTTACTGACTCAATTCCCAGAAACTTCAATGGAGCTCAACTTTAGATAAGGACAAACACATGCACATCAAATGAGTTTTCATAGTTGATCATCGGAATTACAACAGGCAAAGGACATTCCAAGATCTCTCGTAATCTTCTTGGCCCAAACATAAAGACTATGCGCTACTGGAAAAAAATCTTCCTGGACACATGAAAATTTATTTGGATTCTTTGAGTTAAATGAAATGGAGTGAATTGAGGGCCATTTTGATCATCCATTAAAGCCAACCATACAGCTCCCAAGAAGGCAAACCTGTCTTATCCTCTGATTTTCCCAAAATTTCAGCAGCATAACAGCATAAATGCCTTAAAAGACCAAAAGACCAGCCATCATAACTTGGAAAAATTTTGACAGAGTTTCCCCAGAAGTAGAGCAGTAAGAACCCAAAATATAGACTGTATATGTGCATAAACTGTCAACAATAGAACCCGAGCATCAAATAGGACTCACTAGTACATAGCCTATGGCGAAGTCACGAAAAGGGTGCTCCAGCTACCTGTATCACCGAAAGGATCTCCACATTTGAGAATCCCCCAGCTCAATAAAACCTCACGCTATCGACCCTCACACAAAGGCTAATGCAAATCGCGTATAGTCAAGTCTCAGAAATGACTATCTTCCAGACCAAGTCTCAGAAATGGCTAGGACTGCCAAATAAAACCAAATATGGCTCCACAAAGTCATACAATGGCAGTTTCCACAAGTAACGTACAATCCAATAGACGATGTGCTCAAGCAAGCGCTAAATGATGCATACCCACAACAACTGCAAGTGACATCACTGCTAGTATATCACTGTACTCCAACTACCTGTACCTGTGTGAATCACCTGTACCTGTACCTGTCCCTGTAACCTATAACCTGTAACCTGTAATCTGCAACCTGTAATCCTAAATCTCAAAACTTGAAGCTCGAAGCAGAAGGTACTCGAAGAAGATCCTCCGTGGGGGTGCCAAAAGAATGTGAGCGGGATGAAAACACACATAATGCCTCTATAACGACCCGACACACACTCTTGGGAAGATACACACACACTCTATGGGGCACCACTCGGCTTACACAATCCACCTGGCCGAGACAGGGAACACACCTATGGAGTGAGAGGAGAAAGACTATCCACTTGCCCACTCCACACAGAGAGAGAGAGAGACACACACACACACACCCAAAAAACTCAGATCAAAAGAGGAGAACTTCTGATATTTAGATACAATTGAGCTTGGGCCAACACCAATGGGCAAACAGGTCACACAAAATGGGTAAAATATACCAGATACAATCACAAATTGGAGCAGAAGCTTCGCTCATAGGAGAAACTTACACAGCCAAAATAGCATAAAAAGAGTGAGGAATTTGGAAAAATGGACAGCGCCATCGCATCCGAAAAGGCCCAAAACCCCAGTCTACAATGTCAAAGTGCTCAAATCCGACCTCGAATGAGCAGTTTACGACCAAAACAGGCTCCAAAAACACAGTTGCGGTTGTTCCTCCTCTCTTATCCACGTTTTTTCTGGTCTTCTCTCTGTTGTTTCAGTTCCCACACTTCACTTTATCACTTGGGCACCCTTGGTCTTTTAGATGACCTCCAACGGACCCCGAACAGGCCAAAAACTGACCTCGCAGTGCATAGTTGTCACTTTTTTTGCATCATCCGCACATCTGGCACTCAGTTTTTCCCAATAATGCATCCCGTAACCATGTGAAGTGGCCCCAAAAAGTGGTCCTCATGATGACCTTTCTGCATAAGTATCACAAGAAAACACCCACTTCGTGTCCATACTTCTCCGCGTGCAAGTATTGACCCCGTTCGACCTCCTGACGCCACTCGATGCCATCTGACGCACTTGCTTACCTCATGTCGTCAGCCCGCGGATAGCTTCCTCGAGAATTTTTACGCGCTAACAACTCCTCATTATTGTAAAAAAACACACTGGTACTGGTAATAGTGAAAATCGATGCACTATGTACATGTTGTCCTACATGTACATATGTGGGCCCCACGTAACCACCTGGCTCTGAAAAATGGGCAATTCTTTATTTGATG
>NC_140940.1:38848851-38971351 GCF_014529385.1 Adiantum capillus-veneris
ATCAAACCGATGGAAATTCTTGCGGTTGGAGATGTCTTCTCCATGCAGAATATGTCCTACAAAGCTACTTTGCATTAAAACCTTTCATGACTAAGGTAACCATTTGGAAATGCATTCAGTCAGTTTTGGTTCAGTTTATACAAGACTTCTCACCATGTGGTCTTTCAATTTTGCAGAGTGCTTTAAAAAACTACACATATGATTATTTGCAAAGATACCGGGTAAGTTTAATACAACACCTGCTTACTATGTCGAGCCCCAGAGAACCTGAAGATAGCGGCTTGGACAACCACACAATTGATATGACAATACATGACGTGCCACCACGACAAATCCCTGCATCAGATACAGTGGAATCACAACGGGCCGAGGGGGTCATTTCAACCGAAGATGAAAGAGCCGAGGACGAGGAAAGGTCAAATGAGCATATGGAAGGTGCTAGTGTACAACCAGAGTGGCTTATGGAGGAGACAATGAAAGAGCCAAGTCAGCCAGTGGAGGAGCCAAAAGTGTCTATGGATGAAACCCTGGATGAGTAAAGCAGGCCTAGGGATGAGCAAACTGATATGGATGAGGAAAGCAGGCCTAGGTATGAGCAAACTGATATGGATGAGGCAAGGATAGATGATGCAAGCCGGCCAACCGAGGTAGAGGAAAAGACCTTGGAGGAAACCTTGAATGAGGTAGAAAGAGCCATGGGGGAGACCCTTGATGAAGATGTGAATGATGAAGCTAAAGCAGAGGAGAGCAACAACGACAACAACACTACAGAGACCCAGTATGGACCCTTGCTACCTGTAAATACGGTTGTTCTAGTAATGTCTATTCAAGTATGGAAAAATATGTTCAGCTTCTAACTACTTATATGTACTTGTCAACTTTTACAGAGGTTGATTATCTTGGACCTCAATGGATTGCTACTGATGCGCGTGCCTCTCGGTGACACGGAACCCTTTGAGGATTTGCAAACATTTCGGATGGGAACTTATCGTCCAGGAACCAAGGAATTTATTCAGTTTCTTGTTCCGCACTTCAGAGGTGCCATATGGTCTTCAATGCAAAGGCAAAACTTGTCGCCACTAGTTATAATAGTTTGCGGTGTATGCGGCGCTCACACGTCAGATTTTGCCTTTTTGTATGATCAAAGAAAATGTGTTACCATCGAGGGCCACTACCACCCTAAAAAACCACATTTACCTCTTTTGTACAAACCGTTTAGCCAAATCGGTGTACCCTTTGATGCAACTAATACACTACTAATTGATAATACTCCTGAAAAGGGAGAACTAAATCCACCGGGAACAACTATCTCACCACCTTCTTTCGAGGGGCATTCCTTTGATTTTTACCTTGAAGACGTTCTGATTCCATACTTACAAAAATTGTATCTGAGTCCATTGTTCACGGACGAGTTTGTACTTTCTAATGAATTAAGATGACTCTTCTATCATGTCTTTGTCTTGTCTAACATTGAGAGAGAGAGAGAGAGAGAGACAGAAAGAGATATTTGACATGCTAAAGAAATGTATTTCAAGCACACTTATATTCACAGGGCAAAATTGACAAATGAGCTAAAAAAACTTCATGTATTGAAAGTCATTCGTATACACTTGGGTTCACAAGAAACTCTGTTACATTGACACTATTTCAACCCGACCATCCAACTCTTTGCACAAAATATCTTTTTCCCTTCGCCACATCAGCTTACGGCCAACTAGGAAAAAGGAAAAATCTGATAGGTCCCTGTCCATTGACTCTTCAATTATGTCATGCCGCAACTGCAGAAGACTGCATAGCTCCCTTATTGTAACCACCAACATTAGGCCATGCTCTTTATCAATCACTTCCACATCCACAGCAGGATTATCTTCCAAACCTGCAGAAACCTGGTCCATAGGAATGTACTTACCTTTGAGCAATTGTGATCGCATATACCAAAAGGAGACTAACAGTGATCTTGCAATCATGTACTTGACAACTAGAGTATCAAGCGCGACCTTGCACCGTAAGCCAATCTCTTCCTTTACATACCATCCTCTATCAAGAAGTTTGTCACAGGATGACTACTGAAATGACTTGCACATGAACATAGTTTTCATAACACGGATATTGTAGCTATGAAACAACTCTATGAAGAGTGCAGCAGGACAGAAGTTTGCAATTCTAACCAGTTTTGGTGAAAATAGAGCTACGTAGATACCTCTGTATATCCTTGTAGAGCTTACTTCGCATTGCCTCCACCATTGTTTCCTCGGGAACTGGCCAATCCACAATGTTCCAATCGGTTGGTAGAGGCAGTTTCACCAATATGCCATTCTTATTCCCTGAGCTGAGTTGGTAGAAGTGGTCATAGAAAAAAATTCCTTCAGCAGCCAGGCTTTTGTTGCTCCTCCCTGAATACTGTAGAGAACCAATGTGGGCATGAACAACAAGGAAGAGGCCTATTATGCACTCCACAGGCTCCCATTTCTCATAAGAAGAGGGATAAACATCTGCAATATATATAACAAGAGTTGAACTAAGAGTATCAATAAGTAAAAATGACAAATCTAATATAGTTGAGCTGTGAAGAATGGAGACATTGCTCATAAGAAGAGGGATAAACGTTGAAAAATATTTAAGAAAAGTTATAATGAGAGTATCAATAAGTGAAATGATAAACCAAATGAATTTCAAATGTCAAGAGTACTTACAATTGCAACGTGGTTGATGTATATCTGATACATTTCCACCGTTTGCTATCACGTCTGGATGGGTAAACACATGCTGAACAAGAACTTCCTTACAGATCTTTTGCCGATTTCAACCTTGAAATCCAACACTCTGGCCTTCCATGCTGAGCGGTAAACATTGATACCACTAGACCTCTTGGGTCTTCTTGGTTGCATGAGGACCCATGAACCTTTGTTTATCCTTTGTCCAACCCATTGGTTCTCTGCACTTATTGAAGTTGATATTGTAATTGAGGATATGTTACTACTTGGCCTTCTAGGCAAAGTGCAGCTGTTGGTTGTTGGTGTGAGAGATAGTAAACACCTAGAGCTTCTCGGGCGAGAAGACATGGAAGCCATAGCTCTCAGAGAAAAGCTTTAGTGGAGGGAGATTCACTTTGAAAGTATTCTAATGGAGGGAAGTGTTTTAGAATTCCAATATCTTGTGCGGGCTTAATGGTCACCCTCCAGTACGTTAATGACCATAAGGGAATATCAGCAGTGGGACCATTGGCAAGCACCTAACAGCTTGGTAAAAGCAAGGAAGTTACGATGCCACAATCCTAGATTCGTGAAAGTTTTTAGGCTATTTTCCTATTTTTTGAGTCTTTCCACGTACTTTCCTACGTAACGTAGCCCTCCTACTCATTGGACGCGCTCTATTTTTCTCTCTCTTCATATGGCCCTCCAAATGACCTCCAAAATTTCCTAATGAGATTTCCGCTTAAAGCAAAGTCCGAAGTTTTTATGTGCTTCAAGCAATTTCTGGCTATGGCTGAAAATGTATCGAAATGTACTATGGGCACTCTCCGTTCCGATCGAGGAGGGGAGTATATGTCTCATGAATTTAATGCATTTCTAGCTAGTCATGGAATAAAACAACAATGGACAGTGCTGTATACGCCTCAACAAAATGGTGTTGCTGAGAGGAAAAACAAGTCTCTTACGAAAATGGCAAGATGTATGGTCAAGAGTCAAGCTTTACCACATTTGTTTTGGCTTGAGGCTGTCATGTGTGCCACTTATGTACTCAACAGGTGTCCTATGAAAGCTTTGCAGTCTATTACTCCATATGAAGCATGGCATGATAGAAAGCCTTCTATTGAGCACATGCGTTTTTTTGGCTTTTTGGCATATGCTTTGGTGCCACAAACACAGCGCAGAAAATTGGATGATAAGGCTGTCAAATGTATTTTTGTTGGTTATAGTGTTGAAAGCAAAGGTTACAGGTTGTATCATCCGCAAACAAAGCGTATTCTGGTTTCACGGGATGTAGTATTTGTGGAAGATTCTGTCCAGCCCTTGTTGTCATGTACTAGAGACAGTAATGTAAGCTCACAAGACATTTATGACACTTTGTTTCCTCTTTTTAGTGGTGGAGGTTTGAATGTAAATTCCAATGAGGCAAATGTACAGCCTATGGGGGTTTCTGAAAATGTTACAGATCATCCTATTACTGATGCAGACGTACATGATGTACTTGCTGAGGAAAGGGCTGAAAATGAGCAAGCTAGAGGTATGCCAAAATGGCTGGTGCATACATTGCGTGACAATAAATTGGATGCACCTTGTCTAGTCGTACTCGTTCACGCTCTTGCCATGCATCAGATTGTTATGCTTTGGTTGTGTCTAGCTTACATGATGTTGAGGAGCCTCTTTCTTTTGATGAAGCACAAAATTCAAAAAATTGGATGGCTGCCATGTGATTTGCCTCCTGCCAAAAAGTCCATTGGTACGAAGTGGGTTTACAAGTTGAAACACAAGCCGGATGGTGAGATCGATCGCCATAAGGCTCGACTTGTTGCAAAGGTTTATGCACAACAAAAAGGCATAGATTATGAAGAGACTTTTTCTCCCACTTGTCGTATGACTACTGTGCATTTTCTATGTGCATTGGCATCTCATTTTGGTTGGGATGTACATCAATCAGACATTGTTACTGCTTTGTTGAATGGTGACATATTTGAGGAATTTTATGTAACGCAGCCTCGCGGTTTTGTCAAGAAAGGACAAGAGGACAAAGTGTGCAAATGTAACAAGGCTTTGTATGGGTTGAAGCAATCTCCTCGTGCTTGGTATGAGAAAGCTAACACTCATTTGGTCAAACAAGGCTTTCTTAACAGTCCAACAGAAAGCACATTGTATGTAAAGCATGAGGGTGATATACTTCTCATTGTGGTTCTTTATGTAAATGATTTGCTGATCACTGGACCAAATGAGAAACATATTGATGAATTCAAGGCTGATTAGAATGTTACTTTCAAGATGAAAGATTTGGGGTTGTTGCATCATTACTTGGGTATACAATTTATGTAGTGTGATGGTGGTATTGCCTTGTGTCAGAAAAGTTACATAGAGACATTGCTATGTAAGTTTGGACTTGAGGATTGCAAACCTATTGCCACTCCCATGGAAACAGGTTTTAATTTGATTCTTCATGACGTTGGTGATCCAGCTGATGTCACCCTTTACCAAACTGCTATTGGATGCCTCATTTATGTATGCAACACTAGGCTAGATATTCAGTTTGCAGTCTCACAGGTCAGCAGATTTATGCATAGCATAGGGTCTAAGCATTGGCAGGCTGTCAAGAGGATTTTTCGCTACCTTAGTGGCACTTTACATCTTGGCTTGTTTTATCCCAAGGGGGATCATTGCCACTAGACTTACATGCTTTTTCAAACTCAGACTGGGTTGGTTGTTTTGAAATGCGAGTGTCCACAAGTGGTTTTTGTTTCATGCTTGGCAGTTTATGTATATCATGGTTGAGTAAGAAGCAACCTACTGTGGCCACTTCGAGTTGTGAGGCTGAGTACAGGGCAGTCTTCACAGCTACGGTTGAGTGTGTGTGGCTCAAACACCTTATGGATGATTTGGGTGTTGGGCAGGACACTGCCAACACTATCTACACTAATAGTCAGAGCTCATTGGCAGTTGTGACGAACCCAGTTTTCCATGCTCGCACAAAGCACATTGAGGTGCATTACCACTATGTCAGCGAGAGGCTCTCAGTAGGAAAGATCATCTTGGCTTATGTGCTAACACAGGACAACCTTGTAGATCTTTTCACAAAGGCATTGTCTCGTGAGAAGCTTGAAGCTTCCCGCAAAGCTTTGGGCTTACTCCCCTTTGTGGACTGAACATGTCCTCAAGTCATGGCACTTCCCTTTACTCATATGCCAGCTCTCGTTCCCCGCATCACTCCAAGGGGGATTTGTTACCATATATATGAGGTATTGATGTGTGTGAACACACTAGGACCGTCGGGGCATTTTTTTCCTCTTTAGGAGGTTTTTTCCCTCAAGCATTGTATATACTCCCATCACTCTAGGGCTATCTATCTTTCCATTGCACACTAAGTAACACACTCTCTATTGTGTGCCTTGAGCTTCCTTCGTCTTCTCCAAGCTATGTGCGTTTCTCTGCAATCCTAATTCCAACACCTCTGCCGCAGCTGTGAGGAAGCATCGTCTAACGCAGAGAAAAAGCCAAGGCATGTTATGGCCCGACTAGCATATGGACCAAAAATGGCCACATCTGTCTAAAATGTGTTTTATAATAGGTATAAATTCACCCGTATATACCCAACCGGGTAGGTAACAACCAGATAGGTCCATTAAGAGCCCCAAGTCCGGTGAAGCATAATGGTGGGGTCACCTCAACAGGTCTTAGTTGTTTTTACAAAGTGGTGTTTAAAGGTGAAGGTGATCCAAAAGTAGGAGGATTGGCGTAATGTTTTGCTAATGAACATAAATAAAGAGAGAGAGAGAGAGAGAGAGAGAGAGAGAGAGAGAGAGATGAATGAAACTAAAATGATATATTAACGTCTTCAAAAGTCCAAAGTGACCTATGAGACAAAAGATTTTACAAATGGTGAATCTTGTATAATGTCTATGTCAAAGACTGAAAAACTGAAAACTGAAAACTGAAAAATTGAAACTGAGCTAAAGTGAAATGGCACAAAATGAAATGGGATGAATTGAAATGAAAAGAAATAAAAGGTTGAGATGATGGAATCAAGATCCTATCCTATGATATACAGCATCGGTCTTTGGCAGTTCCATGAAGATCCTATCCTATGATATCCAGCATCGGTCTTTGGCAGATCTCTTAAATGTCCTCCTCAGTGAGTCCTCTAACTGAGCGTCTCCCATGTAGTGCTATAATAGTCCGGACCCTCTAGTGCATCTTCCATCGATGTCTCAATGACCCTCGCAATTGTGGGCATCTGGATTTCCCCAGCTTAGTGGCTTGTCAGTCAGTGTACCTCTAGTTCAAGTGGACTCTGAAGTCTGTTATGATGCATGCTTATCTGAATGTCACGCATGTAGTCTAAAAAAATCAGTGATCTCCCTTTGTGAATCTCTCCTGTTGTTTGGTTTCCTCAAGAGGCTCTTCCTATGTCTGCACAGCTCCAACAAAAATAACCCAAGGCATCTCTGATCTTGTTGTGTCATAACTTTGGCCAGTGGTCCAAAACCCTCTTTGAATAGGCAATGGAAATGGCCTCGTATCTCATAGTAGACCGGGTAGTGATAGATGTGATGTAACTCTATCTCTGGCTCTATATGGCATAGCTCACAAATCCTGGCCTCTACTGGTACTCCTCTAAATCTACCAGACTCAAATCTCTAACTGATGTGACGATGTGCGCATCTGACCAATAGCACATCGTAATCCATGGGGGGATAGATGAAAGTCCATGTAGGCAGTATGATCACAAAACCATCCTTTGTAAGCTCAAGGAGATTCTCTCTGTAGAAAGCCATCTTTGTGCCAAGCACACGCATAGGTTGTACACATGTCCTCATAGTGTCTAACTGAATCAAGTCATGTCGGATAAGCTGAGTGATCTCTGTCCATGTGAGAGACGAGGAGGGTGCGTAATACTGGAGGGGGGTGAGTCTATCCATGTCAAAGCCATGCAGCTTGAACCAAGTTGTCATCTGTGCATACCATGTCACGTGACACATCCAGCCCTATGTGTCCGTGGACAAGCTACAGCATGATCAGGGTTCAGTCAATCCAGTCAAGTCTAGTTTAGAAGTGATCTGGCACTTTTGTGAGTCTATTCGTAGACCGTGCATGCCCAGTCACTTAGTGTAGATGCATATCCTCCGGTTGCACACAGCATGATCATTAGTATTGCCTTCAGAATCCATCAGATTCAGTCAGGGAAATTTTCCTGTGCATTTGTTGGGGTATAAAGCCCAATGTGGTCACCCAGGTAAGTAGACGGGCCGCCAGGTATGTACACATATTCTTTTGTCAAAACCTAATAAGAACTCACTATGCTCTACACATTACAGTAGAGCAAGTTCACCATATCGTCGTGCTCTTCTTCTCGCACTCTCTCTCACGTCGCACTTCCGCTTATACTCCTTCAACTGGTATCAGAGCTCAGATCGAGGCTCGGGGCAGCACTGTAGGAGGCTAGAGTCACCAGCTCAGATTGGAGTGAAATTCAACAGGCGAAGACACGGCCCCAAATCTCGTGGGATAGTCCAAAGGGCATGGTGTGGTCAGAATTTCATTCTGAGATCATCTCGATCACCGTTCGGCTTCGACAAAGGTCTGCGCAGGCCATTTTCGTCTACGTGGTCTCGGCGGGTGCAGATCCGACTCTGTAAATTTGGGGTTTTCGGCCTACGACTGTAGGTGCTGAGGATATCGACACTCCCAGAGTGTTGATTTGTGGCTGTCTACACATCGAAGGACGGTTCACAGTTCTTGGAGGCGTGTCACATACGACACAGGCGCATCTACACACAGACTGTAGGCAACGTCCACTAGTTCATCAGGTAGCTTGTGTTTGCTGCTTGATATTCCAGATTTCATCCTGACATTGCAGGTACTTCCACATGGGATGTATTGTCAGAGATGTTGTATGTCTATTGAGGGTTTGCTGGCTGTGAGTCACACAGCAAACAGCCGCCGCAGCGATTACAGCATACAGTGGGAAATTTGTGGATGTATGACTTTGTGGGAAGTCTATGTACTGTCAAATTTACTGCAGCCTTTGTTGAGGGTCAAGTGAGGTTTTATTGAGCTGGGGGATTCTCGAATGTTGAGATCCTTTCGGTGATACAGGTCTTGGAGCGATCCCTCGAGCACCCTTAGATAGGCAGCTAGGATGTATCGACTGTGAGTTAGACAGTTGGGATTGCATCTTTTCTTTACTGCCGTTGAGGCATTGTCGCAGTCTATGCTTATAGGACAGTGACAGGACAGTGAGAGACAGTACAGGTGCAGGACAGGTTTACCCGCAGCTTACAGTGTCAGAGAGACAGTGTTTTTTGAGCTGGTTTTTGGTCTGTTTTTGAGTATACCAGAGCCATTTTACAAAGGAGACTCTGCCAAAATTTATGCAGAATCTGAAGCTTTCTTGGTTCATTTGACAGGTTGATATTGGTTCAGAGGTCATTTTACAGGGGAAACTCTGCCGAATTTTTCCCAGGAAAGTAAACCACTGTGAAGCGTAGCTATGGCTGGATCACAGGACACTGCTCTTTACAATATGAAGAAGCTGGATGGAACCAATTTCCCATTGTGGAAGAAGCAGATTTGGCACGTGTTGGTACAAAATAAGCAGATACAACCTATAAAGCTCAAGGGGATAAAACCAGAAGATATGGACGAAGATGAATGGAGCGAAATGGATGAATTGGCACTTTCTACCATTATGCTGACTTTGGCAAAAAGTGTTTACTTCAATGTAGCAGACAAGATGTCGGCTTATCAAGCATGGTTAAAGCTGAGTGATCTTTATGAGAAGCAAAGTGCAGCTTCACAGGTATACTGACTTAAGAAGCTTGTTGACTTGAAGATGAAAGAAGGGACACCTATGTCCAATCATCTGAATGAATTCAACACAATCTATAGTCAGTTGTCAGCTCAAGGTGTCAAGTTTGATGAACCTGTTAGAGCTATGTTCCTGTTGATCACATTGCCGAAAAGTTGGGACACTTTTCGCACAGCTTTGAGTAATTCTGCACCTCCAGATGGTTTGAACATAGCAGGTGTAGAAGGAAGTCTGCTTACTGAAGAAACCAATAGAAAGACAATGGACAAAGGCAAAGGAACAGCCTTAGTTGTCAGGGGAAGGACCAAAGAAAAGTACAAAGGTGGAAAGAGGAATCAGTCTCGTAGCAAGTCCCGCAGTGCTAAAGGCAAGAGTGACATAGAATGCTACCATTGTGGCAAGAAGGGTCACATGAAAAGAGACTGCAGAGAATGGAAAGCAGAAAAAGGCAAAGAGAAAGCTGAAGACCATGGTGAGAAGAACAAGTCCTCAGTGAAGATTCAAGAAATAAATGTGACAAACACTGTTGCAGAGGATGACAGTCTAGTGTCAGGAGACATCTACTTCTTGAAGAATACAATGGACTCAGCTCTTCTTACAGCATCTGATGGAAATGCACTGAGTGACTGGATTATAGACTCAGGGGCATCACTTCATGTGTCTCCAAACAAGGAGTGGTTTACCTCTTATGTGACCACTAAAGATCATGTTCGGCTAGGCAATGGGCAGACATGTGAGATCTTAGGTGTTGGAGATGTTCGATTGAAGTTTCAGAATGGCTCTTCTTTCACGCTGAAGAATGTGAGGCATGTTCCTGCAATTACAAAGACCTTGATCAGCACAGGTTTACTTGATGATGCTGGCTACATCACCACTTTTGGACAGAACATGTGGAAGATATCCAAGGGTTCTATGACAGTAGCACATGGAGTAAAGTCTGGAGGACTTTACATGATTTATGTATCAAATGTCTCTAAAAATGTAATCAATGTAACCGAGCAGCCGAACGTTTCTTTGTGGCATAGCCGGTTAGGACATATGTCCAAGAAGGGAATGGAAATCTTGTCTCGTTCTGGTTATTTGCCTGGCTTTTCATTTAATGATTTTGAATTCTGTGAACATTTTCTGTATGGTAAGCAAACACAGCATCCACATAAGCATAGAAGCAGTAGAATAGATACACAGTTGGCACTTGTTCATAGTGATTTGTGTGGACCTATGCCTAACCTATCTCTAGGGGGAGCTTCTTACTTTATGACAGTTATAGATGATTACTCGAGGAAAGTATGGGTTTACTTTCTCAAGCACAAGGATGAAGCGTTTAGTGTTTTCAAAACGTTTGTGACACTTGTGGAGAATCAGAGTGGCAAGAAGCTTAAATGCTTACGCACTGACAATGGTGGAGAGTATGTTTCAAAGGCCTTTCAGGACTTTTGTGAGTCAAAAGGTATAAAACGTGAACTTACTGCTCCTTACAATCCTCCTCAAAATGGTGTTGCTGAGAGGATAAATAGGACCATACAAGAGAAGGTCAGAAGTATGTTGTCTAATGCACAGCTGCCAAATGGGTTTTGGGCTGAAGCTGTATCAACAGCTGTTCATCTTGTACATAGATCTCCTAGCAAGGTTTTGCAGAAGGATTCAGTGCCAGAGATGGTATGGTCAGGCAAGGTGCCCTCATACAAGCATCTCAGAGTCTTTGGCTGTGAGGCATATACTCACGTTCCAAAGGAATTTAGGAACAAACTTGAGCCAAAGAGTAGAAAGTGCATCTTTCTAGGCTATGGTAATTCTGGTGAGATGGGGTACAGACTTTGGGATCCCGAATCCAGAAAGGTTGTCCGCAGCAATGATGTTCACTTTAATGAATCCAAATATCATTCTAAACCAGAGAGGGTTGAGGAGATTAGAAGAGTTGTCTTCCAAGAAGATGGACCTGCACGTGCAAGACAAAATGTCAAGGCTCAAGAGGAGCAAGGACAGGATAGATTGGAACCACAGGTTGTGGCTGAGCCTGAGCCACCTATTGTGCGTAGATCTGGACGTGTCACGCGACCTCCTGATAGGTTTGTTCCATCTATGAACTGTCATGTTGACTGATTGCAATGAGCCTTCATGTTACAAGGAAGCAGTGCAAATGAAGGACTCCGGGAATTGGCAATTGGCCATGCAGTCAGAGATGACAGCTCTGCATAAAAACCAGATATGGAAGCTAGTTAAATTACCACGGGGCAAAAAGGCTCTACCTTGTAAATGGGTTTACAGGTATAAGATCACCGCTCATGATAGTCAGCCAAAGTACAAAACAAGGCTTGTTGCCAAGGACTTTAAGCAAGAACAAGGCATTGACTTTGATGAAGTCTTCTCTCCGGTGGTCTATATACAAAGAAGGCTAAGGATGGCAGTTGGCTGATCCTTATTTTGTATGTGGATGACATGTTGATTGCTGGCAAGCACTTGGAAGAAATTTCAGCTTTGAAGTCAAAGATGGCAAAATCGTTTGACATGAAAGACATGGGTGAGGCAAGTCATATACTTGGTATGCGCATTGAGAGAGACAGATCAAAGAAGTTGATTTGGTTATCTCAAACAAAGTATATTGACAAGGTTTTGCAACGTTTCAATATGGAGAAGGGAAAGGCACTGAGTGTTCCATTGCCACCATATGTGAAACTTAGCAAACAAGATTGTCCTGTGTCTGAGGAAGAACAGGCTGAAATGGATAAGATTCCATATGCGTCTGCAGTGGGTAGTTTGATGTATGCAATGATTGCTACTCGCCCAGACATTGCATTTGCAGTGGGAGTAGTAAGTCGATACATGTCAAACCCAGGCAAGAAACATTGGGAGGCAGTGAAAGGAATATTGAGATACCTGAAAGCTACAAAGAGTATGCGTATATGCTATGGGAGTCAGGAGCTAACTGTAAAGGGTTTTACAGACTCAGATTATGCAGGTGACTTAGACAACAGAAGGTCTACGTCAGGGTATGTCTTTACATTGGCTGGTGGAGCAGTATCATGGCGTTCTAGATTACAAGATTGTGTTACTCAGTCTAGTACAGAGGCTGAATATGTTGCAGCATCAGAGGCATGCAAAGAATCAATTTGGCTTAATCGACTAGTAACAGATTTGGGAATCAAAGAAGAGATGCCTGTGTTATATTGTGATAGTCAAAGTGCTATACAATTGGCTCGCAATCCAGTTTATCACTCAAAGACAAAGCATGTGGATGTGAAGTATCATTTCATCAGGGAAACGCTCAAGGATAAGCAACTTCAGCTTGTCAAAGTTCACACCACAGAAAATCCTACTGATCTACTTACAAAAGGACTTCCATCAGAGAGCTTTGCGCATTTTCGCAAGCAGTTAGGTGTAGGGTAGTACATCTCTTGTATATTAGCTTGTATAGTAGCTTCTCTCACACTTAAAGTACCACATTGGACTTTAAGTGGGAGGTTGTTGGGGTATAAAGCCCAATGTGGTCGCCCAGGTAAGTGGGCAGACCGCCAGGTATGTACACATATTCTTTTGTCAAAACCTAATAAGAACTCACTATGCTCTACACATTACAGTAGAGCGAGTTCACCATATCGTCGTGCTCTTCTTCTCGCACTCTCTCTCACGTCGCACTTCCGCTCGTACTCCTTCAGCATTTAGCCTATTTTCCCTATTTGTGGTTATTTCACTTATTATTTTTAAGTGACTTTCCAACAAAAGTAGGTAGGGCAATTTTTCTAAGTTAAAATATAAGCAAACCCAAGTTAGCACTTTCTGGTAGAAGAGGCAGCAGGAGCACATGCTCAACAGGCACCTTCTCAGCAGAAGCCCAGCAGGAACTCTTGGCGTTTTGATTCCCCCATCCTCGCCACACCCTCAAGCACCCTAGCGTTTTCTGTTCCCAGCAGTAACCCCCATCTCCTGGCGTTTTCCCAGCTTTGCTACATCGCCATAGGCCCAGAACCACCAGCATTTTACAAATCGCTATCAGCAAGTACCAGATTGGCCTAGCGTTTTACTAACGCTATGCATCAGCATCAGCGTTTTGGTTGTCAGCCTAATTTGTAGCAGATGTACAACGTTTTCAACAAGCATCAGAAGCAGACCATTCAGCCCTAATTGGATGCAATTGAACCCCCATTTTCAGCCATAAAAACGCAACCAAAACAATCATTTTCAGTCACCCAAAGATTTGCAGATTTTCAATAGTTAGAAGACCACAAATTTCAACCCTAAAGTCCTCGTCGTCGTCGTCGGCATAGTCCCAGATTGCATCAGTCCATTGCATCGTCATTGTACCACTTTGTGCAATCATAAGTAGACCACTCTTGCCGACGAGAGTGGGGCCTTCGGAGGAGGGTTTTACGTCGTCTCTGGTGTCATATCTCTCTTCTCTCTCTATCTCTCAGTCTCATACACTCACACGCACGGTGCCCATTCACTTTGTTGTGATCATAGCAATTTCCATTAAGAACGGAAGGCCCTCCCTTCCATAAGAACTAAAAGGAACGCTTGAGCACAGTTCGGAGCACTCATCCTTGAGCAAAGCGCAAACAATCATTCCGCTGCACCTAACATACCAACAAGAGGTGACTCTCTGTGAGGCAAGTTGTCGAGAAGACTCCAAAGCTAGATGGTCATATCTGTCTCTAGGGAGATGCCAGATATCGTGCATGAAAGAAACCAATCTTGTGGAGCATCGATGACTAGTGATGGAGCAACAAGCTCAGCACAGATAATCTCATGTGGTACAGAGGGATTGGCCCTGATTATCCAAGAAATCATAGATACTAGAGGCCTCTCCATGCATTTCCATCCATCAATACTGCCAACCCGCAGCTATGGTGGTCCACTGAGAGAGAGAGAGAGAGAGAGAGAGAGAGAGAGAGAGAGAGAGGCACAGAGAAAACACTTGTCTGAGGTGAGAAAACACGTGTTCCTCTGTTTGTTTGAGTAGACAACAAGAGAGAAATTCACACAATCCACCATATCCAACACCAAGTGTATGCATCCATGCCGAGCCCAGGGAAAGATACTCCTCATGTACATTTTCTTCAAATCCTCTCTTCAATGTCATGTGAATGGCATGCCAAGGTCCATAGTATTTAAGATACGAAGTCAAAGACCATGAAACAGTTGAAGACACAGCATTGAAAAAGACGAACATGCTCTTGGATTAGAGCAAAGCAGACATTTTTCAAGATTTTGCTCTTGAATTAGAGCATTGGTTTTGCTCCTGGATTGGAATGTCGCTCTTGGATTAGAGTGTTATGTTGTTTGTCGCTTAGATTGGGGATGAATGTTGTATGTGCTCTTGGATTGGAGTGTTGTCTTTCTTCATCAAGTTGTAGCCCAAATTTTGAGGGGATTCCTCTTGTATTGACATCCTCTTCCTAGTCCAAACCTCAAGGGGAGGATTGTAAGGTGTGAGCTTTGTCCTAGAGTACTAGAGTATGAGTCAAGGAGAGAAAAGGTGGAATTATCCCAAGTGTAGTGGTGCAAAGCTATAGAGCTACTTGAAGCTCATTTCATGAATGAATAAACACAAGTTTATTTTGCATTACATCTCTTTTGTTTATGGTGAGCTTGTGATGGCTTAGCAAATACTCAAGATCATGTTTATGAGTCCAAGTTAATTGATCTTGGAACGTAATTCGCTTGAGTGATAATCTAGCCAACACACTCTCACTTCTGCGCACGATGTTTCTCTTTCATCCACCCTTGCAAGCACGATCCAATTCCCATCATGGGTTCAATGCAAGCTGGCAACTATCGAGGGAAGATAATTGAAACCTTGGCCAAGATACTTTCTTAACCACCCAACCCCATCACACAAAACTGAAGTAACTACCTATCACAATTATGACATGTTTGATTCAAAGTAGTAGCATTTTGTATGTTGGATGACAACCTTATGTCTGCTAACTAGCATATCCTATGTGCCAAGTAGCATATCCGATATGCCACTCCAATACGCTAATTGGCATATTAAGAATGCTTGTTAGCATATCTAACATGTTGCTTAGCATATAAGGCATGCTAAGTAACATAAGCCGTATGCTAACTAGCTTGTTCAATACGCTAGCAAGACGGTGTACTAATTAGAATAATGGGTATGCAGCATATGGTGTGTGCTAACCAACATTTCGATATGCTAACTAGCAAATGTAGTATGCAAACTAGCACACGGCGTACTCCAACTAGCATATTGTTATGCTAATTTCCATATCCAATAGTATAACTCACATGTCTAATTTCCATATCCAATAGTATAACTCACATGTCGTTATATGCTTACAAGCATACATGTAACATATCATTATGCTAGCTAGCATATCGGGTCTGCTAGGTAGCAATTCAATATGCTAGCTATCTTATTGGATATTCTAGCTAGCATATAGGTTTAATGGGTAGTATACCCAAATATGCCAGCTCGCATATTTGGTAATCAGATGAGCCATGTACCTTATCCATTCATATAGGTATGCTAGCTAGCATATCTTGTACGCTAACTATCATATTGGGAATGCTCACTAGCATGTCCTGTAGAATTTCCATATTTGGTATGCTAGCTAGCATGTCCTGTAAGCTAAATGTCATATTCAGTAAGCTATATGACAGCTACCTTATCCTGAATGCTAACTATCATATTGGGTGTGCTAGCTATAGCATGTCCTATATGCTAACTTTAGTAGTGGGGTATGCAAGCTTGCATGTAGGGTAAGCTCGCTAAAAAATTATGTAGATTAGCATTACGTCATTATTTTAAGGCCCTATGTTAATAGTGATCAACATAAGTAGCTAATAACTAATTTTGTGTATGCCTTAAGGTATGTCAAGAGAGGTATAAGGGATTTCACATGGATGATGAGATCATGGAAGAGGATAGAAGCGTTGATGGGGACAAACCTGAAGAAACTTGGGAGACCATGCCAAGGAGGAGGGGAATGAGAAGGACAAGATAGGTGGAGACAGGACAAAAGCTACTCCAGAGATTACTACAGTCAAACTTGCATGATAGAGAAACACTTGATGGATTCGGACGCAGAGGTTGTAAAGAGAAAAGATGGTGCAAACTGGGGTAACATGCTGGGTTCCCCTTACCTAAAGTCAAATTGCTGATGAGAGGCAAGGAGAACCTAGTTACCCTAGTCTTAGCTCTGCCATATTGCCCCTGTCCCTCTACAAGCAAGCACCGTTGATCCCTTGTAGCCTCTTTACCATATGTGCTCTAAATTTACCCTGATTTAGCCTGATCGATTGCACAAGTAAAGTAGCAACAGACTCAGGTTGTACTCCCTGATGTTTTGATTCAAATCACCATTTTGAGTAGACCAGGAAAAGATTTGTCTCCCTTCCTGAATGCAACCCTTTTCCCTTGCACATAGTAGCAAGAGCTCCGGCATTCTCCTTTACTCTAGAGAGAGACATAATCAGATGTATGGGGCTTGAGAAGCAAAAAGTTCTGCAATACTTGTGGTTCTAGCTTGCATTTATCGAAATGCCTTGGAGAAAGGCTTGAAGAAGGTACAAAATAGTACAAAAGAAATACTGACTCATCTCAAAAGCGAAGCCCCCATGGATGGCACGTAGCATTGCTATCCATGCAAGCGTTGCCGAAATGCAAAATGTGTAAACAACCAATATTGAGAACAAGCTAAAGAGAGATTGTACTATGCATCAAACACAAGAAGTTTTGGACAAATTCTCACAATTTTTCGCACATTGCGACTTACCTCAACATCATGAGCTTCTGTGAGGAAGGCGCCGGATACCTAGCTAGGTACAATTGGGGGTAGGGGACCGCCGGCCCCCACCTTGGGCGGTCCCCTACCCCCAATCGTACCTAGCTAGGTATGCGGTGCCTCTCGAGCAGAAGCTCATGATGTTATGCATTGTATGAAAAACAATGAGAAAGACTCCGTTTTGCTACATGAGAAAATTTCTAAATCTTCTTGTGAAAGAGAAACAACAACCCATATTGAGATGAAAGCCTCGGCTTCATAAGTTCCACCAAAAACACTCTTAAAAGAACCTGATTAATTGTGTGCCAACATGGTGAACATTACTAGCAATGTGCAAAACATCATAATACCAGTGTGGAAATACATTGTACATACATACATCCAGATAGCTTACTTATGACACATGCTTAGGCTTCCCTTCTACATGCTTCTGTCAAGATACATATGTAAAATAATTGTCCATCGTCATAACACTAAACAGATACATCCACCCAACAGCCTAGCCCACCTTACTGCCCAAGGAAAACATCAAAAAGGTTATCCTTGGCGGCAACGCAGCTCACGATCTATCGTACACTGCCTCAACACAAATCGATAATGGCGCACACATCCGTAATGAGGTCAACTAACAGAGTACATATTGCATTAGCAATACGCCAATACATACAAGAGAGTTTTACCCTTACCCTACATTAAACTGCCCTGAAGTTCCTCTTGTTTGCAACTAGCTTGAAGCTCTGCTATGCGCGCAAGGGACGTGAGATTGTATCCCACAATGGTATCCACAAAGGCTCTCGTGTCTTCCATCGTATTTCCATCAGGTACATCCACAACATAGGACTCTATTACCATTGTGTAGGGGTTTCCATCCAGCTCCAATACATGAAGTGTCGTTACAGAGTGGTAGTTGCGGAGCCGATGTTCGCCGCCCACAATTTGGAAGCCGAGTATGTGCCGCTCTTCATCCAGAATTTCGAGCCTCTCAGTGCTGGAGGCGGCTGGCAGGCCCGATACAAGCTCCACCTCTCTGGTGCTGCCCACTCTCCCATCTCCACGCATGGAGCACCTCTTGATGAAGTGTTTGTAGGCTTGGGGGTTGTCAAACTGTCGCACAACCGACCAGACAAGGTCGACAGGTGCGCAAATGCGCTGAACTACCATAGAGTGGCATTGATTAGGCCCAATTGCATGTGCATGGTACCTCCAGATGAGATAACGAAGCCGACCCAGCTCCTCATTGCTAAGCTTCTCAAGGCCATGTATGAAGTTTCTGAAGGAGTTGGGGTTGCTGCTGCTGCTGCCACCGCCTCTATCATTGGTGTCATTGGCACGCAGAGCCGCTAAGTCTGTTGCATCCCTTGGAAATCTCCATAGCTGGTGGACTATCATTGTCTTAATATTGACGACTTAAAAAGCAGGAAAGAGATGGATTTAGACGGATTATATACTCTAGCTTCGAAACCCTAACAAAAAACAGAGAAAAACAGAGTAAGATTAAGCAAATAGAAGAGAAGAAGGACAGCTGGGCTATGCACAAAGTGAAGAGAATTGACGGCCCAAATCCAAAAATGCCCAAAATGAGAAGGCAAACCAGAGAACGAACAAGAGCGCTGGGATAGAAACAAGAAAATTTTAATGAAAGAGACTTGGAAAAGAGGGGAAACAAGTACACAGAGAGGAGAAGAGGATCGAGAGAGAGTCGAGAGAGAGAGAGAGAGAGAGAGAGAGAGAGTGCGCGCACACAAAGAACCAGATGCTTGCTTCAAGTTGATTGTGTTCGGTTGGGCAAACACACCAACAAGCCAGATAAATGCACATCCAAAAGGGAAAGAAAAGGTGAAAGCTCTCTCTGTGGCTTGAGAGTAGTGGAGAGGGAGGACAAAGCCTTGCCACTTTTGACAGCAGAGGAAGGGAGTCCGGACCCTCTCGTCCTGCAGTACCCACCCACATCGCTTATGATTGACACAATATACACACACATGGACACCTCTTGGCACTCACATGGGTATTCCCCAGTCCACATTCCACAACCCAACAAATTGGAAAGGGATTCGGGAAGATTGAAAAGAAAGCAACTGGTGCCTCCTCTTTCTGTGCAACCGCGGCTGAACCGCCCAAGTGGAGGAAGGGGAAGGTAACCAAATCAATTGGGTAGAGGTCTAATCAATGTATGTGTGTGTGTGTGTGTTGTGTGTGTGAGAGAGAGAGACAGAGAGAGAGAGAGAGAGCGCCCAGATCTGGAAGAATGGAACAGATACCCCTAGCACAGATTTGATATCCTTTTATTATTGATTTTATTAAATTTCACACTTGCGATGCAAGGTTGAGACGTTGTTCCAAGATTTAGAGAGAGAAGTACATTCATTGTATATGGCCTCCTTGGCTCCTTACTACCTGCCGAGACTCTGATGAAAATGTAGGCACATGACGATGAGTACATGCTTGTAAAAATAAACACACGACCCGAGAGAGAGAGAGAGAGAGAGAGAATCAGAGAAAAGAGAAAAGGTGAAAACAGCCACCTTAGAGAGAAGGGTAGAAGAGCTCAGAGGAGGGAGAAGAGAGAGCCGGGGTCAATTTGGGGCAAAGATTGTATGCGTCACGAAGGGCACTTTGCTGGTTGGAAAAGAAATGGCGGAACCAGCAAGCAAGCTGCAAAGAGAGAGAGAGAGAGAGAGAGAGAGAGAGAGAGGTTGGGATCATGGGCATGATCGTTTCTTTTTGCTTCACAATTTCCAAATCACAGGCCGGTTCCCTCTCCGCGTTCCATTGACCACGACTCCACCGTTCATATAGATAACCCTCTTAAAAAGACCTACGTTGTAGTTAGAGTCGGGTCACACCCAAAGTGAGGAGGAACCTCAGGGATTTTCTTAAACCTAGTCGCACTTGCAGGGGACGGCGTGGGGGGTGCCGCTTAGGAGAAATTTTTGCTCAAAGTTGGAATCTTCCATTGGCTAAAGCCTTCAGAAAAATGCACCGCATGCTTTTCTTCCCAATTACTACCTTAATACCTTTATTTTTGCACAAAACAGTGCAAAGCTTGAAGGGCTATGAGAAGGCAAGGATTCAGCTATATATGGCGAATTCAAGTTCTCCTTCCGCTTGTTATTCACAAGTGTAACCCGACTCTTATGAGTTCCCACCTACTCCACTATATCCATGTCTCTCCTTTAGGTCCCTGTCACGCATGTCCAATGGAGAAGTGTGAGCTTGCTGCTTGTAGGTGGTAGCTACCTTTTTCATTGCTCAAGGTATTTCTAATCAATTCAATCACACAAGGCGGTATCCATCAAGTCATCTATAGCGTGCTTAACCAATCACATGCAGTTTTCTTAACCAATTTGTAGTGGTGGGGGGGGGGGGGGGGGGGGGGGGGGGGGGGGGTCAGGACAAGGGTCCTACGGGGCAAGGCCCAACCTAGGGGGTCAGGGACCTAGGCCAAGGGCCGGCTGGACCAGTGCAGACTAAGGATCCGCTTAGGGCAAGTGTTAGGAGCTATCCTATATAAGGGGCGGTAGGGAGGAGGATCCCAGGTTCAGTTACCCTAGGTCTTACATTGGTATCAGAGCTAGGAGAGAGGAAGGCCATGGAGGAGGGAAGGAGAAGGGGCTTGCTTCATATTCGTGCACGGCTAAGGGCATGCTTCTCTCTCTCTCTCTCTCTCTCTCTCTCTCTCTCTCTCTCTCTCTCTCTCTCTCTCTCTCTCTCTCTCTCTCTCTCTCGTCGCTTCGAGCTTGCCTGCCATGGCATGGGCAGGGTCCCTTGGAAGAAGGAAGAGGATAGGGTCGTAGGAGCAGCCCCTTCCATAGGGGCTCAAGCTTGCATGACCGAGAAGGAGCGTGAGTAAGCACCCTTACACAAGGGGAGGGCTGGAATCGACGGAGCACGGGTAAGCACCCTTACACAGGAGAGGGTCGGAATCGACCTGCGCGGAGCTGGGATTTTGTGAGCTCGTCCAGATCGCGGCGCCGTGCTGAGAAAAATTCGTCACACAGGCGGACGCCGTGGAGCAGCAGAGTGTTCAAACTCTCTCTCTCCCTCTTGCTCGTCATCGCGGCCTCTGCCGCCATAGCCAACCTTGGTGTTTTTTTTTTTTGGCCATCCCAGATTTGGCCGCCCACGGTAGGGCAAGGCCCTTGATTAAAATAGTTAAGGACGGGTGCCCATGGTTGGCCCCCATCCTCTCCTTAACCGCTCCGCCACGACTGTCAAGGCACCAGTTACATTGGGGGCAAGACGGACCTAATCTCCAGAAGATCTGCAATTAACGTCAACACCAAACGCATAAGAAGGAAGAGGGAGCGATTCAAGGAATTCGGTTTCGAGGCCGAACGAAGTTACCAATATCTGCTGCAGCAATTCTGCATAGTTTGCAGATTTTTTTTTTCGAATTCAACGGAGTCGGGATTATGATGACTTCGTTCCACCGCTCGAAGCGGGCTATAAGAATCGGTAAGCAAGTTCATGGTTGTGGTTTACATTTTGCATTCATGAAATCTTGCAGTCTGCAGATCTCTTCGTACTGTTGGCATGGCAAACAATTGTTGCCTCTGTTCTACAAGATTTTTTGGGACTAAGCAAAGTGCTTTCAATGTTTACGCCCTCGCATATATTTCAGTTGAAATTCCTTGACAAGGTCGATTCTTTTCGTCATGCTCTCTGCATGTCAACAACCGCCTCAGTTGGCTATCAGCAAGGCTTCAATTTTTGTGAAGCAAGGCTTCAAGTTAGGCATCTTGCATTGAGACTTGGGAGGAATTTGGTAATCTGCTTGCAGGTTCTTTCATTACATGCCAGATGGATGTATATGATACAAGGGACGTATATATGTACACGCGACAACCCTCTCTCGTGCAGCTGACTAGGTTATGAGTCGTTATGGAACGAGTTCTTCTCCATCAAAATTTCAAGATGACTGGTTACAGCGGGATAACTAGGCTTCTCACGTGTGCCACGATACTGCCCATTGACTTGTCATCAAGGGCATTGGCACGCCAGTTTGGGAAACTGTTACCATTGCATTTGCTCCCATTTTATGTGTGGCAACAACACATTATGATGCATCGCTACCAAGGCAGACTCTACAAGGCACTTATGGTTTCGGCTCTCATACTTGAGGTCGTTATAGTAGCCCAGGGCTTACAATTCTGCATGCACGGCATGCTAACCAGGTGGCATGAATTCCACCGCTTCATGGATTACACTTCCACTATCACACTCACAACTCTGTCAAGGACAGACTAAGTGATGGATTGTTTAATGTGTTTTTTGGTTGTTGTCAACACAACAACACTAAAAAGAACCAAAAATTTGGACTTGATTCCCAGGCAAAGTGCCAATGCCAAGTCATCCTCATACAATCACGACCCCTACAAGGTAGGTGGGTTGGAATGAGTTTTATGTTTTTCTGTTACCTCTCTTGATGAGCGAGCTATACCAGAAAATTGTGGACTGCTTATACGATAAGCTGCAAGTCAGGCATAAGATGCGTCAGGGCACACAGCTTGGGTACACACTCTACAACATTAAGGAAAGTTCCTCAGCCTAGCATGCTCTTCTTCTTCTCTCTCTCTCTCTCTCTCTCTCTCTCTCTCTCTCTCTCTCTCTCTCTCTCTCTCTTTAAGGGAATAATGAAAATTTTATAACAAGCTTTTGATACATGTTTTGCTGGTACAAGGTGAGTCAGCCTGCGACAAGGTACTCTAACTCTCAGCTAGAAATTGGGCAAGACTCCATCTAAATTAGTCTTCATCGGTTCCTCGATTGAGCACTAATTGCCACAAGGGCTATGAGCCACACACACTGACTAAGAGTCATTGTCACAACAAGGGTAAGACCCAACTGTTGGTATTCCTTGGGAGATTGTTCTCTAGCTCGAACAGATCTACCCAAGGGAGTACACATCGCCGTTAATAGACAAGCAAGAGTCTTGTCATTACGGAAGTTTAGGGTGTCATTTTTGCACTACATGTTTTTAGTGCGACACTCAAGTGAGTTTTTGATAATCTTAAATTCACACCAGCTGATCTCTACCACGGAGTATAGACGCAACAATCAGTTGTGACAACATGGCTGTCCATAAGAGATCTGCAGTTCACAAGTGTGGGTCTCCTGCTCTCTCTCTAGCACTACGGAGTGTCTATGGACATATTGTTTTGGGGTACAACCCGGCGGGTGACTGTTACATCACCCCATAGGCATTGCGGATCACAGTTGATTTGCATTGAGGATCACCGTTTGATCTCTCCGAGGTAGACTTTCAAGGAAAGAATTCTGCAATCTACCACCCGGTAGCGGACAAATTCAACTTTTCAAGTTGATTTCAATCATTACGTACACGGTTAACTATGTTGGTTACTGTTACCTGCTAGTTGAGCAGTTTCTACAAAGGGTCTTACCAAAGGGTTTGACTATGTAGATTTTAACCAAAGGGGTTGGATTGCGAAGGCAACACCCACAGTTCCCAGAGCAATGCTGTTTGTTTTTTCAGGTAGGAGACATGCTCCTCTCTGTTTGAATACGGGTAAGTGAACATTACGTTCAAACCTCCAGGTACGCATCTATTGATTTGGTGTTTCCAATTTTTGTATGCTTTGATTATTTTTTTTCAAGACGTATAAGTACGCTTGAATGCCACAGATCCATGCCAAGGGCATGTCGGCACAAAGTATTTTGGGCCAGGTGTCCAATCTATCTTTCTGCCTTATGCTATTACGAACCTACTTGTAGGGTTCAATTTGGCACATGTTGTCACATGGGATACAACATGGTCTCGGAACTCAAGGAGTTCGGTTTAGGCTGTGTGGAGCAAGATAATGAGGGTCCCTCTCACTCTTGTCGCGGAGTGTTTTGCAGTTTCTCCACACACAAGTACATCTTGTACTTGTAGGATGTTCTTTTTTACACATCATTACATGAGACATATTCCACATGTGGAGAATATGAGTCTCTGGACTGACATTGGTGCCATTATTTCAATTATGTGTCACGACAAAGTCCCTAGGTGCTAGTCACATATGTTTTCTAGACCATTTTTAGCACGACGTATCAGGAGCGATTTCGTGGCCAGAAATTGTCGGATACTTAGAATGACTTGTTAAGGTACAAGTACTGCTAAACAACATTACATATGGTTGTTTATACATATAGCAAGGCTATAAGTTGTTAATGAAAAAGTTTCATTGTCTGTACCTAAAAGTGATCAATGTTTTACCTTCTATTTCCATTCAGACATTTCAGCAAGGTTTGCAAAAGATTGCGATTGAAAGTATTTAGTTTTTTTTCAGAACTATTTACATTCTTTTTTAATGTGTGCTACGTGCATCACATTTTGCCATAAGTATTGGCAAGGCTCACCGTGAATATACACGTTTGGATCTGTTTCTTGCTAAATGCATGCACACTAGGTGTTATGGGCCCTAGTGTTTAGCAAAGGCTGATTTGGAATGGCATGCATATTCCTCGAGTTGTTGCTTATGAAGCATTTTGCACTCTATGTGCACTATCTCTATGAGATTACTTTTGGGTCTACTAATCACCAACAGAGGTCATGGCTTGGTTTGGGTGTTTGTGGATTTCTCAAGTTAACCACTATGGTTATTTCGGACATTGTTGATTCCTCACCAATGTTAAACACTTATGTGATTCCCCGTTTACCAGTCATTTGGGACGATTGTCTGTAAACTGTGAGGAAAACACACCTCAGTACTATCAGTTATCCAAGGGGATAGGCAGATTACAAAGAGCAATCTTGTGCTAAAGGATCTGCTAAGAGCATACATTAGCACAACGCTTTCTGAATAGATGATTTTCTCCCTATTCTAGAATTTGCTTAAGTACAATTTTCGACTTTGAACACCTCTTGTGGTGGGGTTGGAGATTGTGTCAATACTTTCATATGTCAAGGACTTACCAGGTGTGCTGACAAAGTATGTTGGCAAGTAACCTTCATTAGGGATGAGCATGTACTTCTTTGTGTTCCAAACTATTCAAAATTCTAACACGAGGACATTCCCTATCTACGGACTTTTCAAGATACTCAGGCGAGTAGGAAATCTGGCTCACAACTGCATGGAAAGTTACGCCAAGGTTTCATTGCATTATTCCAGTACCTTCACAAGATCTGAAAACTGGTTATGCCTTTGGACAACTCTTAGTTGTGGTTACTCCTTTTACAGTACTCAAGTGAGTTATAAATGGAGTTACCATTCAGACCCAAGTGACTCTTAGTTGTGGTTACTCCTTTACAGCACTCAAGTGAGTCATAAATGGAGTTACCATTGAGAACCAAGTGGTTGCAAACGGACAACAATGTTCAAAATCAAGATATTGCTCTTGGTTTCATTGAACCTCCTCACTGCACCAATTATCGGTCATACAGAAAATTGGCTCACTTACGGGACACCAATAAAGAGAACATCGGTATTCTTAAGAAGATATTACTACTTGTGTTTTCGAGGACGAAAACTCTTCCTTAAGGGGGGAGTAATGTCAGGACAAGGGTCCTACGGGGCAAGGCCCAACCTAGGGGGTCAGGGACCTAGGCCAAGGGTTGGCCAAGGGCCGGCTGGACTAGTGCGGACTTGGGATCCGCTTAGGGCAAGTGCTAGGAGCTAGCTTATATAAGGGGCAGTAGGGAGGAGGATCCAGGTTCAGTTACCCTAGGTCTTACAGGGGGGGGGGGCACCAACAGAAACAAGATGGCCATGACCTAGCAACCAGCTCGAATGTTGCTCTTGTGTCCATCGGATGGGTGTGACAGGCAAGGCAAGAGGCACCAAGAATGATTCAATCATACTAGCATTAAGCATGTCCATCTGAATGCGTCTGACACATGACTTACCTCCCCTCCTCATTGTATGACACCCCCATTCCAAGAGGGATCAATGGCCGGAGATCATCAACGATTCCCAACCGTTTGTTTCCCGAGGGGGCTTGTGAGTTTTCAACCCAACACATCCCCCTTGAGCGGGGCCAACACTCTTCCATCATGCTAGCACACACATCTTTGATATGGTGGTTACATTTTCCGTTCTTTAAGCACACCTAAGCATCAAAAGACTTTAGTTCCCACTAGTTGTCCAAATCGGCCTGGTTTGTCCCATGGCGACTTCGGCAAAACACACACACACACACACACACACAGAGTCAACTTGGAGTCTCTCCAAGTGAGACTCTCCACCTTCGGCGACAAAAGTAAGCTTTTCTGTGTGTGTGTGTGTGTGTGTGTGTGTGTGTGTGTGTGTGTGTGTGTGTGTGTGTGTGTGTGTGTGTGTGTAGTTGTTTAAATCTTAACTAATAAGACATAATTGAATTTTTACATTCAAAAGACAGCTGGCCAAGGAATAATGAACTGATATGTACAAAAATAACTCAGTATTAGAATTATTTAGGTACAATGATTGTAGGAAAGAGATCCTCTTTCAGTAAGACTAGTAGTAAAAGAACTTCCCCGTTCCTCACTGAGTATTTCATTTCAGAAAGGTTGCTTGCCAAAGAAAATAAAGCCATCCAAGATAAAATAGAGTCCTTACCTGCATCCATCCAAACAAGACAACAATTCAATTATGAAATTTTGAAGTGTTTGCGACCAAACATTGCAAGCAGGCAAGTACGTGTCAGTCTATTTATGCCATTACATGTCTTTATAGATTTCTTACACGATGAGGAGGTTAGAAAAACAGAAACCATGTTCATCTACAAATCCCAAACTTGCCTTGATTTTTTGGATGATAATTGGGATGTCAGTGATTCTGAAGGCATTTTGTGCAAATTTGACAAGCGCTCGGTTGTGTGCAAGTGTATGATAGCATCACAGAATTTTATAGTTTCTTTCTATTACATGAGGTGGCATCGAGTGAATGGTCAGCTGGTAGCTATGGATCAAGATTTAAGTGACAATGCTTTTAATCCCTTGATGTCCATCGAGATATGGTTTTCAAATTATTTGCTTACAGTTGTTGTGGTCAGATCAAATGTCACTTTAAGACAGGTTCGAGAGGATCTATTAAATGAGTTCGATCTCAATTTGCCTTCAAAATTTGTTTTCAAGTGTAACATGCGAAAGGTACTAAGCTACATGTATTACTTTTATACGTTGATGTTTCTATCGTTCTCATGTATCCCAATGTCTTATCGCGTACGTTGCATTGCAGGTACCTCACAGACAAGAAAATACGACTCTTTGTGCACAGATTACCAATGACAGACTTGAAATAGTGAACTAATCCCGGGTAGGTCACCTAAGAAAAATGTAACCTATCACGTGAATTCAACAGAAGGATATTTAAAGTTCTTGAAACTTACAGAAATATATATACAGAAGGGATACTATTTTTCAAATTTGAAAAAAACTTACAGATTTTAAAAGAAAAGGGTACATTTTATTCCTTAAAAGATAAGGGGTTTTACAAACATGTCTTGAACGCACGTGATATGGTAGTTTTACACATAGTGAACCCCCCGAGGAACTAACTGTACACAATGATTCAAATACTATTCTCAAAGATTACTTGACAAAGGCAGCTCTCTACATATATTACCAAACACCATTGGATCCTCACTCTCCCATTTTTTTGGAAAGCTGTACACAACATTTTGTAAACTTTGAACCATAACCAAAACAAAAGTCAAATTTCTATCCACTACTTGTAATCAATTTGTCAAAAGTACATTTCATAATCTCTTTCTAATCTTGTGCGTGTGGTGATGTGGGGGCTGTTGTTTGAGGTTGAGGAGAGGTGGTGGCTTGGGGGTTTGGGGGCTCTGGAGCTACTTCATGAGTAGGAGAGGTGCTGGGTGGGGGGTTTGGGGGCTCTGGAGCTGCTTCATGAGCAGGAGAGGTGCTGGGTGGGGGGTTTGAGGGTTCTAGAGCTGTTTCTTGAGGACGAGAGATGGTGGGTGCTTGGGTTGGGGAGGCATCTGGGGAGATATTAATATGTGCTTGTGTTGGTATGGCAGACAAGGGGTATCTTGTTGGCGGAGGCCTAGGCGTGGGCCTTGGTGATGGCGGGATAAAAGCATCACGTGCTCCGTCTGGACGCATGGTCATGTAATTGATCAAGTTTTCAATCATTCTGTTTCTAAACGAAGAAACATCAGCCTTTGAATAATCTGCCAAATTTCTTACCTGTGTTAAGAACATCATGTTTATTAACATAGCTACTAACTTATTAAGATACAAATCTGTAAACGAGTGTCAAATGCTTACACTTCTACGACTTCCATCAAGCATGACCCCTAACAAAATTTCTGCATTGATTAAGACCCTCCATCCACAAGAGTAGGCATCATCCTGATTAGGGACTTTGCAACTAATAATCGTAAGATTCTCATATATCAGCTCTTGCGTTAAAGCTTCAAGAGCAGACACAAGCTTCCGAACAGATCTGCGCAAAATACAATTAAATTTCATAAGCGACTTTTAACAAAATTCTATGCGATGTCGAACAAAATACAAAACCTCTTACCTACGTACTTCACCATGAAATCCATGGGATGAGAGGTAGCACTGGTTTCGTTCAAGGTGTAAGAGAACAAGACTCCAATGAGCGCTGTTACAAATAAACATAAGCAAAACATATGTCATCACAACAAATTAGAGTTCAAGATAAAATAATTTCACTATTGAAAACATTGCGTACCCATCATGATAAGCCATAACAAAAAATTTTGCCGTCTCCATGTTCACTGACTGGAACCAGTCAACTACTTCCACTAGAGATGTATCTGTTGGGGTTAAGGCCTATGTGCCTTGACCGGTCGCCCAGGTCATGGGCGCCCGCCCACTGTTACCCTATACTTATAGTGAGTATACTGTATAGGGGGAGCTGCCACTTCACAGTCTCCCCATACACATCGTGTGTGTGTGTTTCCTTCTCTCTCTCTCACTCTCTGTCTGTGGTGCTCCCCGATCCCCTTCAATTGGTATTAGAGCTATGGTGGCCGCGGAGAGCACGACGGCTATGTGCCCATCCGTTTCGACGTGGTCTACAACTTTGCAGAAGAAACTTTTTGCAAATTCCTCACCGTTTTGCTGATATTCAGCTCGAACTGACTGTATACAGAAATTCCAGATTTTTCTGTTGTCGCATTGTGTGCGAGTTTGATGCACTTTTAGAAGCACGGGAGATGCTTGAAGTTGAGTGCATAAATTCTAAGCTGAAGATGCAATTGCAGGTTGTGTTAAGCTTGTGGTTTGAGGGTTTTTTGGTAGACTTGGGCAACGAAGTAGGGAGGCGTTTACACACCACCGAAGCAGTCTCTTGAGAGACGCAGGTTTTTGGAGCACACACGTGGAGCTTCTTTAACTGGTTTTCACAGGATACTTTGGCAGTGATTTTGTGCTTGGATTCATGGTCTTTGCGGATGGTTTGCATATGGTTATGGCGCATGGTTGATGCCCATTATACATGCATTTTGACGAGCACTTTTAAGTGCCGGTGAGCTCTCTTGAGAGCATTGTTTTCGCATTGATCAAGTTTCCGGATTGCAAATCTTTTGGCGTTTGCTTATGCGCGGTCACTCCGTTGATGTATGTTGAGTGTAGTTTGATGTGCATTGATTGCTCATTGTATTGAGCTTGCAGGACAATGGTTATTTTGTGTTGATAGCCATTGTGCGTTGAAACTCTGGCGAAATTTTCCCAGGAGTTTTATGCGTATCATTTATGTGATCTAGGTAGAGATTGAGGGTTGCACTCAGCATTTGCGTGCGGTGTTATCTATAGGTGGGAGATTTGTGCGTATGTATGCATCGATACCGCACAGTGTGGGCTTGGTGATTAGCTCATAGATTGCAGTGTGATCCTAGAGCATGCGAGGCTTGTATTGACATTGTGGGAGCTCTATTTTGGAGTGTGTCTCACAGGTTTTACATTGTGTTTCTGGCCATATTTGTAGACAATTTCCAGGTGTTGTTGGTGAGGTGGTTTTGCTATCTAGCTTGCTACTTGTACTCATGGCAGAGACAGGTGATCGATCAGATTGTGACCTCTCACAGATGCGCGTGTTTGATGGGTCGGACTTTGCGACATGGAGAGAGTGTATGCTTGATGCATTGACACAGCGAGGGTTGCATCGACCATTGAGTGGTGATGTAGGTAGTCCTTCAAACATGTCTGACGATCAGTGGCAGGAGCTAGAGGAGATGGCACTATCTACGCTCTCTTTGCACCTTGCGGAATCTGTATATGCTCTTGTTATGTATGAGACTACTTCGAGAGCACTTTGGCGCAGATTACATAATATGTATGATAGATCTGAGTCATCAAGGACTCGTGTGAGACATGTACATTCACGAGTATGCCGACAGGTGATATGTTGGTATTGTGGTCATTCTGGACACGTTAGACGGCGTTGTTTTCGTCGTATGCGACATCGTAGGAGACATGGCAGTCTCAGAGATGTATGTAGTGATGCCATGGACTCAGTTGCTTTGACAGTTGAGGCACATGTAGTGTCGGAGTATACTAGTGACGGGGATGTCACTTTTACCTCGAGCTATGCACGAGATGCTATACATGTGGATAGTGCACTCCCTTCGCAGTGGTTGCTAGACGCAGATGCTATGTTTCATGTCACGCCGCATCGTGCATGGTTTTGTAGCTATTCTAGCAGGATGCTTGGCAGTGTACGTTTGACCGATGGATCGGTGCATGCGATAGCAGGTGCAGGAGATGTGAGACTGTCATTACCGAGTGGTGCATCTTACTTGTTAAGACATGTGCGCTATGTACCAGATTTGACAGTGAGTTTGATCTCGATTGGTCAGCTTAGAGATTGTGGATGTCAGATTTCGCTACAAGAGCGAGATTTTGTGATGCATTTGGGTTCGCTAGTGATTGCGAGAGGTGCCAGGAGTGGTACAGGTTACCCATTGCATGTGGATCACGCGAGAGACGGTGTTGTCTCTGTGATCATGCAGCCAGGTAGAGAGCGAGAGAGCAGGCGAGTCTCTTTTGCTTGTGGGTTGCAGGATGCTTTGCATGGAGTGCAGAGTAGTGACCTTGTTGTGCAGGTTGAGTCTACGGATGCACAGGTAGAGCGGGACAGCTCTAGTGAGTCACAGCAAGATGAGTCATCAGAGGTGATGACAGAGATGACTCACATGGATGCTGAGATGTCAGCTATTGTGGAGTCATTTCTTGATATGCTTATGCCAGAGCTTGATGCAGATTCAGGACAGATGGATACTCTTGGTACACATGTGATATGTGGTGGCCATGAGGAGTCACTCCAGAGCTCGGAGTCAGAGTGCCATGGTCTCTATGATAGGGGACAGGATTGCCATGAGTTGAGTTCTGAGTTGGAGGTGGCAGAGGTTGCCAGGGTTGCATCAACGTTCGGTGTCCTCATGTACGAGATGCTGATCTCGAGGCCCGACATAGCAGCTGCAGTGGGAGCATTTGCAGCAGGGTTGATTAGTTGTTCGATGACTGATCTCGGCATAGAGCATAGGGGAGGTTTGTAGGTATTGGACCGATACTTGCAGGAGTGCATGAGCTCTTGTAGACTCTTTGCAGAGCTTGGAGCTAGCTCTGTGTGGCTTCCGCAGTAGGATGTTTGTCTATCAGTAGAGCCGGATGCACTAGCTCATCGAGAGTCAGTGGGCATAGGTTGAGAGAATATCTCACCTTCTATTAGTTGTACACTACTAGATCTTGCTTAAAGGCACATTGGCCTTTAAGTGGGAGGTTGTTGGGGTTAAGGCCTATGTGCCTTGACCGGTCGCCCAGGTCATGGGCGCCCGCCCACTGTTACCCTATACTTATAGGGAGTATACTGTATAGGGGGAGCTGCCACTTCACAGTCTCCCCACCCACATCGTGTGTGTGTGTCTCCTTCTCTCTCTCTCACTCTCTGTCTGTGGTGCTCCCCGATCCCCTTCAGTATCCTCATCTGTCAAAACGATCGAGAGGTCCGAGTCAAGGACGGCGACATCATCTTGCATATTCCAAGGCAAATTTGAAACTACAAAATTGTAAAGAGATTCGTGTCATACAAAATTGAATATATTAAAAGAATTTATTGTGAAAAAAAGAATAGCACGCACCAAAGCAAGCAATTGATGATTGAGTCTGTGAGTTCCCTCGTCCGGTTCTGTAAAATTGCAAACTCGTGGGGGTGATAGGGAAAATACAGAATGCGTCCCCATAGAGGAAGGCCAACATGGAAATAGGGAAACAACAATGACAAATGTCAGCGTTGGCGTCGCTGATGGCATATGCCATTTGTTCCTCCATCATTTGTTGTGTCCCGCTCGGTGTTGAGACGGGTGCTGTATCGATGTATTTGTGTAGACACTTCATGAACTTTGACCTTGTCAATAGGTGGTATTCTAAGAATATTGTCCATCTTTCGGTCTGAAATATCGGCAGGCGGTATTGTTTTGTCATACCTAAACCTGAGAAGGTGAAGTGTGTTGATGTCTCGTGGCATCAATGTTGCCCTATGGGCGTGGTCCGAGAGAATGTAGCTATCCTGGAAAAGCTCTACAAAAAAATCCTCGGCGGCCTCGTGCAAGCACCCCATTGCACTTCGAGACCACCGGAAATTCAGGTTGTGTTGCTCGCAAATCTCCCGAACAACTCTCTAGAATGGCAGTTTAGGTATTGCCAATGAAATGTGCTTTTGGAGCTTACGAAGTTCGAGTAGAACGCTCCTATTCTACTCGTATCTTCTTCTTCGCATTGTTGCCCGTAATTGCGGCATGGTCTTGCCCGGAATCACCTGCGATGTTGACGGTTGCACTGCAGACGAGCTAGCCTGGCCCTGCGGACCAGACTGGCTAGGATAAACCTTCCTTACTGTTTGCTTTGTGCGGGCCATGACCTGAACAAGGAGAATGCGAGGAAATATGGAAATCTGGATGTGGATAAAAACGCAGAGTGACTAGAGACACTTCGGAAAAAACGATGAGAAAAAAGGGGGGGGGGGTGTTTATATTAGTGGAATAAGTATAATGAGAAGAGGCGGCTGCATTAATCATGACATTGCGAGTTATGACGGGAAGCGTGCGAGCATAATGATTACGTGCCACATGGCACATCGGGACTCAATGCGATATTGGTGGTGTCGAAATTAGTGGCACTCCCTATTCGCGGTGTGGCACGATGAGGAAAGAAGCGCCCCAACGGGTTGCCCTAGCAACAACGGTATGTCGCAGCACAACGCGAGGAGGCGGACCCTGATGGTTCCGAATTGCAGTGTTCGCGTTGTGGCAAGACAAAATGTTTTCGCATCAAAACGTGATAAGTAAAGTCCCGGTTAGTTTGACCACAAGTATCGCGTTGTGGCGCGACCAAAAAGGCGTCGCATCACAACACGATACGGGGCGTTCCTGAGTACTCTGGATTGGCCGTATCGCGTTATGACACGACAATCTATCGCACCAAAAAGAGATAGCGATGCTTTTGTGGAGCGACGACACCAGTTTCGCGTTGTGGCGCGACCGTTCCACGACGGCTGACACGTGGCATAATCATCACGGCGACTGCATGATGCACAGGTGGCGCGACAAAAAGGCGTTGCATCACAACACGATACGGGGCGTTCTTGAGTACTCTGGATTGGCCGTATCACGTTATGATGTGACAACAAGCTATCGTGCCAAAACGCGATAGCGGTGCTTTTCTAGAGTGGCGGCACCAGTTTCGCGTTGTGGCGCGACCGTTCCACGACGGCTGACACGTGGCGTAATCATCACGACGATTGCATGATGCACGGCGGCCCCATGATGCACGTCAATCGATGTCATCAATGTCCTCGGGAGTCCTATAAATATGACTTGCTCCCCCATTTTCCCTTTGTTTGGATGTTGTGCTCTCTCGTCTATCTTCGCTTTTGAATTTCCGTTATGGACCCCTTTAATGTTGAAGCAGAGGAGGAAGTGCCTTGATCTCAGGATGCCCCCCAAGACAAACTATCTCATTTTCTATACCACATTGGGCTTCAACAGCCCGAGATAGAGATCAGATAGATTTTCAATCCAGATTTTTCTTTGCATGAGTGGATTGTCTCCGCGCAACATTACCTATCAGGTTTTGAGCATACCTACTAGCAGCAAACGTACGATGGCACTGTCGAGATACAAGGAGTTCGTTTTGTTCACATGAAGGATATCAATTCGGACTCCTCCAAGAAACACATATTTTCTAGGAGTTGCCTTAAGCTGCCAGTGCACTTGCAGATAACATACTACAAGTGTACACTTCATAACCGCAAGTGTCGAGTGGCGGAATATTATGCAGTTTTTATTTTATATTTGCATCTAATTTTGGATGAGCATGTTGATGCTGTAAAGGCCTCGCTAGAGGGTCAGACTGGGGAGGGTCAAGAGCCCAAATCTCGGGGAAGCCTTGCCATGCAGGTTTCAGAGGGAGTCCAGCTTCAGGAGGGTGCTTTGCCTACTAGTGTTCTACCTACCATACCTATTGGTGATTTGCAGTATGTCATGCTTAACGACATTATGGAGCTTTTTGACCTTCGAGAGGACTATTGCCTTGCCATTGTGGCACAAAATCTTGAAGAGGATGCTGCTGTCATTGACCCTGAGCATGAAAAGTATTTTGTTATAGATGCCCATGTAAATGACAATGAGTTCGTTGACCCCGCAAGTTCACTTGTGATGATTTACAATGATGTTGCTAGGTATGAGCGCACGCTTCCAACAGAAAAGAAGTTCATGGAAGTGCAAAAAAAGCTAGGGATTGAAGAAATGGGTAAGGCAAGCACTTCTTCATCATCTTTGGCCTCAACCTCCAATGTGCCCACTGGAGGTCAGGGCGGCATCAACCTATGGAATGAGGACTTACTTGAGGAAGATGAAAACCAGAAGGTAATCTTTTTTATTTGCCTTACCTTTTTGGTTTCTACTTATCTTATTTCATAACTTTAATTTGTTGCAGTTGGTGGTCTATGATGATACCTTCATTCCTCGCCCTCGTGGACGAGGCATGGGAGATTTAGGGAAGAATTCCTCTCTTGGCCAATACTTAAAGAATCTTATGTATCCAAGTTTTTTGGTCTTCCATTCGTCCTTCTCCAATGACAACGCGGAGCTACCCTTGGTGACGTTGAAGACACTTTCAAGATATTTAGGAGGGGCCGTCATTAGGTGGAACGCAGATAAAATAATCCTTTTAGGAAAAAAGGCCGCATTGTATATGTTTGGCCAAGGGCCAGGAATGTATGGTTTGCGTAGTCGCTATTTTTTGACCCAAGCAGCATATGGTTTGGCATGTGGAATCACTGACCCTGTGCAATTACTAGAGTATGACAAGCATGCTATGTTTCACAATAAACAAACAACCAATTGCGCATCTGCCTACTGAAGAAATGTCTCTTGTGGCTTTGGAGGTGGAGACAAATGTACTGTCGACAAACGAACCTACAGGACTAGGTTGCAAAAGACCAAGGAAAGAAGAAGAGGATAACACACAGCAGGCAAAAAGGCCAAAATATTTTGTAACTTTTCCTGACGAAGATGAAGAATAGAGAAGCTCCAATGTATTTTGGCACAAAAAATTATATTGTGTTACAATGCACTATCTTTAGGAAGTCTCAAACAACTTGGGTCGGAGTTGTCCAAGTTTTTCCAATGCGTTCTTTTTGAAGTTGCCACTCTGCATGTCTCGATGCCGCAGAAGATGCCTCCCATATTTCCTTCTTCCGTCGTTTGCTTGCTAATCTTGTTGCTTGGCCAATCTGACTGTCTTTGACACATTCCTTTCGGTGTGTTCTATGCATAAGTTTTTGATAAGTCCATTGATGTAGTTCCTCCAAACTGTTGGCTTTGTTTGCACCACCTCCGTGACGAGTGTGACTGAAATAGCCAGTACGGACTTGGTAGTGAGTTTTCTCCATACCTTGTGTAGACCATATAGCCAAGCTACCATACTGCCTAGCAAACCAAGGCATGTGGTTGCATATGATATGCTGCAAAAAAGACCAGCCTATTGTTTATATGTAAATATATAATCACAATTTTATCAAATAAAGTAATATACCATGTAATGAATTATGTGTTGATTTGTCCATGCAGCTATGAAAGACCTGTGGAAGGTCCCTAGAGCGTCTTGAAACAATGTATAGTCAGTATCTCTCCAAGTATTGAGCTCAAAAAACTTGAATATGGAATCCAAAATTTTCCACACGTTCACTTTGCGAGTCCTTGCTGCACCATTGTCTGCGTGGTCAACCACTGCATTGTGAATGTTTCTCCACCGGTTGTATCTCAATGTCAACCTTTCCTGAGCACTTTGGCTTTTGCGTTGTCTGCCACTTGTTGGCATCGACAAGAAGAGACGGGCTTTCACACCGCCAATAGACAACTTCTTTGGCACATCTCGACCATTCTTAAACCTCTTCTCGTCCTGCTCTTTTTTCACATGTCCTCCATGCAAGTCCATATATGAGAAAACTGTTTCCAATGATAATATAGCCCTTTGTTTTGCTGATGTTGGACGAGTGGTCCAAGCAAAACAAATGTACAGAAACATAAGTTTCTCAATGATTCTACAGAGTGCATGCATCGTGCAAATATGTCTCTGGATAGTGGAATATCCAACACTGGGTGGAAGTTAAGGTCCTGCAAGTGCCTATCCGGTGCTCTCCTCCAATTTCTTTTGTCAAGACCAATGACTCTTCCCATGCAATACAAACAAGGGCTTTTACTTGTTGCTCCTTTTGAGATGTTGTACATACACTTTAGGGTTTTGAGATCTCCAGCCATATGCCACTCTACTGTGTATGAACCCATGCCTAATACATCGAGTGTCTTTCCATTTCTCTGTTCGCTTATGACTTCAGGAATACTTGTTTGATGGAAAACCGAGTTAAGAATATCGAAATTCTCAGCAGGCACCTGAAATGGGAAAACCAAACCAATCAAATGAAACATGTCTAACCATTTTTTAAAGCAAAAACTTGTTGATATCAAACCTTGAATGTGGCTAATAAGAAAATATTGTTTTCGGATTGCACGCTAAAGTTTCTAGGGTCATCTGAAGCAATGCTTTCATCTAATGCTCTATTCATAAGTGTTATTGTGACACGCTCAACCTTTGTATCTTTCACTAGCTCGCACTCATCCAGTTTAAGCACAAAGTTCAAAACTCCATTGCATTCCTCTTGAGAAACCTCGAACAATTGAACAATATATGTCTGCAAAGCTACTAAATCATAAAATATATTATTGTATTTGTCATAGACCACTTCCTCTGCTGATGGCGATCTGTACATTGCTTCAATGTGAAAAGGAGTGCCCAATGTCCGAAGCACTTCCTGGTTGACCTCCAGTCTTGTCTTTCGAATGGAGAAAGGATTTGGCAGCAACGTGTGCTTGAGATTGAACTTCTTACTTTGTTGTTGCTGCATAGTTCTGTAAACAGAAAATTAAGTAAATGGACTATTTCCAAGTTTTCAAATGCTACACATATCCAATATACCTAAAAATTGCAAACATTTGATTTGACAGGTGAAGACAATTGATTCAAACACCAGACATACCTAAAAATTGCAGAATAACCTTTGTTGGATATTCCGGCTTCATCCAGAATTGACTGAACATCACGTGTTTGGAGTTGATTCTGTTTCAAAAGAGTGTCAAGTTGCTTAGCAACAATCTTGCAGTAGCGCTTATCGTCCAAAAGTCCGGCGACATCTTTGCGTTTTAGTATGAGACCATAAGGAATTGAAGAAGTTGGTGTGTTGTTGTCAATATTTGACTGAGGATGTAGCAACGATCTAAGAATAAATATGAAAAGTAAGATATAAAACTACAGATGTAAAGATGAATTAAACCTGCTTAAATGATAATCTTACTTGATTGCTTTAACCCTCTTCTTCAAACCCCCAGAACCAACCTTCAGTTGTTCAATGTCTCGTAAGCGTCGTTCTCTTAACCAAGGACCCAAGACAATATTTTTTCTCTGAGATCCTGCGTGAGTTGCGTGATGCTTTCGTTCTTGCCTTTCAGTTGCTGAGCGCAATCTGTCACAGTTTGCTTCAAGCAAAAGTTTTCTTTGTGTGCAAGGTCTCTCTCAAGCTTAAGAATATCACTTATGGCCGCCAAATGCTTGGTGTAGCCATATAAACCAGAATAACCATCTCCTACGTAGTTCAACAATGACGTTATGTTTCTGAACGGTGGAGTTGAGTTGGTGATAGGATGCTCAGGATACATCGTGCCATCCACCCAAAGATCGACGCTTTTTTTACCTTGAAATGTGAAGTTCTCTTTTGAAGCTTCGGAAAGGATGCCTGGCTTATTCTTCTTGTGGAGGGGCTTGTATTCTCTGGACAGTTTGATATGCATATGATACACATCGTTTTGACTCCTCGTCTGAGTTCTGTGTGAAGATGATAATGACATTGAGACGACTTGGTGAATGAGAAAGCTCAAAATAGAGGAGAGCGCAAGAGTGGGCAAATGGAAGAGAGCTCAAGGAAAGAGACTGCGCGCAGGCGGAAAGCAAGAGAGACGCGAAAGTGAGGAGAAGAATAACATTCAATGCACCTCGTTGAGCGCCAAATCTTAGTTTTGAAAAATTTAAAAGATTGAGATAATCGGCGTTTAATTCGGAGCCGTCGTATGTTATTATTGTCTGAACACTTTTTGAGAGTTTTAATAAACGTACCCCTAAATCTGATATCCGAGTTTTTTTGAAAGTGAATATCAAAAATGAAATTAGGGACTTTTTATTATCTCTATCTAAGCTGACTTGGCATTTCTTACAAGGCCCATTTTTTAGTCCAAACTTTTCCTAATGCTTAGAGAACTTGACGACAATTGAGGATCGGATTTATGTGGATCGGGTCCCCCCTCCAATAGTCTTTTGTATTATAGATTCTCCCATCAAGAGAAACTTGATACAATACGATCTTTGTGTTCCTTGTGACCTAGGTGATGCAATGAAGATGGAAAGCTTCATGCATCATGAGCATAACATAGACTTTGTAGAAAGCATTAAGTATCCCCAGCCTCAGTCCCAAGGCATCAAACACCTTCAAAGGTGGAGAGAGCTAGCAGGGAATGAGGGTAGGGAAGAGGAAGATGAAACATTCATAGGAGAAAGAAATGGTTCCTCACTTATCATCACTCTTCTTGCTAGCATACATAATAGCATAGTAATGAAGATGGAGAAGATAGCAAGCTTAAGCATTGAAGCATGGCTCTTGGCTGAATTTGCATTCCATAGCCAAGAGTGTTGGTGTAGGCTCTCACTTCTCTATTAGCTTGGAGAAGGAGATGGAGCTCTTGCTCTTTGCACTTCACACAATGAGAGAGAGAGAGAGAGAGAGAGAGAGAGAGAGAGAGAGAGAGAGAGAGAGAGAGAGAGAGAGAGTACACCCCCCAAGCTAGCCCCCTTCTTGCTTTGGTCGACCCCCTCTTCTAGCACTCTCTAGCATTTGATTGGTCCTCCTCAAGCTTGGCCAATTGCAGGCCTAGTGCATATCAAGCAAGCATGCTAGCCTTGAGACAAATGTCCCCTTTACCCTTTGAGAGAGAGGACTTGATAAATACAAAAACAATTAATTGAATTAGCTAATTCCTCATTGGACCTCTCTAGGGATCAACCAATAGTTCCTTGAGGGCAACCTAGCTAGGGGCTTCACATGTGTCCTACTTGCCTCTTGAGCAAGAGGTGCCCTTTGGGATAGAGAGAGGTCATCCAAACACCCCCCCTACTTGCATGGCTCGCCCCCTCCTTGTAGGGATCTTGTTTGACTTTTGTGACACCTCAAGCCCCTCAACCTTGGGCCCGATTCCCACCGCAAGGCTTTCTCTTTGAGAGATCATCTCTCATTTGGACCCCTTTAGCATTGGCCTCGTGTTGACATAGACCCGTAAGCACATGTCTATATTCTAACCCTTGTTCCCGTTTATCATCCCACATTAAATGATCATTTTAATATGAGAAAATCATTTGGGTTGGTTAGTTATTAGATTTTATGACATTACCTCTCTCTTGAAATCATAGTCGTCCTCGACTATGAGGTAGAAGAGATATGCCCTAGTCATTAGTCAATGTTTCTTAGGTGGGAGAAGATCCCTTTTTACCCTACGACATCATTCCAAGATGGATAACTAATCCATTTGGTGCTTGGGAGACGTAGCTACCGCAAGCATGTCTACTCTTTAGTCCATTTCATTCTCCCAAGTAGAGTGACAAATTCTACTTGGTGTTTGAGAGATGTCGTCATCACAAACATGATTGAAAGCATGCATACTATTTAAATTTGTGCACAATAAAAAGAGAACTAGTCTTATAAGACAAAAACATTGATCATTTAAAAGAAACATGTACATTTTCTTATTGTAAGCATTGACAAGGTTCATACTATCCTTAAGCTGTATTTCTTACATCCATCTAGTATCTTCAAAAGGATAATTTTTGAACTACCGTCCAATAATCTTACCATGTCGTAGTACCTTGTCTTCACGCCGAAGGATAGCTTCGGGTTGTAGCACCTCTTCTTGGCCTTCGGTTTCGAGAGGGTCTTCAATAATTGGTTCACTTGTTTGGGGGATCTCCTTTGTAGGGCTTAATTAGGCTCACATGAAAAGAATTGTGTATGAGCTAATGGTTGGGCAACTTGAGTTGATAAGCCATTTCATTGATTGGATTCAAAATTTGAAAAGGACCATAGTATCTTTTTTCTAGTTTAGCGTAATACTTTTGATGGCCCGTAGGATTTTCGCCCGTCGTTTGTCTCATTCGAGCCTTGGGAAACTTAAGTAAGACCCAATCATTTTCTTCAAACGTTAAGGATCTTCTGTGCTTGTCAGCAACAGCTTTTTGCCTTTGTTGAGAGATGGATATAGCCTCCTTAATCTTTTGGAAAGATTCTTGTAGGTCATGGCTATACTCATTGGCAATGAAGACCTTCTCATGTACTTTAAGTAGAAAGGAACTTTTAGGTCTTCCCTCTATGATTTCAAAAGGTGCTTTTCCCATAGAAGTATGGACAATATTATTGTACGCATACTCTACAAGAGGTAAGTGCTATTTCCATTGTGAGCAGAGAGATCTGTTCCAAAAAGAAAACATAGACAAGAACAATCATAACTTGAAGATTGACTAACCTTGTTACTCACATGTGGCACTGCTCAAGGGAGGCAGCGTATGTATCATTTACACCCTCACATGATTGAAAAATCGGTAGAAATCTTGGCAAGTTTCCCCCAAGTTCGTATTCTATTAGCATATTCCAAACTGTGGAAACCGCTATGCCAATGTCGAAAGGGAAGCCTTGCTGCACACAAGTACTGATGCAATTCTGGAGTTCATAGCTAATACATCTCTTGCTAATGTATAATGTTATAGCAAAATAAAGTTGACCTTGTTGAGCATTCACAAATAATCAACCTTGTCAAGTTGTAAGTAATGGTCGGTCTTGACGAGGGACCTGTTCCTCCTGTATCAAGGCTATCAATAGACCATGCGGATCTCCATGAGATGCTCAAACACTACCATGCCCTAACCTTTGGCAGGCATGGGAAGAAGCATTGCTGGTAAATGAGAACATTGCTAATTGTGTATTCAGAAAAAACTTTTACTATGAAAAAGGTTTTGCAAAATAAAATCAGAAGCAAGTTAGCTTAAATAAATCTGTGTATCGGTGACCTTGTCGACCCACTGAGGTTAGTAACAAGCTTTAAATAAATCTGCTTATTGGGGACCTTGTCAACCCACTGAGGACACCGTTCTACTTACCGTGCTTTTCTTGAATCTAGAAGCCGATAGATCGACACCCCTTTGCATGTCGATGATTCTTGGCTCGACAAAAAAAAATTTCAATAGCATCTTGAATGCCTTGCATGCTATAACAAGATCCTTGATGAAAAGCATTTCAATCATCAACAAAGAATCAACCTGCGGTGTAAAATTATCATAAAGCTAGAAAAGCCATACTGATCGAGCCCCCATGGTTCGTGAACCGGCTTATCCTCGGTAGATGCTATCTATTTGATGAACATTTTGTTTGCTGCATCTCTCAAAAACTCGCACCTTGTAGCCATATGGCCTATCTGCATCCATAGTTGTGCAGATGCATGCTGGGTGTGTGCCTTAGGTGGGCATGCACCCTTAGAACCTTAAAAATTGGCCACCCTCTGACCATGGGTGGCCCCCAAGTGTAAAAAAGAATACATAAAACTTATCATAAAACTAGAAAACCCATACTGGTCGAGCCCCCATGGTTCGTAAACCGGCTTATCCTCGGCAGATGCTATCTATTTGATGAACATTTCGTTTGCTGCATCTCTCAAAAACTCGCACCTTGTAGCCCTATGGCCTATCTGCATCCATAGTTGTGCAGATTCCTGCTGGGTGTGTGCCTCGGGTGGGCATGCACCCTTAGAACCTTAAAAATTGGCCACCATGTGACCATGGGTGGCCCCCAAGTGTAAAAAAGAATAAATAAACGATGGCAGTGGTAACTGCTGCAGAGTAGCACGAGGAAGAAGAAACAACACCATGCACTGTGTTGCTTTTTTTGAGATGCCGCAAGGTCAAGAGTCTCTTCCCTTGGAGCCACGACCCCGATGAACCCACCTGTGTAGGATTTTGACCAAGTCGAAGACTGAATCTTTCCTGCTCCAAGAGCGCCTACACACGGCCGCTACAAAATTCTGCTCAACCCGACCACTTCCTTAGCCTCCTTGCACACCATGGTTGCATGATCATGCGAGACATGCATGTCCTGTTCCTGAAGAAGTTGGAAAAGAGAGAAGAATCTGGAGAGGTGGAGGCCATGCTTCATGCTGAGAGAGAGAGAGAGAGAGAGAGAGAGAGAGAGAGAGAGAGAGAGAGAGAGAGAGAGAGAGAGAGAGAGAGAGAGAGAGAGAGAGAGAGAGAGAGAGAGAGAGAGAGAGAGAGAGAGAGAGAGAGAGTCCTTCCCCCTCCTCCATAGCTCTCATACCAGTGAAAGGCCAAGGGGAGACTGAACTCTGGATCCTCCTCCCAGCCAACCTATTATAGGAGAGCCCATGGACCTTTGCCCTAAATAGATCCCCTATCCACACCTTCAGTCCAGCCCTTGGCCTTAGTCCTTGACTCCCCTAGGTCATAGGAGAGCCCATGGACCTTTGCCCTAAATAGATCCCCTATCCACACCTTCACTCTAGCCCTTGGCCTTAGTCCTTGACTCCCCTAGGTCAGGCCCTGCCCTCTACCCAAGCGAGTACGAGGTACATCTCTTGCAAGTATTTTTTTGTTTCAATACAATGTACAATTTGACAAGGTCAATTATCTGTGAATGATCCACCGTCGACTTTCTTTTGCAATGACATCTGTTTGTTAGCATAAATATCCTTTGACTATGAGCTCTCATGAACTCCATAAGTTGTTAAGGGAAGCAAGGCTTCCAATTCGGCATCTTGCATTAAGATTTTCCTGTCTGGATTATGATATGAGCATACAACCTTGGAGGAATTTGTCAGTTTGTCAACAACGAGGGTGTATATGATATACACGACACCTCTCTATCGCATAGAAGCTATGGATATGATCCATCTTCCAACGAGTTTTTCCTTCATAATTTCAAGACAACTGGTTACAGCAGGATGACCAGGTTAGACAATTTTTAGTTTTTCTTGTTTTTCCATGTTTTCACATTTATTTGGGAAAATATTGTATGTTGTGCAAAGCAAAGTTCTTTGATAGTTTCATGTGAAGCAAGCAAGGCACTTTTGTTTTGTCTCTCACGTTTGAAGCCATCACTCTCGGTGAGGGCTTATAATTTTGCATGCAAGGCATGCTAGTTAGGTGGATTCAATTCTACTACCTCATGAATTACGTTTTCGCTATCACACTAGCAACTCTGTCAAGGACAAGATAAGTGATGGATTGTTGAACATGATTTTTGGTTGCTGTCAACACAACACAACACAACACTAAATGGAACCTCAATCTAGGACTTATTTCACAGGCAAAGTGCCCTACTTAAGTCACCCTCGTACAGTCACGACCTTGACAAGATCGATGGGTCAAGATGTGTTTTGTGTTTTCCTGTTACCTCTCTCGATGAGAGAGTCATACCAGCAAACTGTTGACTGCTTATAGGATAAGCTGCAAGTCAAGCATAAGATGCATAAGAGCACACAACTTGGGTACACACTCTAGAAACTTAAGGAAAGTTCCTCAACCCAGCATGCTCTCCTTATCTCACTTTCTTATTTCTCTCGATGAATAATGAAACCTTTCTACGTAGTTTTTGATACATGTTTTGCTTGTGAGTTAGCTTGAGCCAAGGTTCTCTAACTCTCACCTAGCAAGTGGCCAGGACACCATCCAAATTAGTCTTCGTCGGTTCGTTGATTGAACACTAATTGACATAAGGGCTATGAGCCACACATGATGGCTACGAACCATAATCTAGGGTAAGACCCAACTATTGGCATTCCTCAGGTGATTGTTCTCCTGCTTGAACATACCTACCCAGTGGACTCCCCAACAATGTTAATGCTCAAGCAAGAGTCTTGCCATTGCATATGGGTATTTTGTAAGCACTACATGTTTTGGTGCAATGATTGAGCTGCGTTTTTAAAAAAACTTGCACTCACATAAGCTGATTTATAGCATGACGTATAGATGCAGCAAGCATTTCAAACAGCATGGTTGTCCCTAATAGCTAGGGATTCCACCCTGCGTGGATCTCCCATTTTCTCTATAGCAGTAGGTGTGCATATAGGAGCATAGTTTTGTGGTATGACCACATATGTGATTACTAAATCACATAGTGTTGATGGTGGACACCTTCACACGTTTGTTTTCAAGCAAACTATCTGCTGGGGGATAGTCAAAACGTTCTTTCCAAACTTTCACCACGGGGGTTGGTTTGGCAAGATATACCCAAGGTTTGGATTGCCAAGGCAACACCTAGGGTCACCAGTTCACTTTCTTTATCTTCACTAATCTCTAATGTTAGTGATTAACAGGTCAAAGAAATTTTGCTATGGTACACTTATAGGTTGAGGGTTGTACTTGCCTTTCGGATAAGTATTAGGTAATTTCCACCTCCTCGTAAGTACATATTTTTTGGGATTTATTTTCCTTTCCAATTAAGTTTGTTTGTGTTATGTAAGGGATGTTTGAGCTAGAAGGCTTTCATCCAGCTTGCTCTTTAGCCAAATGATAAGGTCATGGACGAGCATAGCATTTTGAGAAAATATTGTTATTTTCTCCCTTCCCTGCTCATCAAGATATTGTGATGGGTTTGAATCTTGTTGAAACAATTACAAACCTACATGGTATGGTTCTCTTTGGCACATGTTGTCACATGGGACACAACATGGTCTAGGAACTCAAGGAGTTCGGTTTAGCCAGTGTGGAGCAATGATAATGAGGGTCCTTCTCACTCACGTTGCAGAGTGTTTGTAGTTACCTTCACACACAAGTACAAGCTTGTACTTGATGGATGTCATTTTTCTCGATATCCTTATTCGAGACATATTCCACATGTGGAGAATATGAGTCTTGGGGACTGACACTGGCGCCTAATCCCTCATGATGTGTTGCGCCAAAGTCCCTACATGCTGGTCACATCTGTTTATTTGAACATTTAGACCACACCGTATCAAGGGAACAATTTCAGTGGCTAGAAATTGTCGGGTACTAAGTACACGTACGATTACAAGTGCTGTGAAGACACCTTAACGGAGGGTCGTTTCTCGAAATAGACAAGTACGCTAACTTACTGAAAATGTCTCATGGTTGGTACCTAGGTGTGACTGAGCTTTCACATTCTGATGGTCCAACTCTTGTTGAAAGGATTTCACGTACGTGCCATGGAAAGTCTCATCATAGAATTGCAGTTCGGATTTGTTTGTGTTAAATGCATGCACACTAGGTGTTATGGGCCCTAGTGCTTAACACAAATTTGTTCAGAGCGGCATGCCACTTCATGGAATTTTTTGTTTTTGCATTTTTTTGCACTTCAAGTGCAAGTTTTCAAGCCGATTTATGAGTTTACACCCCACTGTACAAGGTATCGGCTCATGATGGGTGTCTGTGGTTGGATGGTCTATACTCTATGAGCTTACTCCACTCCAAACCGCTTTAAACCTAGTTGGTTGCCTCCACTCCATATCGAGTATATGGCTGGATACTCACTGGTTGAGTCAAAGTTATCATCAATCGTGGAAGACTGCCTGTAAGTGGTTGGGGCACGTACCTCACTCTTACTGCTACTATTCATCCCGCATTGGATGGACAACTTACAAAGTATTTTTCTAGTGCTAAAGGATTTCTAAGAGCATATGTTAGCACAAATCATTCTGAATGGGTGATTCTCTCCCTATTCTAGAATTTGCTTAGGTTTTCAATCTTGAACACCTATTATGGTGGGGTTGGATACCGATTCAATAGTTTCATAAGTCAAGGACTTAGTAGGTGTGCTGACAAAGACCGTTGGCATGTAACCTTTATTAGGGGTGAGCATGTAGTTTTATGTGTTCCAAAATGTTCAGCAATCTGTCATGAGGAAACTCCCTATTCTGTCCCTCAGTAGCTATGAGCTTTTCAAGATACTCACGCGAATTGGAAATCTGGCTCACAACTTCATGGAAAGTTGCGCCAAGGTTTTCTTGCATTTTTCTAGTATCTTTCAAAAAGTATGAAAACTGGTTATGTCTTTAGATACCTTTTAGTTGTGGTTACTCCTTTAAAGTACTCAAGTGAGTTATAAATTGAGTTACCATTAAAATACAAGTGGTTGCAAAAGGACAACAATGTTGAATGTCAAGATTTTGCACTTGGTTTCATTGAACCTCCTCACTGCACCAAGTATCAGTCATCAGGACAATTGGCCCCCGTAAGGGATGCCAATAAGGAAAACATCAGTGTTCTTACGAAGATACTATTGTTGGGGTATAAAGCTCAATGTGGTCACCCAGGTAAGTCGGCGGGCCGCCAGGTATGTACACATATTCTTTTGTAAAAACCTAATAAGAACTCACTATGCTCTACACATTACAGTAGAGCGAGTTCACCATATCGTCGTGCTCTTCTTCTTGCACTCTCTCTCGCGTCGCACTTCCACTCGTAATCCTTCAACTGGTATCAGAGCTCAGATCGAGGCTCGAGGCAGCACTGCAGGAGGCTAGAGTCACCAGCTCAGATTGGAGTGAAATTCGACAGGCAAAGACACGGCCCCAAATCTTGTGGGACAGCCCATAGGGCTGGGTGTGCTTAGAATTTCATTCTGAGGTCATCTCGGTCACCGTTCGGCTTCGACAAAGTTCAACGCAGGCCATTTTCGACTACGTGGTCTCAGCGGGTGCAGATCGACTCTGCAAATTTGGGGTTTTCAGCCTACGACTACAGGTGCTGAGGATATCGACACTCCTAGAGTGTTGATTTGTGGTTGTCTACACATCGAAGGACGGCTCATAGTTCTTGGAGGCGTGTCACATACGACACGGGCGCATCTACACACAGACTGTAGGCGACATTCACTAGTTCAACAGGTAGCTTGTGTTTGCTGCTTGATATTCCAGATTTCATCCTGACATTGCAGGTACTTCCACATGGGATGTATTGTCAGAGATGATGTATGTCTGTTGAGGGTTTGCAGGCTGTGAGTCACGCAGCAAACAACCGCCGCAGCGGTTACAGCATACAGTGGGAAATTTGTGGATGTATGACTTTGTGGGAAGTCTATGTACTGTCAGATTTACTGCAGCCTTTGTTGAGGGTGGAGTGAGGTTTTATTGAGCTGGGGGATTCTTGAATTTTGAGATCCTTTCGGTGATACAGGTCTTGGAGCGATCCCTCGAGCACCCTTAGATAGGCAGCTAGGATGTATTGACTGTGAGTTAGACAGTTGGGATTGCATCTTTGCTTTACTGCCGTTGAGGCATTGTCGCAGTCTATGCTTACAGGACAGTGACAGGACAGTCAGAGACAGTACATGTGCAGGACAGGTTTACCCACAGCTTACAGTGTTAGAGAGACAGTGGTTTTTTGAGCTGTTTTTTGGTATGTTTTTAGTACACCAGAGCCATTTTACAAAGGAGACTCTGCCAAAATTTTTGAAAAATCTGAAGCTTTCTTGGTTCATTTGACAGGTTGATATTGGTTCAGAGGTCAGTTTACAAGGAAAACTCTACCGAATTTTTCCCAGGAAAGTAAACTACTGTGAAGCGTAGCTATGGCTGGATCACAGGACACTGCTCTTTACAATATCAAGAAGTTGGATGGAACCAATTTCCCATTGTGGAAGAAGCAGATTTGGCATGTGTTGGTACAAAAGAAGCAGATAAAACCTATAAAGCTCAAGGGGATAAAACCAGAAGATATGGACGAAGATGAATGGAGCGAAATGGATGAATTGGCACTTTCTACCATTATGCTGACTTTGGCAGAAAGCATTTACTTCAATGTAGCAGATGAGATGTCGGCTTATCAAGCATGGTTAAAGCTGAGTGATCTTTATGAGAAGCAGAGTGCAGCTTCACAGGTATACTGGCTTAAGAAGCTTGTTGACTTGAAGATGAAAGAAGGGACACCTATGTCCAATCATCTGAATGAATTCAACACAATCTATAGTAAGTTGTCTGCTCAAGGTGTCAAGTTTGATGAACCTGTTAGAGCTATGTTCCTGTTGATCACATTGCCGGAAAGTTGGGACACTTTTCGCACAGCTTTGAGTAATTCTGCACCTCCAACCTTAGTTGTCAGGGGAAGGACCAAAGAAAAGTACAAAGGTGGAAAGAGGAATCAGTCTTGTAGCAAGTCCCGCAGTGCTAAAGGCAAGAGTGACATAGAATGCTACCATTGTGGCAAGAAGGGTCACATGAAAAGAGACTGCAGAGAATGGAAATCAGAAAAAGGCAAAGAGAAAGCTGAAGACCATGGTGAGAAGAACAAGTCCTCAGTGAAGATTCAAGAAATAAATGTGACAAACACTGTTGCAGAGGATGACAGTCTAGTGTCAGGAGACATCTACTTCTTGAAGAATGCAATGGACTCAGCTCTTCTTACAGCATCTGATGGAAATGCACTGAGTGACTGGATTATAGACTCAGGGGCATCACTTCATGTGTCTCCAAACAAGGAGTGGTTTACCTCTTATGTGACCACTAAAGATCATGTTCGACTAGGCAATGGGCAGACATGTGAGATCTTAGGTGTTGGAGATGTTCAATTGAAGTTTCAGAATGGCTCTTCTTTCACGCTGAAGAATGTGAGACACGTTCCCGCAATTACAAAGAGCTTGATCAGCACATGTTTACTTGATGATGCTGGCTACGTCACCACTTTTGGAGAGAACATGTGGAAGATATCCAAGGGTTTTATGACAGTAGCACATGGAGTAAAGTCTAAAAGACTTTACATGATTATGTATCAAATGTCTCTAAAAACGTAATCAATGCATTGACTTTGATGAAGTCTTCTCTCCGGTGGTCAAGATGACTACATTGAGATGCTTTCTTGCATTGGTTGCCATATTAGATTTGGTCTTGCACCAAATGGATGTCAAGACAGCGTTCTTGCATGGTGATTTAGATGTGGAAATTTACATGCAGCAGCCAGAAGGGTTGGTTGAGAAAGGCAAGGAAGATTGGGTATGCCAGTTGTTAAAGAGTCTTTATGGCTTAAAACAATCACCGAGGGCATGGTACCATAAATTCCACAAGTTTATGCTTTCTCAAGGCTACAAACGTAGCGAGTTCGATCACTGTCTATATAGAAAGAAGGCTAAGGATGGTAGTTGGCTGATCCTTATTTTGTATGTGGATGACATGTTGATTGCTGGCAAGCACTTGGAAGAAATTTCAGCTTTGAAGTCAAAGATGGAAAAATCGTTTGACATGAAAGACATGGGTGAGTCAAGTCATATACTTGGTATGCGCATTGAGAGAGACAGATGAAAGAAGTTGATTTGGTTATCTCAAACAGAGTATATTGACAAGGTTTTGCAACGTTTCAATATGGAGAAGGGAAAGGCACTTAGTGTTCCATTGCCACCATATGTGAAACTTAGCAAACAAGATTGTCTTGTGTCTGAGGAAGAACAGGCTGAAATGGATAAGATTCCATATGCGTCTGCAGTGGGTATTTTGATGTATGCAATGATTGCTACTCGCCCAGACATTGCATTTGCAGTGGGAGTAGTAAGTCGATACATGTCAAACCCAGGCAAGAAACATTGGGAGGCAGTGAAAGGAATATTGAGATACCTGAAAGCTACAAAGAGTATGCGTATATGCTATGGGAGTCAGGAGCTAAGTGTAAAGGGTTTTACAGACTGAGATTATGCAGGTGACTTAGACAATCGAAGGTCTACGTCAGGGTATGTCTTTACATTGGCTGGTGGAGCAGTATCATGGCGTTCTAGATTACAAGATTGTGTTACTCAGTCTAGTACAGAGGCTGAATATGTTGCAGCATCAGAGGCATGCAAAGAATCAATTTGGCTTAATCGACTAGTAACAGATTTGGGAATCAAAGAAGAGATGCCTGTGTTATTTTGTGATAGTCAAAGTGCTATACAATTGGCTCGCAATCCAGTTTATCACTCAAAGACAAAGCATGTGGATGTGAAGTATCATTTCATCAAGGAAATGCTCGAGGATAAGCAACTTCAGCTTGTCAAAGTTCACACCATAGAAAATCCTGCTGATCTACTTACAAAAGGACTTCCCTCAGAGAGCTTTGCGCATTTTTGCAAGCAGTTAGGTGTAGGGTAGTACATCACTTCTCTACATCTCTTGTATATTAGCTTGTATAGTACCTTCTCTCACACTTAAAGTACCACATTGGACTTTAAGTGGGAGGTTTTTGGGGTATAAAGCCCAATGTGGTCGCCCAGGTAAGTGGGCGGGCCGCCAGGTATGTACACATATTATTTTGTAAAAACCTAATAAGAACTCACTATGCTCTACACATTATAGTAGAGCGAGTTCACCATATCGTCGTGCTCTTCTTCTCACACTCTCTCTCATGTCGCACTTCCGGTCGTACTCCTTCAACTATCACTTGTGTTTTCGAGGACAAAAACGCTTCTCCAAGGGGGGAGTAATGTCAAGCCATGGGCCACCTTGGAGGTCAAGGACCTTGGCCAAGGGTCAGCTGCCCAGTGGAGAAGGGATCCTGCAAGCCAAGGGGTTATAAAAGGGTGGTTGGGTGGAGGATCTTTCACAATAGTTCCCAGGGTTTTACACATTTGTCGCTCTTCTTTGCTTGGTATTTTTACGAGCCATCTATACAAACATCATAAAAACCACACTACACTCTATGAACTAATATCCCTATCACAAAAAGGGGGGCTCTAAGAAACAAACACAATAGATGCAAGCACATTGGTCAACATCAAGCGAAGAAGAGACCTTAACACAGTTATCTTGCCCTTCTATGCTTGGTACTGACCTCACACATTAGCACCGCACAAAAGTATAAAAGCATACCTCTACACTGTGTGTAGTTCTTTGTAGACAAAGTGAGGTAGAACAGGATGTAGAAAGAGGGATGGGAGCACAAGAGAGGCAGAAGAGGATGTTGAAAGAGGGTTGGGATCACAAGCACTACAGGCGCGAGTAGTTGCATTTAAAAACTTGGGGCATAAAAGAGACTAAGCTTTGGAGCATGCACCTCTTAATGAGCCACATTTCTAATTGATGGTGGCTGATCACCATACTACATGAGAATGTGAGTTCATTTATCATGTTTTACATTGGTTGTTCTTGTGAGTACAACCCATGTACCTTTTTCGAGTTACCATTTGGTGTGGACATTTGGAGTCAGAAGGGAGAGAGAAATATCAGAAACCAATCGTCGTTGCAAGTGCCATCTCCATCTCCAATAGCAAAAATCAATCACCCTTGACTTTGCCATCTCACAATCTTGCTCTCAGCTACCTCTCACGATCTTGCTCTCAGTGACCTCCAAAGCTTTGTGTTGGTTACCTGCCACATCGCCATCCACCTTGGTGCCATTGAATATTGCCTCAATAGGTTCTCTCTCTCTCTCTCTAGCTCACTCTCTTCTGCCTATGTGTTTCACCTTTGTGCGCACTGAAGCCTCCGCATCACGGGGTTAGGACACAAGGGGAAAAACACTTCAAGGGAAAGTAATCATAAGGGTTAGAAGGCTCGGGGTTCAAGTAGTAGGGTAATTTTTTGGTCATGCAACACATAGTTCTCAATAAGATGCTACTAAGTCAAAATCGGCATAGTTACAAATGGCCTTGCATGGTTGCACATAAGACAAATAGGAGGATTCTCCCGGCATAGTTGTGAGGTTCAAGGCATAGTTGGGAGGTTCAATGAATAACTCCTTGCATGACTATGTAAGGGTAGGATTATTCATTTAATGCTATGTTTGGGCATAGTGGGCTTAGTTATCTATTACTGATAATTAACCTCGCGTGACCATAGCCTAAGTAAAGGAAAACTTGTATAAATGTTTGGTGGCCATGGGTCAAAACAAGGCAAATAGGGACCTTGGGAGATTCTCTAGGCTCCCTATTCGCTTGGTTCTACCTTCTGTGTCGCAAGGACATAGGTACAATGTGACTTGTTATGACATGAACACATGGGTCAAAACCAAGAGAATATGGGACTTGGGGGGTTCTCCGAGCCCCCTATTTGCCTGGTTCTGACTCCCATCACGTGACTTGTAATGACCTCAACACATGGGTTAGATTGAAGTGAATATGGAACTTGGGGGGATGCTCCATGCTCTCTATTTGCTTGCTTATAACACCCATTACCATTCAATATATAATTGTATTTTGGCTTGTTGTTTCTTTAAGACATGAAGAACATAATCCTAGAGTCAGATGATGAAGGGTAGAAAACCTGTGAAGAAAAAATATACAAGTTCCTATACAATGTTCGTGCTCATCACTGTGTACCAGACCTATTAGGATTATTTAATGCAAAATTTTCTATCCAGCGGTTGCTATATTGAGTACCTACAAACGTATTTGCAATAGTATGAAGCAGTCATTTGTGATAACTCTCTAGAAATTTATGGCATGCGATATGTGCACCTAACCGATCTTGCCCCTGAGAAGCATGCAACAAGGAGACTGACTCATTATCTAGAAAGGTGTCCCTACAATGCACTTCTTGTCCAAGATAGATGTCCAATGCACTCTAAAATGTGATTCTTAATGGAATTCAAACACGGGTTTGTATGCTACTTGCACATGTTGGATGGGTGCTTTTGAGGCAATTCATTTTATTCCCTTTTACTAAACTAATACATTTCACTTCACAACACATCAGGATAAATCTTGTAGGTAAAGAAAGAGAACCATGACATTTTATTTTGGGTCTTCAATCAAACCCCCATTCCTGATATAATTCATGGACAGATGAATCTAGGAAAGGTCTTTTTTGTGGATGGGAGAGGAGAACTTTAGGTCCAATGACATCTTGTAGGTGACCTCAAAACACTAAAGTATATGTATAATTGTGGAGTGGCACAGTGGCAAAGTCTCCATGATTATTCTGCATGGAGTTTGCAAAGGTGATGGACCCAAAGTGGTGGAGAAAGGCTCCTACTTGTCACAATGAAGACCCCAACTTCCGACCAGTTCTGGAAATTTTCTTGTTAATGTCCACATTTGTACAATGCATGCTCTTTGCAGAATTGTGGAGAAGCTAGTATATCTCTACATTGGGTTTTCTTTGAAAATGAATAAGTCAAGTGAGCCCTAGATGACTCTAGAGTCCCTTGAACTAGTATTGTCAGATATGGGTCTCTAGGGGGCACTGTCAAAATCCAGCGGGACGAGAAAAAATCAAGCAATGAGAAAGATGTGCCTTCCAACATTGACGGTGTTAAGGCTCACATATTCTTATCTAAGCCACTAGGCATAAAATATGTGAAGCTCACAAAGAGTGGAAGGATATATCACTCCACCTACATTAGCAAAGTTGAGTATTTGCAATGGGAAAAACTACATATGGCCGTGAAGGACTAGGAGCCAGGTACTTGCAATGACAACGTTGATGTTTGGAATTCCATATATGTTCTCTTTTTGATGTGTGACAAAGATGATTGGTGACAAGAGGATCTTAGCAAGTTTAAGAAGAACCTATAGCTTATAAGGAAATCATTCAACACAACATGGACATACACTCAGATTACTCATTACATGGTACTCTCAAAACCATTCTTGTGATTATAAGAAACTATGTCAGTGTCTATGTGCTTACCAAATTTTCTTTATTTGCAGCACATCATTTTCAATCATTTGCTATATTTACTTCAAAAGTATGGAAACCCAGGCATATGGAATACACAAGCCTTAAAAAAGTCTCATTTCATGGTGATGAATTCCAATTTCAGACACACTCAGCATGGTGGCTCTCAAGATAAGGCAAACAATTTAAAAGAGATTTTTCAATGGTTCTATCACAAAATCCTTCACCGCATGCATCAAAAGAAAGTATTAGTGTCTTCATGAATATCACATGCAATTAAAAAACTACAACAAAGAAAAATTAAATGGTATGAGGCTTTTAACAACTCTAGTGCTCGAGAAAGCCAAATAAAGTGGAGAGAGACAATGGAATATGTGAACCATAGGTGGACTAAGAGACTGGGTGTTTGACACAATATGTACTTGTATAAATTATGGTAATGTGTTTACCACAAAACATGTACAAATTTGCAATCTGCAATGACTAAGACAACATGTACAAGTCACAAGTATCAACTGTTTAAAATTTTATATATATGTTCTGGTGAGATAAATGCTGCCAACCTTGGTGATGGTGTAGAGTTCTGAAATAAGGAGAGGTTCATAGCCAGTCTCTTTCCCACACTCAAGATACAAGTTTGAGGCGGGTGCACCTGCTACCTTTGATGCAGCTAAAACTAGGACTGTTGAGAAGTATAGAAAACTCAAGTGCCTAAGGGGAGAGGTTCCAATAGAGGATCCTAGACCCAAGGGAAAATTGCAAGCATCAACATCTAGAGAGATTCTTGAGATAATAGTTGAGGTGATTGAAAAGTTAAATGAATCCTTAAGCAACTTGTCAATTCTTGCACAAGCTATAGGTCCCAAGGGATAAACAAAGAAAGCAAAAGAGCAAGAGCCACAACCTAGGTGACTTTTGCAATGTTGGGATTGCGGCGAGCCTGGACTTTCCTTGGGCCCATGGCGAGCCAGGGAGACCTAACTTGAATTACCCAGTGATGAATAGAGGTGAAGGGGCTAGTCAATAACCATGGATTCTACAAAGGCCAAATGGAGCAAGACCACCTCCACAAGGAGTGGAAGGAGTTCCACCTTTTCCAGATTGCGGCGAGCCTGGACTTTCCTTGGGCCCATGGGGAGCCAGGGAGACCTAACTTGAATTACCCAGTGATGAATAGAGGTGAAGGGGCTAGTCAATAACCATGGATTCTACAAAGGCTAAATGGAGCAAGACCACCTCCACAAGGAGTGGAAGGAGTTCCACCTTTTCCAGATCCAAGTGTGCATGTGGTAGAGGTGACAAATTCAAATGAGGTTGACATGGAAGCAAATGGCATCAAGCATGGTCATGGAAAGGGTAAGGAGAAAGAAGGAATCACGTCACAAAGTGACCATGGACGAGAGAAGAAGGCGAAGGAGACCAAGGAAGCTAAGCGGACTCGACGTTGTATCAACCTCCAAGACCTCCCCTTGGACATGGTATGGCTCCATAAAACTTGTTGGAAGACATGAGAGGTAAGGGTTTTGATACCTCATGGCCTTAGTTTCTTACGTTATGTCCACAAGTTAGGAGGGATTTAACGAAGGTAGGTAGCACTAGGAGAAAGATAAAAGAGAGTGTGCCTGTTGTAAAAATTGCACAAGCTGGAATGAATGAGGATATTACACATGCACTAGATTGTTACATCAAATTAAGATTGGTTAGGAAAGGTCTAGTGGATGGAGGTGCACAAATTTGCATCATGATAGAGGGAATCATGCAAAGAATAGGCATGCACATCCATGAGACAGTTGAAATCAAAGTCAAGATGGCAAACAATAGCAAGGCTAGGTGTGTAGGCATTTGTAAAAATATTTTTGTGGAGGCATTTGGCATCAAGAAGGCGGTGAATTTTTATGTTATGTCAACCAAGGAAAGTGGCTATCCATTTATCCTAGGAAGACCATGGATAATGAAAATGAGAGCTTTGCAAGATTGGGAAAGTGGGAAGTTGATTTGTAGGAATGACAATCATAAGAAGTTTGTCTTTGACATGAAGGAGCAACGTCAAGAGGAGCTCCATGAAGAATCATCGCAAAGTGAGACAGAGGAAGACGGACTAATAGCACTTCAAAATAAGAAGGTAGCGGTAGCACTACAGAAGAGGAGTCTTCCATCGAAGTCATGGGGGTAAGGTTTAAGCAATGCAACCAAGACACCGCTTTCCTAGGCTTAGAGGAGGTAGGTCCTCAACAGAACCAAGGTGTGCAAGAGGAAGGGATGCTAGAAGGTATGCTATCAAACACACTTACAAAGGAAGAAAGAGGGGAGTTCAAATGAGTGCTAAGGAAGTTTCCTAAGCTTTTTGCTAAAGACTACACCAACGTGCGTGGAGTAGATGATGTTCAAACCAAGGTTGAGCTAAAGCCAGAGGCCATACCTAAGGCTCAAAAGCTACAAAGGCTAGGAGTCATTAAGGAGCAGTTTTTACGCAAGGAGGTAAGAAAACTTCTAGCAACATGTTTCACTTATCTAGTGGAGAATTTAGAGTGGGTCTCTCCCGTTGTTATCACTCCCAAGAAGAACGGCAAGTGGAGGGTGTGTGTGGATTACCATCCACTAAACGAGGCAACAAAAAGAGATCACTTTTTCCCTCCCATTTTCGGATGAAATACTAAATGAGGTAGCTGGTCACTAGAAGTACACTGTGTGCGGTGGCTACTCAAGTTACTTTCAAATAGGTATCACATTGGAGGATCAGTTGAAAACAATCTTCATCACTCCTTGGGGTTGTTATGCTTTCAGAGTCATGCCATTTGGCCTGATAAATGCTCCCGCAAATTTCCAATGCTTCATCAACATTGTGTTTCAAGCATTCTTTGGAAATTCCATTAGGATTTTTATTGATGATTTTTGTATTTATAGCTCAAAATCATTGCATCTACAAAAGGTAAAAGAGGGTTTCAAGAAACTCTATGACATGGGAGGTCAACTCAACCCCCACAAGTGCCACATAGGTGAGGATGAAGTGATCTTGCTTGGTCATAAAGTTTCTTACAAAGGCATTGAAATGGATCCTTCAAAGGCAAAGGATCTTATTGAGTTACCATCACCCAAGAGTCTTAAGGAGGCCATCTCATTCATTCAAAAGGTAAAGTATATGTCACTCTTCATTCACTTAGCCTCGGAGTTCACCCCTTGCAAAAATTGACACAACAAGTCAAGTTTGTTTGGTCTGATGAGCTTCAAGAATATTTTTGTAACATTAAATTCATTATGTGAGAACTACCAACACTTATGCCTCCTTGTTGGGAGGAGTACACATTCTTTGTTAGCTCTACTCTTGGAAAACAAACAGTTGGTGTTGTCTTGCTACAACAAGATCCCCACAGTACTAGGATGCGACCCATCTACTTTGCTAGTAGGGTCATGAATGCCTTGGAGAGAGTTTACATAGAGGTAAAACTCATGATGCTTTCTCTTATGTTTGCGGCGGTGAGAAAATTTAGATCCTACTTGCTACCAAAACCTTTTGTAATTCGCTGCAGAAAATTTATTCCCTTGGGTGTCATCTCAAATGAATCGTAGTACTAGGATCTCAAAGTGAATTATGGAGTTTCAAGAGTTTTAATACTCTTTCAAGGTAGAAGATAGTGTGCGTGCACAATCGGTAGGGATTCTCACTTATAGGGTACGTGAGAAGGAGATTAAGATGCCTGAAGTAAAGACCCTACCATTGCCACCACCAAAAAGCATTCCTAATGCTTTTACCTTGTTCTTTAATGGTGCTTTTTGATGAGCCACATGAAAAGCAGGGGGAGGGCTAGTGTTCCTCAACCCACATGGAGAGGTGGTCATGAAAGAGAAGGTCAATCTACCAACTGTTGAGATGTCGAGCTCTACACCTTGAGCTGGCATCCACTACAGGTCTTGGCTGCTTACGGCATTTACTCACTGGCACGTTAGGTGACTGACACGGAGGATCTTGGTCAGTGATTCTACAATTGGACTACACTTATAGTGCCAGCCTAGTACGCTTCTAGCGAGTTCACACTAAGTGACCGCATGCTCATATGTGCTACTTTTCAGCTTTAGCACTTAGTCATTTTGTACTCTCTTTTCTGTGAAGAAGAAGAAGAAGCTTTCCATCTCTGTGTGCTTTGTGCTTGTCTTGTGTAGCTCTCTTGCATCCTAATTATTTACATGATATCAGAGCTTGGTGCAGGCAAGAGACGCTAAGAGAGAAAGAGCAAGAGCACAAGTTTCTGAACAGGTCTCCAAAGTGCAGTATACAGAGATTTACTATACAAGTACAGTGGTTGTATATACGCTTGATTGTGGACACTCGTTGAGTGTAGAAAGCGTTACGGGTACCACGATAGCAGGTTCAGCAGATTTGCAGGTTTTTGCAGATTGCAGCTATTTTGTCTTAGTGCTTCAAGATGTCTGACGGTTTCAGTCAGATTGTTACTGAGAAGGTTGAGAAAAATAACTACCCTGCATGGAAGTTCAGAATAACAAATTTCCTAAAAGGAAAAGGTTATTGGGACTATGTAGAAGGAGACAATGAAAAGGAACCAGAGATTCCCGAGGCAAATTCTACAACAGAACAAAGGAAAGCTTTGAGGGACTGGCAACAAGGCCAGAGCAAAGTGATGTATTGGCTTTCTATGAGCATCACAGATGGCATGATGGGCTATCTACAGGATGCTGAAACCCCCGCCATTGCATGGAGAAACTTAGGCAGAGTGTTCGAGGTGAACACCAAGGCCAAGAAGCTTCAACTAAAGTTGGAGCTAAATCAGGTTAAGAGGAACAACCTCTCAATCAATGATTATGCCTTGAAGATCAAGAGTATCATTGAGGATCTTGGATCTATTAAAGTCTCAGTGGAAGACGATGACATTGTCCGTGCATGCTTGGATGGTCTAGGAGATGAGCATGTACATTTTAGGTCTTCCATGAATACAAGAGACGACATCCCCGTGTTCCAAGATTTGATTTCTATGCTTATTCTTGAGGAGAAGAACCTTGACACATATTCTTCTCATGGCAGAAATAATTCTGAAGAGGCCTTCTATTCTAACTCCAACAGAGGTAGAGGTAGAGGTCGTGGCCGAGGCCCAAGGGGTTTCAGGGGCCAATTTCTGGAAGGCCAATCAAATCAAAACAATACAGGTGGCAGGGGAAACCAGTCTCAAGGTAGGGGGAGTCAAAGAGGTCGTGGTGCAGGATCAAGCAGGCAGCAACATACTCCATATAGCAGAGAATGTTGGACTTGTGGTGAAAGAGGTCACATGTCACGTGACTGTCCAAAGGGAAAAGCAAGTGGAAAGAGAGAACAGGGCAACTATGCATCTACTAGCAGAGATGCAGATGACATCAAAAATGAGCGCATGTTTGTTATGCAGCATGTAATGAATACAATGACTGCAGAGAATTCCACCCAAGATGATGTTTGGTATGTGGATTCAGGTGCCTCTAATCACATGACGTCTCGTGGAGAGTGGTTTAGAGATATGCGCAAACCAGATGTGTCAGGCTATGTGCAGACACGAGATGACACAGCTCACCCCATTGCTCATGTAGGGGACATACCTCTAAATACGAAGAGTGGGAAATCAAAGTACTTAGCAGATGTACTTCATGTCCCAAACATTACAAAGAATCTTGTTTCTGTTGGACAAATGGTTGAGCAGGGTTTGCAGGTTCGCTTCAATCCAAATGGCTATTATGTAGAAGATTTTTAGAATGGCTGTAAGCTGATCACAGAGGGCAAATGTGTGGGCAGAATGTTTACGCTGAATGTAGACATGCCTGAGGTAAAAGCTGCATTATTTGCACAGGGCACAGGTGTTGTGGCTGATGTTGACATTTGGCACAAACGCATTGCCCATGTCAATGAGCAGAGATTGCGCAGCATGCAATCAAAACAGATTGTAAAAGGTTTGCCCAAATTCAAGGTGGATGGTATGCATAAAGTGTGTGCAGCATGCCAGTTTGGAAAACAGTCAAAGGGCTCATTTCCACATGAGCGCAATGTATGTAAAAATCCACTTGAGGTGGTGCACACAGATGTTTGTGGTCCAACCGATACTGCAAGTATACATGGTTGCAGGTATTATGTCTCTTTCATTGATGACCATACAAGGAAAGTATGGGTCTACTTCATGCGTAACAAAAGTGAAGTGTTTAGTCACTTTCAAGACTTCAAAGTCATGATTGAGAAGGAGACAGATATGCAAATCAAGACATTGAGGTCAGATGGAGGGGGAGAGTACTTCTCCAATGATTTTTTAGATTTTCTGCGAAAGCATGGTATACGCAGGCAGTTTACATGCAGATATACTCCACAACAGAATGGGGTCGCAGAAAGGAAAAAAAGGCACATTGCAGAGGTTGCACGTGCATTGATGAATGAGAAGAACATGCCTCATCATTTTTGGGCTGAAGCCGTAAATACAGCTATGTACATTATGAACAGGACACCTACAGCTGCGGTGCATGATGTAACACCTGAGGAAAAGTTTACAGGTACAAAGCCTGATTTGGCACACTTGAAAGTGTTTGGCTGCATAGCTTACGTGCATGTACCAGATGAGTTGCGTAGGAAATTGGATCCTAAAGCAGAGAAATGTATTCTTGTGGGATATTCCCTTGAACAAAAGGGGTACAGGTGCTACAATCCTACTACACGAGAATTACGAGTGAGCAAAGATGTAGTCTTTGATGAGATGAGCAGCTGGTATAGCAATGCACATGGCACTATTGGGGCTGATGTAAAAGATGATGTGGTTGTACAAAATGTGAGGCCACAGTCACAGGTTTTAAGTGGACCACAAGAGTCCTCTTCTCGTGGCTCTGTTGAGAAACCATGGAATGGTAGACTACGTACGCAGGTTACTCCACCAACAGGTACAGGGAATGTATCACGAAAAGGAAAGGAAAAGGTTGATGAACCTCCCTTTATGGCTGATGCATCATCAGGTTTTTCACATGTAGACATGGATTCAGATGGTTCTGAAAAAAGTCTTGATGAGGAATTTGGAATTCCGGCTGTCAGGACACCTGGTGTAAGGAAAGTACAAGAAGATGCTAGAGGGCAAAGGAGTGACCCAGGACCGCGCAGATCTAATAGAGTCAGAAATCTAGTTCAGAAATTGACTTATGATGGGTATCTAGCGCATCACCAAGCCTACATGGCTAAGGTGATACAAGATGTGGAGCCCACATGTTTTGAGGATGCAGTTGGAAATGTGCATTGGGATGATGCAATGAATGAAGAGATGGCTGCATTGGAAGCAAACGACACATGGGAGTTGGTGCCATTGCCAAGTGGCAAGAAAGCTATTGGCTTTAAATGGGTGTATAAAACCAAGCATAAGGCTGATAGTAACATTGAGCGTCACAAGGCAAGGCTGGTCGCAAAGGGTTATGCACAGACGTATGGCATAGACTATGAGGAGACCTTTGCTCCAGTGGCAAAGATGACGACTGTGAGAGCTGCCATAGCAGTGGCTGCATCTAGAGGATGGATTATGCATCAAATGGATGTAAAGAATGACTTCTTGAATGGTGAGTTGCAAGAGGAAGTGTATATGGATCAGCCACCCAGTTTTGTCGATCCAGGTTACCCAGATTATGTATGCAGACTTCTCAAAGCTTTGTATGGTTTGAAGCAGGGCTCTAGAGCATGGTATGACAGGATTGCCAAGTATCTTGTCAGTATTGGTTTTAGGAGAGCTCATGCTGATCATTCACTCTATGTACGTGAGAGTGATGTGGGGATTGTGGTCATTACCATATATGTAGATGACCTTATTATTGTTGGTGACAATGCTATGGAGATTGACCATGTGAAGGGTCTTCTCAAACAGGAGTTTGAAATGAAAGATTTAGGCGAGTTGCGCTACTTTCTTGGCACTGAGGTGATCAGGACTCCAGAGGGTGTATGGCTATCATAGAGATAGTATGCTTTGGACATGTTGTCAAAGTATGGTATGGCTGATTGTAAGCTAATTTCTATTCCCTTGGATGTGAATGCAAAGCTGAGTGCAGAGAAGGGTGATGTTGTTGAGGATGTCAACATATACAGGAAGATTGTGGGTAGTCTAATCTACTTGACTATCGCGAGGCCAGAATTGAGCTACACAGTAGGCTTGGAGAGTCAGTTCATGCAGCTTCCGAGGAAGCCACATTTGGATGGAGTACGACGCACACTTAGGTATGTGCAAGGTACTCTTGACTACGCATTGTTCTATGTAGCAGATGCACCATTAGCATTGTATGGGTATACAGATGCAGATTGGGCAGGTAGCATTGTTGATAGGAGATCTACGAGTGGCTTCATGTTCTCTTTTGGGAGTGCTGCTGTTACTTGGAGCAGCAAAAAGCAGCCTACGATTGCTTTATAGAGCACAGAGGCCGAGTACAGAGGTGCAGCAGTTGCGGCGTGCGAGGTAGCTTGGCTACGCACATTACTTGAGGACTTGGGAGTGCAGGTGGACCAACAGATTTTCATCCATTGTGACAACCTCAGCAGCATGCAGCTGGCTAGGAACCCAGTGTTCCATGTAGAGGTCCATTACCACTACGTTCAAGAGCGAGTGTTGGCGGGCGACATCGACTTGGTCTACGTTATCACAGAGGAGCAGATAGCGGATATCTTTACCAAGGCCCTCGGAGCTGAGAAGCTTCGACGTTTCCAGACTATGCTTGGACTCTGCGACATGCAGAGCTCGAGGGGGAGTGTTGAGATGTCGAGCTCTACACCTTGAGCTGGTATCTACTATGGGTCTTGGCCGCTTACGGCATTTACTCACTGGTGCGTTAGGTGACCGACACGGAGGATCTCGGCCAGTGATTCTACAGCTGGACTACACTTATAGTGCCAGCCTAGTATGCTTCTAGCGAGTTCACACTAAGTGACCGCATGTACATATGTGCTACTTTTCAGCTTTAGCACTTAGTCATTTTGTACTCTCTTATCCCATTATTGGATACATTTTGGAGGGCAAGTTTCCACAAGACTTCACAAAAGCTCAGAAGAGGAGACTCATGAAGAAGGCAAGTTTCTATCTCTTCCTAGAAGGTTCCCTCTATCAAAGAGGGAAGGATCAAGTGTGCATAAGAGTACCAACTATCGAGAAACTTCCAGCCATTCTAAAAGGTTTGCATGAAGAGGCATGATGTGATCATTTTGCCCAAGAGTTAATTGTGAAGAAGATTTTGTTTGCAGGGTAGGTTTGGCCAAGTTTGCATGTGGATGTCCAAAATTGGTGTAAAAGTTGTCACAATTGTCACGTAAATGGGAATAGAATATTGGTCTATGGTCAAAGGCAAATCGTGCTTGCAAATGGATCCCTTTGAAAAATGGGGCATTGATGCTATGGGTCCACTATCTAGAACAAAAATGGTAAGCTCTACATTCTAGTGGCTGTCGACTATATGACTAGGTGGGTGGAAGCACAAAGTGTGGCAAAGGTAAACGAGAGGACAGTGAGAAAATTTGTCTACACTCACATTTGTTGTAGATTTGGCACAGCTTTGGAGAATTTGATAATGGTCCAGGTTTTAGAAAGGGCTTGCTCACACAAGTCTGGAAGAACTTCACATTTTACATCATCATAGTACACCCTACTATCCCTAGTCAAATGCTTTGGTAGAAAAAGCTAAATGTGTCATTTCAGGCATCATCATAAAGATGGTGAAAATCAAGACAAAGTTGTGGGATGAATTCTTGGATGGAGCATTGTGGGCGTATCGAACCACGTACAGAGAAGCCACAGGGTTCACACCATTTCACTTGACCAAAAACCATTTCACTTGGTCCTTGGTCAAGAGGCTTTATAGCCTATCAAGCTCAATATCCCAACAATGCGGCTTCATAGGAGAGATGCACAAGATGATCAAGAGGTATGGATGGATCAACTTCTTACATTAGTGGATTTTGAGTGGAAAAGAGAAGCAGGCTATGAGTTCTACAAGAGGAAAGCCACCCAAGCGAAGGAGAAGCGTGACAAGAAACTAAAGGACAAAGGCATCAATGAAGGAGATCTTGATAAGGTATGATGATCCACCCGATAATCGTTTCGATGCTAGGTTTGAACCTAGATGGCAGGGGCCATACGCAGTCAAGAACGCTTTCAATTCAAGTTACTATCAGCTTATGGACTTGAATGGTAAAGATTATTCCAAGAAGGTAAACGGGTATTGCTTGAAGCCCTATATGAGTCACCTACTACCAAAGGATCTACCGAAGAACTGTCAAAGGGCGACTATCTCATGTAAGTTTTGTTGCATGAAGCATGAGTGTGACAAGAAGCCACACAATGAAAATCCTATCGAGGGACCAAATATCATAGAGGAGTCAGAAGAACTCTCTTTGGAAAAGATGATTTATGATGGTACATGAATATATCATCATCCTGGAGGAGGGCTAATGATAGCGGTTTTTTGGCTCTTTGTAATTTCCATAGTGAGTTACCTCACCCTACCAAAATCACCCAAACACTATGGCTATCTTCACCCTTTCACTATACATAGGTGTGTGTGAGCTAGGAGACTTTTCCTATAAACCCTCAACTAGCTAGTAATTGGGCTAGTTGAACCAAAAAAATAAAAATATATTATGGCCCTTTTGTGTATAAGCATTTCATTGTATATAGGGCCTAAATAAAGGGATTTTTTATTATAATTATTTTTGGTATTTATTTAAACATGTATGCCTAGGTGTGTGTTATTTACCTAATTATGCTATGTACATTTACTCACCATTACCATGATCTTTCTTACCATGTATTCTATAAAAAATTATTTCTTGCAAGGTTCTCTTATTTTTGGTGTGAATCCACTTCAAGGAAAAACCTCAAAAATACCTTTCACTATCAATCCATTGCCTTTCACTAAATTCCTATTTCCTACATGCATTATTTCTTACCTCTTGTAAATAATAATACATCAATAAAAAATAAATAAAAATGAAGGCCCTTCTCATTTGATTCCCTATATTTTTATATTTAATATATATCTTACACTATTCTAGATTCCATGAATTGTTTATATATACTAGACTGTTTTTTTCATCATATCCATATATTATATTTATGTATAATCCACAACCATGCATATTTTGAAACCCCTAATAATCTATTAGGTCATGATATCATGCAAGGAGGGGCTTACCTTTGGAGCCTTATGCAAATTCAACAAAAGGGGGACCACTGAAGACTTTTTTGTGAAGAATAATAAGGATTTTGGTGGGATTTTTTATATCCATCTCCACTCCAAATTTAAAGTGTTGGTTAAAAGACAAAATGTGGACCAAAAGCTAAATAATTATCTCAAAAAGTTTGATAATTTTTTGAGCTACCACGAGTGAGATAGGATTTTTTAATGGACCCCAGTCTGCCCACTTTTTTGACAAGTAACTCTCACCTCCTTTCCTACTTCCACACACACACACACACACACACACACACACACACTCATTTCTCTTTATTCTTACTCAAACCTACAAGTTTCATGGTTTTCTTTCATCCTCTTCACCATTAGCCTCCCCTATCACACCCATAGCTCTCTTTTGAAGCTCTACCTATATCCACATGCATAGCTCTCTTTTAAAGCTCTACCTACATCCACCATCTCCATATCTCTCGCTATTACTCCTATATTATAATTTTACTCTACCCTTTCAAGAATTCATAGAAAATTATCAACCTAACCATATTAATCTTTGCAAAATGGAGATTTTTTAATCAAAAAAACCCTCATTCTCTTTGTGGTGATTCGACTATGACGATGGCGTGAAAAGAAGAAGAAGGAGAACGGTGCGGTCACTTTCGACAATGTACGCAAGGGTGAGTCCAAGATTCCTCAAGGATTCACCATCTCAAGGGTACGCCCATCTCATTCACCCCTCTTTCCTCATCCTTCAAGTCATCCTACCCATTGTAACTATATTACTAACTTTTTAGAGTGATTACTCACATTAACTGCTAACCCTTCTTGTAAACTACACCCACTCTACTCTACCTTGGAGTAGGCAACCTCACACAAAACTCACTCACTTCTCTAGAATCTTCTCTATTTCACCTCAATAATGCTCTCTTCTTGAGCCCATACCCATGTGACTCAAGAGACAAGAGAGCCTTACTTTCATAAGAACATATAAAAATTTCATAAACATGGTTTTCTATGTAAATGTTGATCAGGAGATGATCCTAATAAGGGCTCTCGTCACCTATAAATAGAGCCATTTTTCCTTTGTAAAGGATATGATATCTATACTAATGCTCACTACTTTGATCGTACCATTCACCATCTTAGTTGTAGGGAGAGAGAGTGAGCTCTCTATACACCATTACTTGTGGTGTATAGGAAAGCTTCTTTGAGTTGGTGGTAGCATTGCAAGGGAGTGAGTGATTAATAACTTTTAATCAAAGTTGTACCTACCCTTACGCATCAATTGAATCAATAAGTTGGGTGCAACCACGGTTCAAAACTCTCTTGAGTCTCTCCAATTCACGCTTGGCAACCTCACCTCGTTTGGTTTAAGGTGATGTGTTTTCATTTTGAGATTCTTTAGTAGTATTTGCTTGTATGTGACTCAAGAGCTTTTGTGTTTGTGTTGCTTGGAAAAACATTATAAGAGGGTTGTATGGTGAGAGGGTTCCCATAACCCTAAGATAATGTATAGATCCCAACATCATCAAGCTTAATTGTGTCTCTTGACTCTCCTCCAAGCTGTTTATACTCTCTTTCTGTGTGTGTGTGTGTGTGTGTGTGTGTGTGTGTGTGTGTGTTTGACATGTGTATTTAGCATTGATATTACTGATAGTGTACGCTTTTTTCTCGCTTGTATTGCTCAGGGATTCTCCTCTTTTGCATCCTAGTTCTCTCTATAATTAGGTGGTGCCCCTTCACTTGTTTGATTATGAGTTTGTTTTTGTTGTTTTTTTCTTGTGGTTGCCCCAACCCCAATTGAGTAGCATGAGAGCCTTCAGGGGTGTTTAGAGGTTTCCTCTCTTGTTGCCCACCCCAGATCACTCAATATATATAAATATTTCTACAAACGGCATGCATGTGCTACATAGTTCATTCTAGATGTGCTCTTGCGCACTGTAGTGCATCAACACACACACACACACACACACACACACACACACACACACACACACACACACACACACACACACACACACACACACACACACACATATATATGTATCTTTATGGTTGGTTTTCACAAGCATAACCTTTGTTTTGGATTCATTCACAATCAACCCACTATGCAAGCAAAAGTTCTCAAGGACAACCATAAGCTTTTGTGTATCTTCTAAAGTGTGTGTTAGAAGCACTACATCATCCACATACAACAAAAGAATGATAATTGCATTGAAAATAGTGATCTTTTCAATGCTTTCTTCTTTCATAAAGTCAAGTATCATTTGTTCCAATTGATTGATGCATAGACCAAAGAGGGTTGGTGACAACGGACATCCTTGTTTAACCCCAATAGTGCTTACAAAAAAATTTGAAATTCCTCTTTGCATGCGCAATTGACACATCACCTTCTCATAGATTCAAGAAATTTCAAGCATAAACTCACTTGGCACTTGGAGTTCTTCCATCCTTCTCCACAAATTGTTAAGTGGAATCATATCAAAGGCTTTCTTAAAGTCCACAAAACAACAATACAATCGCTTGACTTTCAACCGACTTTCCTCCATGAGAACATGAAGAGTGACAAGATGACCAATGGTGCTATGGAATCTACAAAAACCCGTTTGTCCTTTTGCACGCTTTTCATTCTCTTTAGCCCAATCACTCAATTTTATCTCCATTATACACCCAAACAACGTCTTTGCCATAAGAGACCCAACCATTATAGTCCGGTAGTTGTTTACATTCTTTACATCTCTTCCTTTATGAAAAAACTTGACCCAATTAGTACTCCAATCATAAGGCATACCATGTTGAAGTGCAAGGTTGAACATATCATACATCCACTCATCAATAAAATCTCCTATCCTTTTGGTCATATCTAGCTTGATACCTTGCAGATCTCCCGCTTTGCGAGTGGCTAACTTTTCAAGCCCACTGCATACATCCTCAATAGTATAAAAAGAGGGCATACATGGGAGTGAACCATAAAATGGTATTTTTTCATCATTTGATTGCTCATATAATTGCCTACAATGTGTGTACATATCGACAAGACTCAAGTTACCAAAATTTCAAATCGCTTGCCCTTCAAGTTTCTCCAAAATCTTCCACATGCATGTGCCTTTTCTTGGACTTAAAAAAGTTGTTGCTTTACTTCCCATCTTCTTCTCTTCTTTTGAATCAATGCCTTGTATGTATGCAAATGACTTTGACAATTGTCTTTGTCCATAGTTGTATCAAGCTTTATCAAGGAGTTTCAAGAATCTTGATATTCTTTATCAAACCACCTTTTGCGTGATCTAGCTTTGTTGATACCATGGAGATGCTTTATGGAAAATCATTCTTCAGTGCAAGAACAAATAACTGTCCTGAGCCATTTAGTTTTCAATGGTGAGTCATATTGAAGCTTTGTCATCCATAACTTTTGCTCAACCATTTTGATGTACATTGGTGCCAGTTTGACATTTATACATAGTGATAACTTCTCTTTCCTTTGGTTGAGATTATCATGCTTAGCTGATTCTTGACATGCAAGGTCAATACATAAGGTTTGATGAGCTCAATTTTGGAGACCATTGGTCAAACATAAAACTCTTTATGTGATACATGATGGCTTCAAATAGTAGCGCATAGTCAATCACAATATCCCCATTATGTTTTCTACATGTAAATCCATTGGTTCCACTCCACAAAGATGCACCATTGGCAATGAGCGCACACACACACACACACACACACACACACACACACACACAGAGAGAGAGAGAGAGAGAGAGAGAGAGAGAGAGAGAGAGAGAGAGAGAGATTATAGTCTTACGAGGCAATAGCAAGAACAAAGGCTACTTCTAGGAAGGATGATAAAGGCCATGACTTAGCTGCTAAAGTAGGGTGCATGTCGACCAGCAAGAAGAAGAGACCTAGAAAGCCCATGAAAATTTTGAAGGCTCCAAGGATGAAGAGGATACAAAGGAATCTTAAGCTGTTCAAGGAAATTAGGAAGGATAAAAAATGCATTGAGATTACTATTACCAAATCTTCCCTTTTAGAGGCTGGTCAGGTCAATATGTAAAGAGGCATGTTTTAACACAATGAGGTGGAAGCATGTTGCACTATTGGCACTTCAAGAGGCAGCATAAGATTTTTTTCTTGAATACTTCAATAATATAACTATTGTTGCAACACATGCACACAGGATAACCATAATGGACAAGGACAATAAAAGCATGAAGAGACTGAGATGGAGAGATGATAAATTGCTTGTATCCGACGAATTTATAGACAATAAAATTATAGACAATTTGCTTATACCTCCATCAAGGCCACAATCAGAGGTAAAGATTGTGGAGGTCACCCATGATGTCAATACCAGGGCCAGAGCTGAGCAAGAAAACCGACGTGTAGAGGAGAGGAAGAAACTAAAAGAGAGAAAGGTAACATTTGATTTTGAGGAAGAGATTAAAAGCTACGACTCAGTAACACATGAAATCGATGTCAATGAAATTTTATCATCAATGAAAGATGGAATGCTAGTTGATGTACCACTAGAAGATGGTTCAAGGAGGCTTGTAATTGATTTTCTTGATATTAATATATTGTAGGATCTAGATGCTCAAATAATAGATTCAATTGTATATATGCTTAAGGAGGCTTGTAATTGATTTTCTTGATATTAATATACTGTAGGATCTAGATGCTCAAATAATAGATTCAATTGTCTATATATTCTTAAAGTAAGCACGTTCACTAGCTTCAGTATACTTGGCTTCATGCTCTAGATTAGAGAATAACTTCCACTAATTGTTTTGTATTTTGATCAAGAGCCAGCTTCCTGAACAAAGTTAGCCAAAATTATATATCATGGATCCTTAAATGTCTATCCTTTTCATAATGAAAAACACCCCTTAGGGCACATTAGAGAAGTGGTTTTCCTAATGTCCAATGCTACAAGTCACAACAATAATTTTTCCATACAAGAGAAACCACCAATGGAGCCTGGTTTGAATTGAGCTTGATAAGCCAGTTGTCTAGACTCTCAACTCAATTCGAGGAACCCATCCATAATGAAGACTGAGTATTTAGAATTTGGATTGATGTGGGATATGGTCTGTATGTAGTGATTGTTTTGATTTACTTCCAAAATTGTCTGCTTGTTGCAGGCTGCATAAAAAGACTCTTGCATGCATATGGAAAGTTGTGTGGAAGTTACAAAATGTACAAGGCACCCATAAAAGAAGTCACAGTTTCAAAACACAAGGATTCCAACTCTTGTGGATGCAGATGCCTCCTACATGCTGAGTACATACTGCAAAGCTTCTTTGCACTAGAGCTATTCATGTCAAAGGTAGTCATTTTGCAAAGCATTACTATAACATGGTAATTGTTGCAATAAAAATTTCTTAGTTCCTACTCATTTCCATTTTTCTTTTGCAGAATGCATTGGAGAAGTACACAATACATTATTTGCATCAATATTGTGCCACTCTTATCAAGCATTGGCTTTCTATTTCACATCATGTAAGTATGGATGTGGAAGACACCCTCTTGGATGACCATATTGTAGAGATAAAAATGACTGGTGAGGGACACAAGAAACGAACCTCCACGAGTCCTCAAATTTTGTAAGATCAATCGAGAAGGGACAAGAGGAAGAGGAGGTGATATAGCAGTCAGAGGAAAGGAATGAGGAGAAGAGTAATCATGCAAAGGGAGCGATTGAGAGGGAAGATATGCATGATGAGGAGAAGGGCAATGGGAGCACCGAGGATCTAGATCATGCCCAAGGAGGGGATGAGGGAGAAACTCATATGGAAACTCCCTCTGCAGATGGAGGGTTTTACAAGGAAGAAGATAATGAAGAGGGAGGGGCTGAGCAAGATACTCCCAACCCTCAAGCAGATCCCCTCACCATTCCATTGATAGAGAGTGAACCTCATCAACAATCAACAATGCTCAAGCCCCAAATAGAGCATACCATAGTAGAAGCTAATTCATTTGCTATGGACCACTCTACAATGGAGACACAAAAGTCTCGTATAGTAGAGGCACAAGGGAGTGAGAAGAAAAAGGTCGAGGATGTTGACACTGGACTGGACAACCTCCACACCAGTCAAACCCAATATGAACCTTTGCTAGACATTGACATGATTGTTCTGGTAATAACCAAAGAAAAATAATATGAAAGTCATCCTACTATCTAACTAATTATTTTACAAAAAGTTTACAGAGACTAATTATTTTGGACATCAACAAATTGTTGCTATTTTAAGATCCGTATGGTTCAAATGCAATAACTCTCAACCTATGCAACTTCTGGATAGGTACTTGCAGAGTCATCGTACGGCCAGGCACCAAGGAATTTATGCAATTTCTTCTTTTGAGGTTCCACGTTGTGATATGTCCTTGTATGTAGCAGAAAAACTCATCCCCCTCATAATCGTAGTTTGCACATAGCCAAAATTGAGCATTGGCAATTTAATTTCATCTATTTCCAAACACAGTGTGTTGTCATTGATGGCCACTACCACCCTACAAAACTAAATGTATATCTTTATTACAAATCTTTTTCTCAAATCCATATCGCATTTGGTCCAAGGGACCTTGTTGAGTATACCCCGAGTTTGATGTAGAAGAAGAAGAAGAAGATTTTTTTTAGTAGTAGTTAAATTAATCCATGGAGCGATGTTCTCTCCTTAGACATGGAATACTACTCTAGGAGACTCCAAAGGTCTCAAAGGAGGGAAGTCTATAGATAAAGGCAATGACGTCCTGGCACAACAATGACCTGTCACAGTAGAAAAGCCCACAGATCCCAATCCCTCACAGGTGCAACACTAGGACCAACATCGAAAGTGCATGGGGAAAACATCAATAGACGGCAGGTTTCACATTGGCAACATGGCACTCTTGCCGTACGATCACGTCCAATGATAAATACAGTAAAAACTGTGATGAAGGGTTCATTTGAAGAATGTTTTCCCCAAACTGGAACGCCTACAATTGTTTTTGGTAGCATGCAATGATTTTTACGGTGCAGCCCCCACCTTGCACCTCGCCTTCGACCAGTTTGCAAGACGGATTTTTCATGGCCCCAACACTCCCTTCTCTCACTTACCTGCATCATAGAGCCGCTCTTCTCATCTCTTCTCTCTCGCCGTGCCGATGTAGCACTCTGCTCTAGGAGGTGCATCTGCACATGCTCTATTGCTCTCTCCTGATGTCTATCTCTCTCTAATCGCATGTAGTCTTTATTATGTGCTATGGAATTTGTCAGGTATATAGTTTTGTCTATTTTATGGGTTGCAACATGCAGTTTTTGCTATCTTGCAAGGTCTTCCATGCCTCTATTTGTAGCAGATTTTTGTCCACAGTCTCCTCAACTATGTCAGGCCAGAGTTAAAGAAGGGTTCATTGCTCCCTTACTGTGATCATTGTCACAAGGTTGAGCTCTTTGTCTAGCACCTCCACATCCATGACAACATTGTTCTCAAAGCCTGTTGAATCTTGATCAATAGGCACAAGCTGAGAGCAGCTTGTAACATATTGAGAGCGCTTGTACCAGAAAGAGATGAGAAGTGATTGTGTGCCAATCATGTACTTGGCCACCAAAGTATCTAGTGCAGTCTCACAATGAATGTCATCCACCTCTTTATCATACCACCCTCTATCAAGAAGCTTTTCACAGAAGCAAGAATCTAGAGATTTATATACTAGCATAGTCTTTGCCACATGTATGTGTCTGGTGTGAAAAAACTCCACAAATAAACTTAAAGGACAAAAATTATCAACCTTCACCAATTTGGTGGGTACGTAGTTTTGGAGGGACTTCTGTACATTCCTAAATAGTCTACTCTAGAGAGCTTCACTCATTATAGTTTTTGAGATTGGCCAGTCCACGGAGTTCTAATTGACAGGGAGACGGAGCTTAACCAAAGTATTTTGATTTCTCTGGTTGATCTGGTAGAAGTGCTTGTAGAGAAAATCTCCTCATCTGCATGGCTCTTGCCAAATCTTTTAGCATATTGTAAAACACCAATGTGAGCGTGGATTACAAATATGAGCCCTACAATACACTCCGCTAGATCCCATTCCTTGTACAAAGAAGGATAGACATTTGCAAGTGTAATAACTAAAAGTAAGAGACCACTCAGTCTAACATCTGAATAGAATTTAGGAATATCGTATGACTTCCATTGTTTTTGCTATATAGAACTTTGACTAAGGATCAACATGAATACATTTACATAGCTTATGAACTAACCTGCTTGAGGGTTCTTTGTTTTATTTTTTATTTCTTTTAATAAAGTTCTAACTCTTCAAAAACACAAAAACTATGAGACCAAAAAGGTCTGAAAGGAAGACTACAAAAGGAAGGCTAAGAAAGCACTTATAGTTTCATTTTGGGTTATGCACCATTGAGAGATTTCCATTGTTCACATCAGAGTGAGTGTAGACATGCTGAACTAAACCCTCCTTCACAGTCTTCTTGCCAACCTCCACTTTGAAATGTAGCACTCATGCTTTCCATGCAAAACAAAATAAATTTCTGTAGAGGATCTTTTCCTCCTTCTTGGCTGCATGAGAACCAAAAGAACCTTTGCATATAATTTCCTCCTTCTTGGTTGCATGAGAACCCAAGAACCTTTGCATATTATTTGATCTTGCCATTGAATATCTATAGTGATGGCGTATGATATGGAAATAGAGCTGATGCTGCTGCTTGGCCTCCTTGGTGTCTAATGGTGAGGCTAACTGGGGAGAGAGTACAACAACCTCTAGAGATTTTAGAGCGGGAAGAAGAAGACGAAAAAGCCATGGTTCTTTTTGATTGGAAGAGAAAGCCTGAACTTTCTTACGATGATGGTAGGATCAACTTTGAATGCTTCCTTAATCAAGGAACAACTTTTCATGGTGGGAATATGATAGATTTTTGTAGCTGTATTTCAATACCTTTACTACTATCAGAGTAGTGGGTCCACATATAGAAACCGTAAAAACATGATGTTACCTCATGTTTGAGAAGTTTTTTTGTATTTCTTGATTGATTTGAGCTATTTTGGTTACATTGCCTTGCTGCTCATTGGACGCACTTCCTTTTCTCTCTCTTCAATATGGACCTCTAAAAGATCTCGAAAATCTCCTAATGAGGAAGCAAGCAAGATAGCCAAAATGAGGAAGTATCTTTTGCCTCTTAATTGCACTCCCAGTTTGCTATGGCAAGTAACATTCACTACATTCTGCTCACAAATATTATGCATGAGTTGAATATATTTGAGGACTACTTCCTAGCTGCAATCGCAAATGTTTGTGAGGCAGACATGGGTTTTGTGGAGGATGGAGTCGACCAACATCTCCTTGCTAACACAATTGTCCACGACACATAGTTCACTGCAAGGGGACAATTTCTCAAAGATACATCCAACAAAGCAAAGTTTGGAGAAACCAAATTTCCAACAGAGGAGCAATTTAATCGACCACAAGAAAACTTGGCTTGGAAAATATGGGCATCCATATGGCGCCTATAGTCTAAATAATCGCTCTATTCACTTATAAGGAAGATCCATACTGGAAATGAATGAGAATCAGATGGTTATTATTTTTTAGGCATTCTGATGTTTTTGGAGATGGTAATGATGAAATATTGAGATCAACCTACTTGCTAATAGGTGCTTGTGTATGGCGATAGTTTCCTTAGAAGAGCAGGGGTCTCATGGTAAGGCCTTATCACTAGAGTACAAGGCAAGGATGCGGCATTGTCTCACTACATTGAATGTTTCAACCACAAAAAGGTTTGTAAAAGCAATTCAAAGACTTGACTCTATTGTACTTACCTCACTTATGACCCATAAATGTTTTGATATTGTTTTGCACATCATAATTTACCACAATGAATAATTTGAGGACAATGTAAAGTTCCCACTGTTTGCAATGAAAGTCATTACAAGATTGTGTGGTAGGTATCCCTTGCTTGTCAATGAAAAAAGGCTAATTTGGATAGAGAAACAGTTTGCACTATGTGTTTTTGGCATCAAATATGGGTTCCAAGGACTCAAAGCCACGTAATTCCTAACCTACACAGCTCAAAATTTAAAGACAGGAGTTAAAGAGCCAAAGAGCTTAGATCCATATAACAAAATTCTATTTTTTGAGGAAAAGAAGACACTTGATGCTCGTGGATATGCTGCCATCAATAGAGAGAGTTCTTCTAAGGGGGTTTCATGTCAAAGAGGTACACAATGAGGAAGAAGGATATGCAGAAAAGAGGATAAAAGCAACGGGTTCATGCCCCATCTTATCCCACTCCAAGCTCGTGATTGTCACCACCTTGTATGGAGCTTCCCCAAGCACTTTGCTTGTTTACTTTGTGAATGTGTTGTAAAGAAAGTGTAATTAGAAGCTCCTTCTGCCTTGCCCTATGGACAAGTCGTTTATAAGTCCATTGGTGTAACTCTAATAGGATAGTGTGTTTATCCTTGCCTTCCCCATGTCTGGTGTGCTTGAAGTAACCTGTTCTTTCCATGTAGTGGGTCTTTTCCATGCCTTGTGTGGACCATGTTAGTAATGATCCATAAGTCTTGGCAAAATATGAACCATGGTTGAACAATATATGATGCATTGAAATAAAACAAAATGATGAGTAGAGTTTTAAATGTTATTTGTATATGGAGCATGTTAACTCATCATGTAATGAGTGATATGTTGCCCACCCCCTCCTACCAAGTATGCCTTCTTTCTGATCCAACAAGGCTGATTGAAATGATGTGAGCTTAGTTTCATCCCAAATAGTGGAAGATTTTCTCAAGTGATTTCCACACATTTGCCTTGTGATTTTGGATTGCTCCATTACCATCATTATTTTAACCACTCTGTATATATGTTTCCATTTGTTCAAAAGGTTTCTCCTCTCCTCTCTATCAATGTCTTTGAGGCTAAACCCAAGAAACCTTCTAGTGCCTTGATGCAGCCTATCAATGCTTTCCTAGGTATCTTGTAACAACTTTGAGACATATTAGGGTCCAATTCAATTTTGACATTTCCTCCACGCAAAACCAATGTCTAAGAGCACTCCCTCTAATGCTTTGATGCCTCTTTTCCACTCATGCTAGATTTAAGGTCCATGCAAGACATATGTAAAATTGAACCACCTTTTCAATCATTTTGCAGAGTGCATGAAGTGTACATACATGAACTCTACTCAGATGAATATCAAGCACTGACCTAAAATATTTATCTTGAATATTTCTATTGGGAGATCTAGTCCATTGCACACTCTTAAGGAATTGGGCATCAAACATGGAGTAGAAGCTTGATTTTTCCATACTTGCACCATGTAATATGTTATACATGCACTTAAGACTCTTTAAGTCACCTACCATGTGCCATTCAAATGTATAGTCACCAAAACCTTCCACCAAAAGTACAACTTTGTTTCTTTGTTCACTAATGATAGAAGGAATTTTGGTTTGACTAAAAAGCCAATGGAGGACTTCAAAATCTTCCTTGTCAATCTATAATTAAAAATAAGAACATGAAATCAAGAACCATGCATGCAATATTTTTGTTATTGTAGATTGAACTATGTATACCCCAAATGATCCTAGTGTGATATATTGTTTTTTGACTGCATATTGACATATTTTTTGTCCTCTTTGGTTATTGATGGATCCAAAGCTCTATCATCAGGACAATGGTGACTCCCTCTAGCTTCTTGTTCTTCAAACCTCCCACTTATTAAGCTTCAAAGAAAATATTTGAGAACCCACATTGCACTTCTCTTTACTCATATCAAAGAATTGAACTGCATACCTTTGCAATGGTTCAAGATTAACAAAGACATTGTTATGCTTGTTATATTGTACCTCTTTACCCCCCTTGCATAAGAATGTTGCTTCAATATGGAATGGTGAACCAAGTTTTTCAAACCATCCTCATCATTTATGTATCGACGTGCAACCTTTACATTTCATGACTTTGGCAACAATGATCCTCTGTGTAACTTATTTTGAGACTTTTTAGCTAATGCTTTGAAGAGTGCCATATAGCCCATCTGTGAAATGTCAGTCTCATCAAGTATTGCTTGCACTTCCATTGGTTCCAGCTGGTTCTCCTTCATGAAGGAGGTAATGAGTCTCTCTTTCAATTTCTAAATTTTTTTTTGAGCTATCTTCTCTTCAAATTCTTGTTTTGGAACTAAATGGCTGTAATGTACTCCGACATTGGAACCTACTTCGTTCACATTTGGATGTAACAAATATCTCCAATGATAGCACCATGGTTCATGATCAAACATAAGAAAGTGTAAATTATATATAAGATACAAAGTAGAAACAAACTTTGAATTACCTTAAAGTTCATATTCATTATTTTAGGCCGCTACTACCAATCTTCATATTCTCTATGATGCATGTTTGGTGTTGAGGCGGTCCGGGGCGGGCAACAAGAAGAGCGGCCTCTAAACACCCTTCGAGGATCCCGTGCTGCTCAATTGAGGCTGTGGCAAGCACAATCAGAGACACAACAGCCCACAGCCAGAAACCAAACAAGAAAAGGGGCACCACCTAGTTGTAGATGCGAACTAGGACGCACGTGAAATCTCCTTGTACTCAAATGCACAAAGAGAGGGGAATGCAAGATAGCCACACACACCAAACACAAACATTCACCACGCCAGAGAGAGGTTAAGAGCACAAATCAACTTGAGCAACTCAGTCTTAGCCTTAAAGACTAGATGCACACAAATCTTGATGAGAAATAGAGAGACAACACAAAACTTGACCTTGTTGCCAATACACAAATTGTCTTAGGGTCACGGAAGCCCTCTCACTGAGCACCCTCTTACAATTGACCTTTTAGGCAAACAATTCAACAAGCCCTCAAACCACCAAGCATGAAATGGCACAACAAACTTCAAGGACAATATACCTTCAACCACCTGATGAGCCAACTTATCAAGTCAATTTGGAAAGAAGAGTCGTAGTTGCAGCATACAATTGCACCCAAAACTATAAATCTTATTTATGCACAAGAGTAGGCTACATGTGTGGTGAAGAGTATGGCATACACTCCACTCCTCCAGATGGCATAACTAACTTCAAGCTTCTCCATGCACCTATGTGTAGTGATGGAATAGACCACTCACAATGCACACACTCTACACAACTAGGCTTGAAGAGTGGTGTGTTATGAGTTGAGAATGGTGTGGTGTAGTGTGATCATTGTAATAGGACTAATTTTTGAAGTTCTTAAAATCGAGAAGAATGTAGTAGGGCATATCTTTCGTTTAACACGATTTGAAAAATTGTTGAATAGTCTATTAAATAGAGCTTATATGAATGAGTTTGAGATATTAAGAGAGAACATACATTATTTTTTTAAATAATACACTAAAAAAAAAAACGTATTTGATAAAGATTAATGAATAACAAATAGTCTGTAGACTGTCTATGAAAAGTAAAATTGAGATTTTTATTAATATCAATGTTTTATATTTATGTGTTTTAGCTTAAAATCCAAAGATAGGCTTAAAATAAGTTGTAAAAGTAGTGGAGATCCAAAAATAGAGGTTTTAAGAGCCGCGACCTAAAAGTTGCGTTTTTAGCCAAACAGAGACGTTTTTCGTAATTCTGTCCATGCTACCTTGTAGACCAGACCTATTTCCGTCGTTTTGAGTACCTGGATTGCTCTGTTCTGAGTTTGTTTGTAAAACTTATGATCAAAACAAACAGAAGGTAGCGGTAGTGTAGTATTCACAGGGACAGATAGACATACAACATCATACAACTCTCCTTGCTATCAACCAAGAAGTGGATTGTTTCTTCATGGTAGAGTATTGCAATTGAGATTATGAAGGCGATGTAGAAATCAGTGTGTGAAACAGGATCTGTGCAAAGTGTCATGATAAAAATCTAACCTTTACGGATCGCTTAGCGATCACGTTCTTATCTTATTCTCGCAGGTATACTTGGTGCGAAAATTGTGCAGGCTTTTCGAGGAAAAGAAGGATAAAAGCACGACGGGTGGTGCATTTGGGGATCATTCAGAGATCTCCTCTTCTGCGAGTGCGAGTGAGACGCTGCATGCAAGCGAACTGAAGCTCGGGGGTGGTCGGGAGGTTTGAGCTCCGTACAACGGAGTGCGCCCATATTCAATTGCTCCTCTGTTGTATCAAAAGTCTGCAAAGATTCATCAATACAAAGATCTCTTTCTCTACCTTTTTGCTGTCTATCTCTATTATTCTGTTCCTGTGACAATTGGTATGAGAGCAACCGGTTGATTCTGGACATGGAAAGATACGAGAGGAGGATGAAGAAGCAAGAAGACCTGATTCGGCAACTATGAGAAGATCTAGAACAAGCAAATCGGGAGCGTGCTGAGGCTCTGCGGGGCAAAGCAGCACGAGAGCCTGATATGTATGTGGACCTTCATGGTGAACATGAAGACGAAAACCATTCTATTCCACCAAAAAACAATAATCATCGTGGCGGCGCTGGGGCACCTGGCGGTGGTAATAGTGGTGATGGTGGGAACGGTGGTGGTGGACGTAGAGGTGATCAACGCGAAAAAGAAACGATGACGATATGGAAAAAGCGACAACCAAATCATTCTTAACGAAGGCTAAGCTTAAAGAGTTTGATGGCATAAGAAAGATATGCAAAGATTTAGAAGCGTGGATTGAAAAACTCAAAGATTTGGATTATACTTTCAATATCGAGAGCATGACCACTAGACTTTCGAATGCTCGAGCAAGGTGATCGATAATACAATACGTACCAAGATGGCTCAATTGGAGACTTTTGGCGATGCATACGATAAAGGTAAGTCATCCACCCCTTCTTTGTGATGTTTTATGTCTTTAATACGTCCTTTGAAAGCTTCTGTGATCGAATTTATGCGTAAAAGTTGAGATTTAAATTTGAATTTCTTAATTGATTTGGATAATATTCATTGCTTCTTATTGTCTAAATTGATTGTTGAGAAATTAAACTTGAAATTAAATTGAGAAGTTAAAAGACTTCTGGGCTTAACTAGTGGTAATAATAGTTTCACGAAAGAGTTAGTAGAAAATTTGTTTTTTTCTTCTTTGAAGAGTCAGAAGCATAAAGATGATTTCTATATCATAAACATTGATATGCATGATGTTATCATAGGTATGAATTACATGATTGAAAATCATGTTTTGATTGACTGGTAGGAAAAAAAGAATATCTTTAATCATTTGATGATGATAAGTCACACTCTTCGAGGAAAGAAAGAGATTCTAAATCTAGTTTTGGCCATGGAATTGATAAGGTGATTTAGATAAGAGTGTGAGACGTTTCTTGTGTTGGCTAATGAGATCAAAGAAGAATCTGGGGGTAAACAGAAAGAGACAAATCCAAAATTTGTAGAGAATATCTTACATGAATTTAAGGATGTGTTTTCGAACGATCTTCCTGGTATACCTCCGCCTAGAGCGGTAGACCACGCCATAGATCTATATCCAAGAGCAACACCTTATTCAAGGGTTCCATACAGGTTCAATATTGATGAGCTTAAAGAGCTCAAGATACAACTTGATGATCTTTTGAAAAAGGGTTTCATTAAACCTAGTGTATCTCCTTGGGGTAGTCATGTGTTATTCCAAAAGAAAAAGGATGGTACATATAGGTTATGCATTGACTACAGGGGATTAAACAAACAGACCATTAAGAACAAATATCCTCTTCCTCACATAGATGAAATGCTTAGCCATTTGAGTGGTGCCACAATATTTTCAAAGGTCCGACCTTCATTCTGGCTACCATCAAATCCGCATCAAGGCCGAGGACATTCCAAAGACTGCTTTTCATACACGTTATGGGCATTATGAATTTACAGTTCTTGCTTTTGGTTTGTCTAATACACCAACAACTTTCATGTGCTTAATGAATAATATTTTTCACCCGTATCTTGATGACTTCATTCTGGTATTTTTGGATGATATTTTTGTGTATTCTAAGAATGAAGAAGATGATGCATTGCACTTAAAGAAAACATTTGAGGTTTTGCGTGAACATAAATTGTATGCCAAAGCAAGTAAGTGTTCTTTTTCAAAGGATCAGATTGTGTATTTGGGAAGAGTGATTTCTAAAGAGGGGATTCACATTGATCTTGACAAAGTTAAGACTATTGTGGAGTGGCCAACACCTAAGTCATTAAGGGATGTGAGAAGCTTTATGGGTCTAGCACAATATGAGAGAGCACACATTAAAGATTTCTCTAAGATAGCAAGTCCTTTGACCGAATTGACCAAGAAAGACAAGGGTTTTGTGTGGACTTCTACCTGCGAGACTGCTTTTGAGACCTTGAAGGCTAAAATAGTGGAAAATTGTGTTTTAAAAGTTCCTGAGATGGGCAAACCATTTTTTGTGTCCTGTGACGCTAGTGGTGAACACTTAGATTGTGTTTTGACACAAGAGGGAAGAGTGGTTGTATATGAGTCTAGGAAATAAAGACAACATGAATTGAACTATGCAACACATGATCTAGAATTGCTTGCTGTTGTTCATGCATTGAAACATTGGCGTCATCTTTGCTTGGTGTCAAATTTGAATTGCGTACTGATCATCAAAGTTTGAAGTATATTTTCACTCAGCCATTGTTAAACAACAGACAAAGGAGATGGATTGAATTGCTGGCTAAGTATGATATTTATTTGAAGTATTTGTGTGGAAAAGAAAATAAAGTTGCAGATGCATTGTGTTGTAGGCCCATGTGTAGTTTGTTGACTGTTGTGCGGTCCAATTGATTGATGATATACATGCTGAAGTTGAATGATTCTTTTTATATGCCTATTTTGAAATTCTTGCATGAAAATATTGGTGAGATGTATGAGAACAGATATCACTTGTATAAGGGAAATCTGTATTATTATGACCGCTTGTGTATTCCTGCAAATTCTGCTTTTAAGAGTCAAATTCTGCATGAGTGTCATAATTCACCTTTTTCTGGTCATCCTGGATTGAATAAGACATATGAAAAGATTAAAAGTTCATTCTTTTGGGTCGCGTATGAAATTGGATGTTAAGAATTATGTGCATGAGTGCATTCAATGTCAAGAAGTTAAGATTGAGCATAAGAGGATGTCTAGTGACCTTCAACCCTTAGACACTCCTTTACATAAGTGGGAGTGTATATCCATGGACTTTATCATTAGATTTCCTACTACTCATGGAGGGTATGATTCGATCTTTGTGGTGGTAGATGGACTCACAAAACAAGCTCACTTCTTTCCTGTAAAAATAACTGATACTGCTTTGACCATTGCACGCTTGTTTGTGAAAGAGATATTTCGTTTGCATGGCATGCCCAAGAGAATAGTGTCTGACAGAGATTCTAAGTTCACTTCTCATTTCTGGAGAGCGACTTTTGACTCTATAGGTACCCAGTGACGCATGTCTACTGCTTTTCATCCTCAAACAGATGGGGAAACGGAGAGAGTGAATCGTATTTTAGAAGATATGTTACGAATGTATGTCAATGAAAACCAATCTAATTGGAATGAATATTTTCCTTTGGTTGAATTTGCATACAACAGTTCATATCATTCATCTATTAGGATGACTCCGTTTGAGGCAATGTATGGCTATAACTGTCCCACACCTATTCATTTTCTTAACTCGAGGAATAAGATAGAACTATCACGTGAGATGCTTGAGAAAATGGATAGCGAGTTGGCCAAAATCAGGGGGAATATTAGAGAAGCTCAAAAGAGACATAAATTGTATTATGACAAGAAACATCGTGTTGTGGAGTATGAAACTGGTGATATGGTTTTCTTAAAGGTTATTCCTGAGAATTCTGATTTGGTTCTTGGAACGGATAGAAGATTGTCTCCACGATTTGCTGGGCCATTTAAAATTTTGAAGAGCATTGGTTCATTAGCTTACAAATTGGAATTTCCTTCTCATGTTAAAGTGCATCATGTATTCTATGTGAGTTTATTGAAAAAGTATGTTCCTAATGTGCGTCATGTTTTAGAGGACAACTCTAAGTTGAAAGATGACGGAACATTGACAATAGAACTAGACTTAGTGCTAGATAGGCATGTCAAACATCTGAGAAATAGAGACATTGTGGAAATTTTGGTTAAGTGGCAGAACTATGCAGTGGAGGATGCATCATGGGTTGATCTTAGTGTTTTGCACAGAGATTTTTCCTCTCTTTAGATCAACTCTGAGGACAGAGTTAATTTTGATAAGGGGAGAATGTAATATGACTAATTTTTGAAGTTCTTAAAATCGAGAAGAATGTAGTCGGGCATATCTTTCGTTTAACACGATTTGAAAAATTGTTGAATAGTCTATTAAATAGAGCTTTTATGAATGAGTTTGAGATATTAAGAGAGAACATACATTATTTTTTTAAATAATACACTAAAAAAAAAACGTATTTGATAAAGATTAATGAATAACAAATAGTGTGTAGACTGTTTATGAATAATAAAATTGAGATTTTTATTAATATCAATGTTTTATATTTATGTGTTTTAGCTTAAAATCCATAGATAGGCTTAAAATAAGTTGTAAAAGTAGTGAAGATCCAAAAATAGAGATTTTAAGAGTCGCGACCTAAAAGTTGCGTTTTTAGCCAAACAGAGATGTTTTTCGTAATTCTGTCTACGCTACCTTGTAGACCAAACCTATTTCCGTCGTTTTGAGTACCTGGATTGCTCTGTTCTGAGTTCGTTTGTAAAAGTTATGATCAAAACAAACAGAAGGCAGCAGTAGTGTAGTATTCACAGGGACTGATAGACATACAACATCATACAACTCTCCTTGCTATCAACCAAGAAGTGGATTGTTTCTTCATGGCAGAGTATTGCAATTGAGATTATGAAGGCAATGCAGAAATCAGTGTGTGGAACAGGATCTGTGCAAAGTGTCATGATAAAAATCTAACCTTTACGGATCGCTTAGCGATCACGTTCTTATATTATTCTCGCAGGTATACTTGGTGCGAAAATCACGCAGGCTTTTCAAGGAAAAGATAAAAGCACAACGGGTGGTGCATTTGGGGATCATTCAGAGATCTCCTCTTCTGCGAGTGCGAGTGCGAGTGTGAGTGTGATTGCGAGTGCGAGTGCGAGTGCGAGTGAGACACTGCATGCAAGCGAACTGAAGCTCGGGGGTGGTCGAGAGGTTTGAGCTCCGTACAACGGAGTGCGCCCATATTCAATTGGTCCTCTATTGTATCAAAAGTCTGCAAAGATTCATCAATACAAAGATCTCTTTCTCTACCTTTTTGTTGTCTATCTCTATTATTCTGTTCCTGTGACATCATGTGATGTTTTACAAGGGAGAGAAGGGCTCTATTTATAGGTTTTAGAAGCCCCAATTAGGATTAGGCCTAATCAAGTTTATTTGAAGGAATAAAAGATTATGCATATTTTATTTTTTTTATGAGGGTGGGTCTCTCTTGTCCTTTGAGTCACATGGATGTGGGCTCAAGGGAAGAGAATTATTGAGGATGAAAGGAGAGAGGATGGAGTGAATAATTTGGGAGTGCCTACTCTAGTAGAGGGTGCATTTTACAATAAGGTTAGTGGTTAGTAGTTAGTAATTATCACTAAAACATATTTACAAAATCATTAACCACATGGTGAGATATATGATCAGAAAAGTTAGAGAAGGGATGAGCTTGTAAAGAGAGGTTGAAGCTTTGGAGAAGTTGACATTCACCTCTTTACAACACCGGAAGAAGAAGCAGTCAGCATGGCGAAGTAGCGCGTGTCGATGAAGCTATGTTATTTCAAACCTTGAAAAATTCATGATAAAAGCCTTCATTTACAGAGGTTATCTTTGGATTTTTGCTGATTTTTTAAATTTCTTTACAAAGTTGAAAAGAGTATGGTAATATGGACATATATGTAGAGAGAAAGGGGGACACATAGGGTGTAGAAATGGAGGATGAAGGCTATGGAGGTGTGAGAGAAGTGGCAATGGTGAAGATGGTGAATTAGGACATGTGAGTTGCAGGTTTGGGAGTGGGAAGGAGAGGGAAGAGTGTGTGTGAAAGAGGAAAATGATAAAGTGGAAGAGGGAGTGTGGCTGCATAGCATGGGCAAACTGGGGTCCACCAATAAAATCATAGCTCACAGCTCGTAGCTCAAAAAAATATGAAAAAATTTGAGGTAAAAGTTCATCTCACGAGACACAACTTTTGTTTGTATCACCTTTTCAAATTAGGGGAGCATGTGATCTTTAAAAATTCAGCAAAACCGACTATTGTTTCCACTGCACAAGGTCCTTGTGAGGTCCTTCTTTGGATGATTCTTTTGAATACCTCCAAGAGTGAGCTCCCCATGGTGCATGCATGCATTCCACATACCCTTGACTTTATTTGGTAGGTCTATAATTGAAGATATTGTTGAGATCATGATATAAATGAATAGTACAACTAAGAAAATCAAATATTGAGGGGTCTAAAAAAATATGTACATGCCAAATATAAATAATATAGGTGGACAAAATATAAAGGGGTCAAAATAAATCTCTCTCATTATAAGTCTACCATAAAAAGATGAATATTTTTTGTGGTATAATTTATGAGAGTAATAGAGAATAGATGTAGGAAGGAAAAAATCACAATAGTGAAAAAATATACACATAAATAGAACTAGTTTTTTTGGAGTTTTGTTGGGATGGAGTTACACCAAAAATAAGACAAGCTTGCAGGAAATTTTTTTATAAGAAATAAAGAGTATGCAAAATGGTAAGAAAAAATATGGTAATGGTGAGTCAATGTACATAGCATAAATAACACACACCTAAGTATAAATATTTAAATAAATACCAAAATAATTATGAAAAATCCTTTTATTTAGGCCCTATATACAATGAAATATTTACACACAAATGGGCCATAATATACTTATATTTTTTATATTTTTTATGTTTTTGGCTCAACTAGCCCAGTGACTAGCTAATTAAGGGTTTTTAAGAAGATATGGAAAAAGTCCCCTAACTCACACACGCCTATGTACAGTGAAATGGTAGGGATAACCAAAATGTTTGAGTGATTTGATAGGGTGAGGTATCTCACTATGGCAATTATGAAAATCCAAAAAACGGCTATCATTAGCCCCCCCTTTAGATAATGGTACATTCATGTACCATTTATCCGATCATACAACATGTAGATTGTGTAACGTCTGTCTTTGTCTGCTCTTGTTTTTGAAGAACCTTTGTTGTATGATTAAGAAACCTTGTGTGATATGAAAGGTTCTCAGAGAAAATAGCAGGATGTAATGAAGTGACAGAGTAAAGCTCCTCCATTGAGAAAGTTTCCATAAACACCCCCACGATCAAAGATCTTGAAATATCTTTCCCAAAGAGAGATGTATGGTATGGAATCACTTACTGATTTCGGTTGAAGAAACTTGTAGACTTTATTGTTGTCCATCATTGCATCTATCACTATGAATGTGATATAAAAGATTGGTTGCTCTTCCTCCTGTGTAAAGTTGATGTATCTGCTACGATCTTCAAGAGCTTGTATGAGCGAATTCGTGAACTGTAGCTCATAAAATTCATTCAACCTGGGTAGGCTCACCAAGTCAAAAATTATATGGCCTTCATTATTTAGGAAATCTTGATCCAGCCTTCCAGTTGCTATTGGAAGATATTGCAAATAGTTTACCACATAAGTAGATAATAGACCAAGGTTTCTATTGCTTCCAACACATTGGAAGAGAATAGATTTTGGTACTGATTGATGAAATATCCACATGTAGCAATCAACAAGTTTTTCATCTATGATGAAGACCAGAAGCATCACAATGTGCGACCTCCATACACCAAAGAACCAGATGAAGAAGGTTTGGAAACATCCGTTTATCACCAAGTATTCATGTCCTCTTCCACTTAAGAAGGTATGGTGCCCCCGATGAAAGGTATATATGAAGAGGGGAGAAGTTGACTTTGAAGAGGTGAAACCCAATGTGAAGATGATTGGGGCTTCAAAAGCTTGGATTTTCTTGCTAAGAGATTGTCCCATGAATGAAGAGCCACCAACTAAAACACCATTAGAGAGAATGATACCCTTCTGACAATTTCCTTTTATGATTTTATTTTTTACTACTCTTCCATGTTCTTCATCCCCTTCTAAGCCCCCCCTTTGGCAAGGTTGTAACTCCTCACATTGTACTACCTCAAAGGTTGATGGATTACTGTTTGATTTTGTGAAAACGTTGGCTTCTTGCATGATAGGTTCCTCCATGCTTAACATACATGGGTCATACCAATGCTTTTCAACATCCTCAAACACTTCTTGAAGATTATCCTCACATGGATTCAACTCACACTCTTCTACTTTGTTTTGGAGTTGGCATTCCATGTACACAATCATCTCTTTATGATCAATGTGGTCTATGATCTCCCCACCTATAATTTCATCTTCTTCTTCACTCTCTTCTTTTAGACAAGATACACTCTCAGAACATTCCATAAGATCAAGGTTACCTTCAAGGTCTTCATTCTTTATAGAGTCATGTTGCACAAAAGCTTTGTCTGCTCGGACTAGAAATTGATCCTCCGCCAAAAGGTTGGATGTATCCATTATTGAATCATCAATGCCATTTGAGATATCTTGTGTCGATTTTTGCATGCTTGTGATAAAGGTAGAAGAAAGAGATTCCACATTTGAATCTTGGCCACACACTTTAGCACTTGAATAATCGGTTGGCATGTAAGTAAGTTCTTCAACATTTGTCGGAGTAGAAGGAGACAAGTATGGCAAAGGAGATGACTCCTTGATAGAAACACTTTCATGATGGTTGGTTCTTCCAGCATGATGGAAACCATTTTTGATGTAGAAGTACTTGTGAAACTTCCTTCGGGCAATAGTGACCGCTTCTTCAAAGGTAGAGGGTCCACTACAAGTAACCTTAGTCTTTAGGAAAGGAGACAAACCCGAAATAAATTGCTCCATTTTTACATAATCTGAAAATGTAGAACTAAATCCCCATCTTCCCCATTGACGAGAAAAAATATCCTCATAAGCATAGTAGTCTTCACCATGTTGTTGAAGTCTCCCTAATGAAGCCCATGCTGTCTCTGTTGTTGGAAATTTAGAGAATCTGGTCTTCAAAGCTTTGGAAATTTGGGTATATTCATCTTCAATATGAGAAGACATACTCCAAAACCATTGCTCAGCGTTGCCTCTAAGGCATAGCAATAGAAAATCCCCTTTTTCAATGTCATCCCTTTTACCAAGGATACGACAAACCATTCTAAAATCAGCAAGAAAATCATCAACATCTTCTTCTAGATTTCCGAAAAAGATTGGGATATCATCAAAGGTATAGCGTGTCATAGTCTTGGCAATGCTAGAACCACACAAAGATTAGTTCCAAACAATCATTTTCTCTCATGACATCAACTAACTACACAAAGTTTTGAAAGGTCTTTCAACATGAATTCTAGACTCTTATGTGAAAATGTTTTTTTCCTTTCTTATGTTATGCCAATCCAAACCATATTCTAGATCAATTTTTGTTGCCTTGAAATTGAACTCAGTCATACAAGTTTTCATGATTCATATAATCTACTTGATTATGATGAAATTCAAGCATTCATGCAATACAACAACAATAAGCACAAAGTCATTCCTCAGTGGGGGCACCAATTTGAGGCGGTCCGGGGCGGGCAACAAGAAGAGCGGCCTCTAAACACCCTTCGAGGATCCCATGATGCTCAATTGGGGCTGGGGCAAGCACAATCAGAGACAACAACAACCCACAGCCAGAAACCAAACAAGAAAAGGGGCACCACCTAGTTATAGATGCGAACTAGGACACACGTGAAATCTCCTTGTACTCAAACGCACAAAGAGTGGGGAATGCAAGATAGCCACACACACCAAACACAAACATTCACCACGCCAGAGAGAGGTAAAGAGCACAAATCAACTTGAGCAACTCAGTTTTAGCCTTAAAGACTAGATGCACACAAATCTTGATGAGAAATAGAGAGACAACACAAAACTTGACCTTGTTGCCAATACACAAATTGTCTTAGGGTCACGGGAGCCCTCTCATCGAGCACCCTCTTACAATTGAAAGTTTTGGCAAACAATTCAACAAGCCCTCAAACCACCAAGCATGAAATGGCACAACAAACTTCAAGGACAATATACCTTCAACCACCTGATGAGCCAACTTATCAAGTCAATTTGGAGAGAAGAGTCGTAGTTGCAGCATACAATTGCACCCAAAACTATGAATCTTATTTATGGACAAGAGTAGGCTACAAGTGTGATTGCAGAGTATAGTATCACTCCACTCCTCTAGATGGCATAACTAACTTCAAGCTTCTCCATGCACCTATGTGTAGTGATGGAATAGAGCACTCACAATGCACACACTCTACACAACTAGGCTTGAAGAGTGGTGTGTTATGTTTTGAGAATGGTGTGGTGTAGTGTGATCATGTGATGATTTACAAGGGAGAGAAGGGCTCTATTTATAGGTTTTAGAAGCCCCGATTAGGATTAGGCCTAATCAAGTTTATTTGAAGGAATAAAATATTATGCATATATATATATATATATATATATATATATATATATATATATATTTTTTTTTAATGAGGGTGGGTCTCTCTTGTCCTTTGAGTCAAATGGATGTGGGCTCAAGGGAAGAGAATTAGGATGAAAGGAGAGAGGATTGAGTGAATAATTTGGGAGTGCCTACTCTAGTAGAGGGTGCATTTTACAATAAGGTTAGTGGTTAGTAGTTAGTAATTATCACTAAAAAATATTTACAAAATCATTCACCAAATGGTGAGATATATGATGAGAAAAGTTAGAGAAGGGATGAGCTTGTAAAGAGAGGTTGAAGCTTTGGAGAAGTTGACATTCACCTCTTTACAGCACCGGTAGAAGAAGCGGCCAGCATGGGGAAGTAGCGCTGTCAAGAGTTTTTTGGAGCAAGGGATTGTGCATATGTACATACACATGTATGGTGCATCGAATAAAGGATTGCCCAATTTCCATAGCCAGGTGGTTACGTGGGGCCCACATGTGTACAGGTAGGACAACATGTACATAGTGCATCGATTTTCACTATCACCAGTACCAGTATGTTTTTTCTACAATAATGAGGAGTTTATAGCGCGTAAAACTTCTCGAGGAAGCTATCCGCGAGCCGATGACATGAGGTAAGCAGGTGCGTCAGATGGCATCTAGTGGCGTCAGGAGGGCGAACGGGGTCAATATTTGCACGTGGATGAATACGGACACAAAGTGGTGTTTTCTTGTGAGAGTTATGCAGAAAGGTCATCATTAGGACCAATTTTTGGGTCCACTTCACGTGGTTGCGAGATGCATTATTGAAAAGAAATGAGTGCCAGGTGTGCGCATGGATGCAGCAAGGTGACAACTATGCACTGTGAGGTCCGTTTTTGGCCTGTTCGGGGTCCGTTTGAGGTCATCTAAAAGGCCAAGGGTGCCCAACTAATAAAGCTAAGTGTGGGAACTGAAAAAACAGAGAGAAGACCAGAAAAAACGTGCAGAAGAGAGGAGGAACAGCCGCAGGTTTTTTTTTGCTCATTTTGGAGCCTGTTTTGGCCGTAAACTGCTCATCCGAGGTCGGATTTGAGCACTTTGACATTGTAGACTGTGGTTTTGGGCCGTTCGAGACGCGATGGAGCTGTCCATTTTGCCAAATTCCTCACTCTTTTGCTGCTGTTTTTCTGTGTAAGTTTCTCCTATGAGAGAAGTTTCTGCTCTAGTTTGTGATTGTATCTGGCTTATTTTACCCATATTGTGTGAGCTATTTGCCCCATTGGTGTTGGCCCAAGCTCAATTGTATCTAAACATAAAAAATTATCCTCTTTTGAGCTAAGTTTTTTGGGTGTGTGTGTGTGTGTGTCTGTGTGGAGTGGGCAAGTGGATAGTCTCTCTCCTTTCACTCCAGAGGTGTGTTCCCTGTCTCGGCCAGGTGTGTTGTCTAAGCCGAGTGGTGCCCCATAGTGTGTGTGTGTATCTTCCCAAGAGTGTGTGTCGGGTCGTTATAGAGGCGCTGTGTGTGTTTTCATCCCGCTCACCAGCGCGTGTCGATGAAGCTATGTTATCTTCAAACCTTGGAAAATTCATGATAAAGTCTTTATTTGCAGAGGTTATCCTTGGATTTTTGCTGATTGTTTGAAGTTCTTTACAAAGCTGAAGAGAGTATGGTAATATGGACATATATGTAGAGAGAAAGGGGGACACATAGGGTGTAGAAATGGAGGATGAAGGCTATGGAGGTATGAGAGATGTGGCAATGGTGAAGAGGGTGAATTAGGAAATGGGAGTTTCAGGTTTGGGAGTGGGAAGGAGAGGGAGGAGTGTGTGTGAAAGAGGAAAATGATAAAGTGGAAGAGGGAGTGTGGCTGCATAGCATGGGCAAACTGGGGTCCACCAATAAAATCATAGCTCACAGCTCGTAGCTCAAAAAAATATGAAAAAATTTGAGGTGAAAGTTCAGCTCACGAGCTACAACTTTTGTTTGTATCACCTTTTCAAATTCGGGGAGCATGTGATCTTTAAAAATTCAGCAAAACCGACTGTTTTTTCCACTGAACAAGGTCCTTTGTGAGGTCCTTCTTTGGATGATTCTTTTGAATACCTCTAAGAGTGAGCTCCCCATGGTGCATGCATGCATGCCACATACCCTTGACCTTATTTGGTAGGTCTATAATTGAAGATATTGTTGAGATCATGATATAAGTGAATAGTACAACTAAGAAAATCAAATATTGAGGGGTCTAAAAAAATATGTACATGTCAAATATAAATAATATAGGTGGAAAAAATATAAAGGGGTCAAAATAAATCTCTCTCATTATAACTCTACCATAAAAAGATGAATATTTTTTGTAGTCTAATTTATGAGAGTAATAGAGAATAGATGTAGGAAGGAAAAAATCACAATATTGAAAAAATATACACATAAATAGAACTATTTTTTTTGGATTTTTGTTGGGATGGAGTTACACAAAAAATAAGAGAAGCTTGCATGAAATTATTTTTATATGGAATAAAGAGTATACAAAATGGTAAGAAAAAATATGGTAATGGTGAGTCAATGTACATAGCATAAATAACACACGCCTAAGTATAAATATTTAAATAAATACCAAAATAATTATGAAAATCCCTTATATTTAGGCCCTATATACAATGAAATATTTACACACAAATGGGCCATAATATACTTATATTTTTTATATTTTTTATTTTTTTGGCTCAACTAGCCCAATGACTAGCTAATTAAGGGTTTTTAAGAAGATATGGGAAAAGTCCGCTAACTCACACACGCCTATGTACAGTGAAATGGTAGGGATAACCAAAATGTTTGAGTGATTTGATAGGGTGATGTAGCTCACTATCGCAATTATGGAAAGCCGAAAAATGGCTCTTAGTGTAAAGGCAGTGTGCCTCTTACCCTAGTTGGACATGCCAGAGACGTCCGACCGCCCATTATTTGTACACACCGATTACAAGAATAAGGGGCTCTCTGACACACACATTGTGTTGAGATTCTCCACACACATCCTATTTTGTCTCTCTCTCTCTCCTGCTCACTCCCTACACACACACACACACACACACACACACACACATACAGACACACACACACACACCACATTTTTGCACTCACAATTGGTATCAAAGCGCATAGTGATCACAAAGAGCACCATGGTGTCGAGAGCTTTGAGGTGATAGGTCACTCGCTCTTCTTGGTGAAGAGATCAAGAAAGCTTTGAAGCTTCATGAGAATTCAATGGGAGCTTGTGAGCTCAGCAAAGAGTGATGTATACTCTTGTGGAAGCTCAAAAAAAGAGTGTGGAAGATTGTGTCTAAGTGAAGGTGTTGTAATAAAAAACTGTTTGCACAGCAGCACTATTTCCAAATTCATTTTTCTCCTTGTAGAATGCATATTTGAATATTCTAGCCATCAACCTCCTTTGCTTCAACGTGGTCTACAACTTTGCAGGAGAAACTTTTTGCAAATTCCTCACCATTTTGTTGATATTCAACTCAAAATGATTGTATACAGAAATTTCAGGTTTTCTGTTTTTGCATAGTATGCGAGTTTGATGCACTTTTTGGAAGCACGGCAAGTGCTCAAAGTTGGGTGCATAAATTTTGAACAGAGATTGTGGTTTGAGGGTTTTTTTGGTAGATTTAGGCAACGAAGCATGGAGGCATTTACACACGATCAAAGTTATGTTTGCCATAGATTTCGTGGTAGGTGTTTGATCATCTAGTTTTCTTTTACACTTTGTGTGGGATGATCTATAGACTCATTTTGTGCTCAATTATGGTATCTTGTAATGAGGGTTCGTCATTGAATATAGAGATTGGTGTATCTGGAAGATCTCAGAGACAAAGACATGTGGTTTGCTGGCATTGTGGAAGATCATGGCACATGCAAAGATTTTGTTTCAGGTGTTGGAGATAGTAAAGGTTTCCATTGTTTTTTGTCGATAGTACAAGTGTGGTATACACTCCTACTTCTACAGGTTCACCTAGACATGTGTGGACTTTCTCTCATGATTAGCAGCTGGACATCAGTGCTTTACAACATGTTACTCCTCACATGGAGTGGTTTAGCACATTTTCTGCTATGAGAAAGGATAATGTGGGTAACATTCATTTGCACTTTGCTAGTGGGAGTGTGCTTGTGCTCCATGATGTTCAATATGTGCCTGATGCATGTAGGAGTTTGATCTCCATCTTGCAGCTCAGAGATCATGGGTGTCATGTTCGGTTGACTGATGAGTCTTACTTGATGAGGAGAGGTTTGCTTGTGATAGCATAAGGACATCGTAGTGCTCGTTTGACTCTTCTCTACATTCTTGGTGTCAAAGATGCCAAAGTCTCTGTGAGTCCATTACCATATAGACATTCATATAATATTAAATGGATCTTTTTATTTCACCTGTATATGGACAATACAATTTTATTGCAACGCTGATTAAGACCTACTTTCGATAGGAAGAAGATAGAAGAGAAAGTGACACAATTTGAAGCTTTTGCATAGATAACAAACAAGAAAACAAAAACCAAAAAGGTTTATAAGGAAAAACCATCTTTAGTCTTATTAAAATGCTCATGGTTATGTGAAAACCATATGAGTCATATATTTTTCACTTAACATGCATGCAAAAAGATATTTAACTTATTTCTAAAATCGATACCTCAAAATAAAGATATTTACAATGAGTAATAATACGAATAATAATTACAATGAGGCTCACAATTGCTCTAATACCACTTGTAAGGCTTACTGATTATGGCAGATATTTATTGCTCGCATTCATAATAAAACAACCTATCTTAAGCTAAGACAACACTTGAAAAATAACACTCAATAATAATATACAAAAGGATGCAGTAGACTATATTTATCAAGAGAGTGAATTTGTATAGCGGAACTCCATTTATAGATGGAGTGATACATGCAAGAAGTAGAAGTGGAAAATGCTAGTGCATCCACATCTCGGGGCAGTCACTTATCAAAAGACCCCTATATCACGTGCGTTCAAGGGGTAATTAATAATACCCCAATATACATACTATACTTACACTGTGAGCCTTTTTAAAAAACCCCCACCCCCCTCTGTATCTATACATTTTTATACATTTTGGTCTTTTAATAATCCTCTCCGGTTAACTCACGTGATATCATACACATTCTAAAAAGTGACCGCCCGGGATCCACATATGTGGCTAAGTGTTATTGCATGATGAAATTTAGGCCAAGTGTATGATCCATGTGGCATGAAGATAAAATGCTAGGTGTAGGCATGTTTCCCACAATGATGTGAGAGTAGCACCATAAGGGGTTGTTCACATAGGCATAGGATAGAAGTAGATTTAGAACCTAACAAATGCAAGCTTACATAAGGGGTTGTTCACATAGGCATAGGATAGAAGTAGCACCATAAGGGGTTCACATAGGCATAGGATAGAAGTAGGTTTATAACCTAACAAATGCAAGCTTCCATTCTAGTGCCAAACCCTAGTTTTTGCATGGTTCTAACCACAAAGTCCTAGATGATAGAGTCAAAAGCCTTAGCAAATTCTAGCTGCAATAGGACCATTTTTTGATTGGTCTTTTGGCACACCTCTACTCCCAGCATTACTGTCAAGATGTTGTCCAGGATGGATCTACCCCCAATGAAACCTGACTGTGCTACATGGATACCCTTCTTCAAAAACAGGGAAATCCTCATTGCAAGGGCTTTGGCCATCAACTTGTATGAAATGCCTATCATGGTGATAGGTCTTCAATCAGATAAGGAGGTAGGAAATGTCTTCTTGGGCAGCAATTTAATGATACCTTGCTTTAGAGTAGGATCCATGCATTGAATGATCCAAATTCTATTGATAGTTGCCACCACTAGTGGGCTCAAAATATCCCAACATGTTATCATTAATCTTTAATCATACTACATATGCCAGGGGTCTTATCATTACCTAACTTCTTTAATGCCCATAGTAGTTCTTTTTCATCAAAATGACTTTTCTATATTCTTGCCTTACATTCCTCAATGCATGGATCCACCATTGATTACAAGATATCAATATATTGTTGTCTCTCAAGAGGCAAACCCTCTTTCTTAGTCAGAGTGTTCTTGCAGTAATATTGATGGCAAAAAATACCTTTGAGGAACAGTTATTGTCTTTAAGATCATGTTGCCTGCACAAAAATCTAGCTCTTCCAGCTTGCTCTGCTTCAAAATCTCTGAGCACTTTTCTAGCATCAAGCAACACTGCTATGTATTTCTCATCCAAAGTGCCTGCATGCCCGACCATTACATGTTCTACCAACCCTTATGCATGTATTACTTTTCCCTTTTTCTACACAATCACAATATTACCTACATGTCTTATGCAGTGTTGCATCTCTGTACAAAAGAAGAGCCAAGTCTGGACTGCTTGTTCCAACCCATACTTACCGATGGCCAAGTCCAGTGCTTTATGTACATCAAAATGAAAAATTTGGTTTTTCAACAACAAATTATTGACCATAAGGGGCCTTGCATAACCACATGATTTACAAACATCCACATCGATTGTATCAGATAAGCTCAATACCAAGGGAAAGTGGTCAGACAAAGGCATTTGAATGTCAACAAACATATGAGCAGAAGGTGGAATCCATTTAGAGTCCCAAAAAATATAATCTATCTAATCTATACCAAGAAGCATTGTGGGATTGAGAGTGACATGTTTACCCATAATTACCTACATGGGTTGATAGCTAGGAGTCAGCCTAGTTACCAGAGGTTAGCTCATCCCATTCATCTCTTTCCATTTTGGTAATGATATACTAGTGGAAGTAGTATCATTTCTAGTGGAAACCATGTTAAAATCCCCCCCAACAATCCTGTCGGCTAGATCAGCATATTGTAACCATTCCCACAGCTCTTAACAATGCATCAGGGTGTTGTTAGAAAAAAATTAGCAATGGTGTTCAAACCCCATGGGATGGAGATTAGGAAGATTAAACATTGACCACTAGGATGGTCTAACAACCATGGAGGATGCAAAGACACTTTGATACAAGTCAACACACCTAAGTAGCCTTGAGGGGATCCTCCATAAAACAATGAAACGCTCAATAATGAAGCAGCTTACGTGCTTGGGCATGCATTTTGTGTTCTTGAACAAAACATATATCTAACTCTGAAGCCAATAGCCATTTATTAAACAAGTACAATCTGGTGGGGTCTTTCAATCCCTCAATGTTGAAAGTTGATAGCTTCATAGGGGGGTGTTTTATATAGTTTGGGTACCCCCATCATCATTGTCAGATTCATATATGTGGACTTCAAGTGTATCCCATGAGGAGCACCCTTTGGCCTTTGCCATAGATAGCTTTGATTTTTTGCTAGAATCATGTTGTTTCACTATATTCTCTATGGCTACCAATAAATCTAGGGAGGTCATATCCTCCATTAAAAATTCATAAAAGTCATGTGAAGAATATCCCGATGAGAATCCTTTAGGTTTGAAGGTTTTTCTTGAAGATGTGAACCCATCCAAATCCATAACTCTTTGCCCCTTATCAATTGTTTTAGGGTTTGAGGAGGAAGTTGCCCCCGCATTACTCCCTGTATTAGAATGGAACAAAGGTCTTGGATTGGAGGCTGGAGCTCGAGAACTAGGTTTCCTAGCATAGCTAGGGGTAGCAGGATCAGTTTTAGATGAGGTGGTACCTCCTTTAGTGTTGGAATTAGGGTTGCACAGAAATGCGCACAACTTGGAGAGGACGAAGGACGCTCAAGGCACACTATAGAGAGTGTGTTACTTAGTATGCAATGGAAAGATAGATAGCCCTATAGTGATGGGGGTATATACAATGCTAGGGAGAAAAAACCTCCTAAAGAGGGAAAAAATGCCCCGACAGTCCTAGTGTGTTCACACACGTCACTACCACATGTATATGGTAACAAATCCCCCCTGGAGTGATGCGGTGAACGAGAGCTGGCATATGAGTAAAGGGAAGTGCCATGCCTTGAGGACATGATCAGTCCACAAAGGGGAGTAAGCCCAAAGCTTTGCGGAAAGCTTTAAGCTTCTAACGAGACAATGCCTTTGTGAAAAGATCTGCAAGGTTGTCCTGTGTTGGCACATAAGCCAAGCTGATCTCTCCTGCTGAGAGCCTCTCCCTGACATAGTGGTAATGCACCTCAATGTGCTTTGTGCGAGCATGAAAAAATGGGTTCCTCGCAACTGCCAATGCGCTTTGACTGTCAGTGTAGATAGTGTTGGCAGTGTCCTGTCCAACACCCAAATCAGCCATAAGGCGTCTGAGCCATACACACTCAACCGTAGCTGTGAAGACTGCCCTGTACTAAGCCTCACAACTCGAAGTGGCCACAGTAGGTTGCTTCTTGCTCAACCATGATATACATGAACTCCCAAGCATGAAACAAAAACCACTTGTGGACACTCGCGTGTCAAAACAACCAGCCCAATCTGAGTCCGAAAAAGCATGTAAGTCTGGCGGCAATGATCCCCCCTTGGGATAAAACAAGCCAAGATGTAAAGTGCCACTAAGGTAGTGGAAAATCCTCTTGACAGCCTGCCAATGCTTAGACCCTGGGCTATGCATAAATATGCTGACCTGTGAGACTGCAAACTGAATGTCCGGCCTCGTGTTGCATACATAAATGAGGCAGCCAATAGTAGTTTGGTAAATAGTGACATCAACACGATCACCAGCATCATGTAGACTCAACTTCAAACCTGTTTCCATGGGAGTGGCAATAGGTTTGCAATCCTCAAGTCCAAACTTACATAGCAATGTCTCTATGTGACTTTTTTGACACAAGGTAATACCACCATCACATTCCTTAAATTGTATACCCAAGTAATGATGCAACAGCCCCAAATCTTTCATCTTGAAAGTGGCATTCAAATAAGCCTTAAATTCAGAAATATGTCTCTCATTTGGTCCAGTGAGATCAGCAAATCATTGACATAAAGAACCACAATGAGAAGTACATCACCCTCACACTTTACATACAATGTGCTTTTTGTTGGACTGCTATGAAAGCCTCATTTAACCAAATGAGTGTTAGCTTTCTCATACCAAGCATGAGGAGATTGCTTCAATCCATACAAAGCCTTCTTACATCTACACACTTTGTCCTCTTGTCCTTTTATGAAAAAACCGGGAGGCTGCGTTACATAAACTTCCTCAAATATCACCATTCAAGAAAGCAGTAACAATGTCTGATTGATGTACATCGCAACCAAAATGAGCTGCCAATGCACAGTAGTCATACGACAAGTGGGAGCAAAAGTCTCTTCATCACCTATGCCTTTCTACTGTGCATAACCCTTTGCAACAAGTCGAGCCTTATGGCGATCGATCTCACCATCCGGCTTGCGTTTCAACTGGTAAACCCACTTCATACCAACGGCCTTTTTTCCAGGAGGCAAATCACATAAAGTCCATGTGTCATTTTCTTTAAGTGCATCATATTCTGATTGCATGGCAGCCATCCATTTTGGCATACCTCTAGCATGCTCATTTTCAACCCTTTCCTCATCAAGTACATCATGTATATCTGCATCGTAATAGGCTGATCTGTACATTTTCAGAAACCCCCATAGGCTATACATTTGCCTCATTCAAAATCACTTTTGTATTTCCACCACTGAAAAGAGGCAGCAAAGTGTCATAAATGTCCTGTGAGCTTACATTATCGTCTCTAGTACATGACAGCAGGGGCTGAACAGAATCTTCCACAAACACTACATCCTGTGAAACCAGAATACACTTTGTTTGCGGATGATATAACCTATAACCTTTGCTGCCAGCACTATAACCAACAAAAATACATTTGACAGCCTTATCATCCAATTTTTTGCACTGTGTTTGTGACACCATAGCATATCATAAACAGCAAAAAACACGCATGTACTCAATAGAAGAGTTTCTATCATGCCATGCTTAATATGGAGTTATGAATGCAAAGCTTTCGTAGGACACCTGTTAAGTACATAAGTGGCACACATGATGGCCTCAAGCCAAAAAGAATGCGGCAAAGCTTGACTTTTGACCATACATCGTGCCATTTTCATCAGTGACCTGTTTTTCCTCTCAGCAACACCATTTTGCTGAGGTGTATAAGGCACTGTACATTGGTGTTTTATCCCACGACTAGCCAGAAGTGCATTAAATTCATGAGACATATACTCCCCCCCTCGATCGCAACGGAGGGTGCCCATAGTACATTTCAAGACATTTTCAGCCATAGCCAAAAATTGTTTGAAGCACATAAAAACTTCAGACTTCGCTTTAAGCGAAAATACCCATGCATGCGTGGAGTAATCATCAATGAAAGTCATGAAGTAAAGGTAATTGCCCAAGGACGGAGTTTGCATGGGCCCACAAACATCACTATGCACAAGCTGCAACCTGCGTGTGGCCCGAACTGAACAATCCTTTGGAAACTTAGAACGCTACATCTTACCCAAAATACAGCCTTCACAAACATGTTTGACAGGTGCTTCAAGAGGCGACAAAGAAGCAATCATATTAGATTCTGCAAACGCAGCAAACTGACAAAATTGATGACCAAAACGTGCATGCCAAAGTTTTGCATCTGAAATAGCCCTTGAATTTGCAACAACATTTGAAAAATTTTGTCCACACTTGTCATACAAAGTGAGCTTATACAGCCCACGACACAAAAGGCCAAATGCAACAATTTCATCCCCAAAACTGAGATCAGGAACTAGACATCTGTCATCCACAAATTTGACTACAATTCCAAGTCTAGCAAGTGCGGATACAGACATGCATGAGATTCTTCTTGATCCCAAGTACATAAAGTGCATCAACAAGTGTGAAGGAACTTCCATTTGCAGCAGTAAGCACAATCTTTCCAACTCCCTGAACCGGATAAGAGGCATTGTTGGCACAAGTGACTGAATTCCCATGAGGGACAGACTCGAGAGAGGTAAACAATTCACGATGTGAGGAAATATGCTTTGTAGCACCACTGTCGAAATACCACACATGTGAATCTGCAGCAATTGAAAAGCATGCATCATGGACAACAGGATTGTAAGTGCACTCTGTGCTAAAAGCCCATTCTGCATCAACATCAGCAACACAGTCTCCTTTCACAGAAGACTCAACAATGGCTACATTTGTAGTGGAACCAGCATTTGCAGTGGAACCACCCTCTTTCTTCTTAGCCTCTTTGGCCTTCAACTTAGGACACTGCTTGATCAAGTGATCATTAACCTTACAATAATGGCAACGCATCTTCTTTTTGCCCTGATCACCAGAATTTCCAGAAGAATTACTGCCAGCAGAAGCATTAGGAACAGAAGTTTTGCTACTCGCAGCAGAACCATAAGAAGTGGCTGCATTGTTGTTACAACCCTTTCTTTGAGAAGCAATAAAAGCTTGTTCAATTGCACGCTGCCTAGTCCTGTTTTTTATGGAAAGTGACTCTTGCAACAGCAATGTGCATAATGCATCAAACTTGACAACTTCAGCATTTCATTGGGTCATCAGTCTCCAGGTACTAGCAAAAGTCTGGTAAGAATCTGGTAAGGCATCAAGAACAGTCTGCACAAGGGAACTGTCTGAAATGACTTTACCTGCAGGAATAAGTTGCTCATCGATATCCTTGACACTAGCAAGGAAAGTGTCCATATCATCTTCCTCATCCATAATCTTCCTTTCCAACTCTTTACGCAACAAAGCAATTTTAGCCTCATTGTGATTTGCATAAAGACCAGCCAGAATATCCCAAGCCTGTTTTGCAGATTTTGTTCAACGGATGTGAGGAACAATGGTGTGCTTCACAGACAATGCAATCAATGCATGAGCCTGCGCATCCTTTACATCCCAACAAGCTTGTTCTGCTGTACGCAAAACAACTCTAACAGCTGCAATCCTTGCAGCAAGACCTGCAACATCCTCAACATCGCCTACATCTTCAGAACCAGGACGTACATCAATGCCCTGCACAATGTTCCAGACACATTTTGACACAAGAACATGTTGCATCATATAAGCCCACATAGGGTAGTTGTCCCCATCCAACCTGTCCTCAGCAGCAAACATCTTGAAAAAATCTGTGTTGTTGTCAGCCATGGTAAATCCTGCACCTGATGTGAAAACTGTATAAAAATAGGAGAAATGGAGCGGGAACAATACATGCTATATGGAAAAAACCGTAGAAGACTGTAAGGTACCTATAATGCAAAAAATGGCACTCACAGAAACTCTGCACAAAATGACGAAATAGCATGTGCAGTACTGTCTGTAGTGGAAACGGAGGCCGAAATGAGCCCGAAATCAGAAATCTGAGCAGACTAGGTTCTACGAGCTCAGTCGAAATTTGTCGACCTGCGAACGCTTGCCAAAGCTCACTGAACTCGAGAAAGTGAGCAGGCGTGTACTGGAGCATCTGGCGTCTAAGCTCGGGAGGACGCAACTTTCTCTGATACCAATTGTTGGAATTAGGGTTGCAAAGAAATGCACACAGCTTGGAGAAGACGAAGGAAGCTCAAGGCACACTATAGAGAGTGTGTTACATAGTATGCAGTGGAAAGATAGATAGCCCTAGAGTGATGGGCGTATATACAATGCTCGGGGGAAAAACCCTCCTAAAGAGGGGAAAAATGCCCCGGCGGTCCTAGTGTGTTCACACACATCACTACCACATGTATATGGTAACATTTAGGTATATCCCCTTTTAGCAATAACTTTGCCATAGATCTGCACACGGAGCACCATGATTTTACTCCCAAGGTAGGAAAGAATGAGGTCCGTTGCTCTATTAATTGAGGGTAGTTTCCAAAAAAGTGCCCTAGGTGCCCACAATGGAGACAAGACGCAACCATTTCTGCCCATTTCAGTAGATTACCAGTTTCCACACAAAATCAAGGTCTATTTCCAATGTGTTAGGAAACTTCTTTTCAGTTTGCCAAAGAATACACTCTTTATTTCGGTTAGGACAGTGAATAGAGGGTGAAAAGAGGACTTTCCTCATAGATGCAGCAAGCCCTTCAATGCACCGCCATAGAAAAGTGGGCAAATCAACACACTCCACCCAAACAGGGCATTAATTTGTCAGTATTTTGTCCTTTATCAGGCTTCAACTTGATAGGTTTCCATGGAATGACATGCACTACTTGGCTACACAGAATGACTGTGGGAGCAGACAGAAGAGCCATTTCATCTTCCTTCTTGAAGAAGAGAAATTCAAAAAGCCTTGATCTCGGGTAGAAATTTTGTCCACAACTGGACATTTGAAGCTCGAATCAATTTCACTTGCAATGAGTGCTAAATCAGGGGGTTTCCTAGTGGAAAAAAAAATAATAGCTCTTAACAGAACACAGACAATTGAGACCACACAACAGACGAGTCAATAGAGACTTTAAAGTTTATGTTCACCAATGAAATCGAGCTCTGGTGTGAGAGCATCCTTAAGGATGTTAGCCATGACATTCGGGTCAAAGTCCTTAGACCCTTTCTTCAAGACGGCATAACCAACCGCAGTACGAGGGTCAAGTTGGTAGGCGGGGGGAAGTGAACCCATCATCTCAATAGATCAAATATGGACGTGGTATCAACGCAGAGGTTGAGGTAGGTAGCCAGTTTGACGTGGGACCACCCCTTTGCACATGCATGCTTGGGGGACCTCGTCGAGATAGAGACGAGCACAAACGAGCAAGCCCTGATCTGCCATAGCGATTCTCTCTCTCTCTCTACACATCTCTTTTCCTTTTTGGTGGAAAACTTTTCTCTATATTACACATCTCTACCCCATTTTCTCATTTTCTCTCTTCAAGGAAAAGTAAAAGACTCAAGCTAAAAGGAGCAGCTGGGCGAAATTTGAAGCAGCAGTTATACAAGTGGACGACCAGTACATGGACTTTGCAGAAGAACCAGGTTACCTTCATTATAGGCGCTGGCAAGAAAAAGCAGCACGCCGCCCGCGAGTTGCAGAGGGGATAGCATTCGGAAAGAACCCTGGAGCTGCAACGTGAGCACGTGCTGGGAGAGAAAAAAGAAAACGCCGCTGACGAGCAAGGTCGGTACTAGGGAAAGGTGCCGACGGATTTGGAAGAATGAACGATGTACAGCAAGGGCGAGGCGAACAGAGCGAGGGATAGTAGGAGGCTGCTGCAGATGATTTGGAAGGAGACGAAATAGGAGATGTTGATGAAGACCAGGTGGCTATTGTGGAAGAAGCCAAACCTGACGAGAAGTGAACAAAGCCAAGTCGAGATGCAGACAAAGCTGGAATTGAAAGAGCCGACAGAGCGACGCTTAGACGAGGAGGATCGACATAGTGTTTTTGGTCGAGAACAGCATCGGCAGCTAAAAAAAAAGCAACCCAGAGAAAGAATAGCGCTGGCGGGCAGAGAGAGCCGTCTGCAAAGGCTTCTACAGACGAAGGCAACAGATAATATTTTTTAATTTATTTTTTAAAAGGAGTCTGTAAAGATTGTTTTATTTACTTTAAAAGTTAAAAAAAGACAGTTACCACGCTGGATCTCGGGTAAGCCGGCAAATAAAAAGAGCCATAGCTTCTGAAGTCTTTTTTAAAGTTGACAACAATGAGTTAAAGAAGAAGGTTAAAGGAGGGCATCGATAACGAGAGTGGGACAACCGACCGTCTGTAGAAAAGAGGACAAGAGTTGAGGGGAATTGGAGAGTAGCAGGAGGTGAGTCGACGAAGGAGGCAGTACAGAGCCACAAAGAAAGGGCTCTCTCTCTCTCTCTCTCTCTCTCTCTCTCTTCATTATCAAGAAGCTGCTAGTGCCGTTAACAACCAATTTTGTGATTAAAGCCCATATTGGTTATGTACTAAGTATTCATATATAATTTTAAAGCTTCCAGAGCATATGATAAGCCTAGCTATTGCTTGGTGTTATGCATCCTTCTCTAACACTTTTCCTGCAGCAAGCAGCCCGATGCTAACCCGACTTATTGATCACACATAAGCTCTCCGACAACGTGGAAATCAGAGCCATATGCACGCGATAGGCCATGGAAGAATGCACACCATTGCTTACCAGTAGCAATGTAAGGTCTAGCTCAAGGGTAGGCTCTTCATAATATGACACCCCTATGTCAAATAAGGTTTCCTTCATGGTGTCAACCTTACACTATAGCTCCATTTTTTAGTTTGGGCATGAGTTTCATTTGACTCTTCCCTTGCATTCTTGAATTTCACCCTCAAAGATAGACATGACAGGGTTGACTAGATTTTTTTGTCAGAGTAGCTATATACTCTTATTGTGCACCTAGGAGCTCCTCTCGAGCCTTGGTCATGTACTTTCCAGCATATAGGAATAATCTCCCCTCCCTCCTCCTCTATAAGCACTAAAGGGCACATGGTCTTTAAGTAAGACCCCGTGACTGAATCTACAGCAACAAATTGAGGATGGGAATCTAGAGGAAGTTAGACGTCTAGCCAAAATGGATTTGAATCCGATACCTACGCTAAGGCCTAATCACAGAGCATGTGCCTTTTGGTGTTCCCAATGCCGAAACAAAAACATATAAGGAACCCACATAGGTAGAATTAAAATAGGACACAAAAAGTAAACTTGGACACGCCCCTTTCAAATCAGACAATGGAGTTTACCTTGCATCTCGTGCACTTAGTTTGCCTCCGTAGATCCCAACATGGGTTCTTCATTAAAGACCGCGTGATCTTTAGTGTTGAACCCCCCTCCCCCAAAGTAGAAAGTTGTAGTGTGCTTAGAGAGTAGCATACCATTGTTTACCAATAGCAATGTAAGGTCTAGCTCAAGGGTAGGCTCTTCATAATATGACACCCCTATGTCAAATAAGGTTTCCTTCATGGTGTCAACCTTACACTATAGCTCCATTTTTTAGCTTGGGCATGAGTTTCAATCTCTTTTGACTCTTCCCTTGCATTCTTGAATTTCACCCTCAAAGATAGACATGACAGGATTGACTAGATTTTTTTGTCAGAGTAGCTATATACTCTTACTGTGCACCTAGGAGCTCCTCTCAAGCCTTGGTCATGTACTTTCCAGCATACAGGAATAATCTTCCCTCCCTCCTCCTCTATAAGCACTAAAGGGCACATGGTCTTTAAGTAAGACTCTGACGTCTAGCCAAAAGTTCCCCATCTTGGCGGCTCCTTGGATTTGAATCCGATACCTACGCTAAGGCCTAACCACAGAGCATGTGCCTTTTGGTGTCCCCAATGCCCAAACAAAAACATATAAGGAACCCACATAGGTAGAATTAAACTAGGACACATAAAGTAAACTTGGACACGCCCCTTTCAAATCAAACAATGGAGTTTACCTTGCATCTCGTGCACTTAGTTTGCCTCCGTAGATCCCAACATGGGTTCTTCATTAAAGACCCCGTGATCTTTAGTGTTGAGCCCCCCTCCCCCAAAGTAGAAAGTTGTAGTGTGCTTAGATTAGAACATATCGTTGCTTTTGTAGTCATTGGCGAGCTCTGCATGTTGTGGTCAGGTTTCTCATCATGCAAATTAATAGAAGTTTCCTGAGGTGGAGCTCCCACCTGTGCATTGTGCACGCACCACTTATTGAGGTGGACTTCATGATATTCCTTTCCTCGAAGATCTTCACACCAAATTCTACCGAGTTAAAAGTCATTGCAATGGTGGTAATCCTTTGCTTCGTGGGGTAACTCACCCCTATGCTCAATACTGCATCCGGGATACGATAGCTTATGTAAGCGATCTTTAAGTTCTATGTATGTGTGTGTGTGTGTGTGTGTACGAGCTTGCGCGACCTGCCTACAGCGGGTCTTGCTCACCTTTATCAATGATCCGCTAGGTGACTATGAGCACAATCATCTGCAAGGGCATGATGTGATTATCAACCTCATCACAATGTGGTGGCAACATAGGGATATGATCTTGCTAAGTGCAGTGCTCCTTTTTGTTGCAAGGCTTGGGGGTGTTAAACTGTTTTCATAATCAAAGACAGTGGGTCAGGATTGGTGTCCTACTCACATGATTCGCTCGCAGTTGGACCACAATGTCGTGAATGAAGGCAGGGGATTAAAATCTCTCTTGTAATTACTATCTGAAAGGTAGCATTTCCAATAAGCTTAGATTGAATTCAAACAACTCCCTCCCTCTACACACACACACACACACATGCAGAAGGGGAGGGAGTGGATATAAACATGATTTTTCATTCCATATATAAGAAAATAATACAAAAAAATGCATATTTTATAAGAAAGTACTAGTCATAAACAAAAGGAATCCCAAGCCCAAAAAGAGATCACCATCAAACCAAACCTCATCTAGTCCAGCTATAGTTCTAAGAGAAAAATCAAGTTTTGAAAAATCATTTAGGTTTAAAGTGAAGCTTTCAAGAGACAGAGGTTCACACCCGTAGCACCCATGGCCAAATCTTGTCAATGGCATTCAGGCAATTAATTGCCATCTTTAAGGTACTAATCTCAGACCCTAAACCTACTACATGTGCTTTCAAGGATTCAACTTACTCCTTGGGCATTGATGTACTGCTCATAATCTATGTGTGTGTGTGTGTGCGCGCACGCGCATGCACTGAATTGCATTAGCGTTTCATGCATAACACGCTTCTAAAGCTCCCTCCTCAGACCTCGGTTGGAATACTACAATGTTCTCTCTCTCTCTCTCTCTCTCTCTCTCTCCTTGCGTTGTTGTGTTTGGCCGCCATAGCTCTGAGCTTTTTGTGTACAAACTTGAGTGCCCAAGGCGGAGCCACCCTTTATTTAAAATTATATAAAGGAGCATGTCCACACAAGCACACCTCCTTCCATTGCTTGTGAAATTGGTGGAGAGTAGAGGAATTTCAACTAATTTTTATGAACGTGGCAATTGACACCAACGACATTGAATTTTTTGAGTCACAAAAAATCTTCCTCTTTCTTTTTCCAACAAAGTATTTGTATATGTCAAAGAAGATGATACATACCGATTAAAGATCTTCTTGATATACTCATATTGAAGGCTCTTTCTTCATCAGAATTGACAAGGTCAATTTCGTTGGGTTTTTAAAGCTTTTGGCAAGCTATTCTAGTAGGCCGTGACTTTTGATGTTCGAAATCAAGAGACACTTTATTATGAATTGACGACTTCAATTTAGCATGGATAATTGATTTTTATTGTGGTTTCTTATAGGAGGTTACTCTTTAGTTTTGCCAGGTGTTTTATACAACAAGGTACTCTTCTTTTCTTGCTAGCACATCACGTTACGCCATGGATTTGGATGTTGACATGCATCATATTTTTTATTTTGATAACCCTCCCCTAGTTTTACTTGCTATTGCCCCACAATTAACCACTCTCATGGAGGGTGCTTTTGTGGCAATTGGGTCGGATGATAGCATTGAATTGGTTGACATCCAAGAATGTAGGGCACTATAATTACATATGACTGTTTTAGAGTCTAGGTTTGCATAGTTGAATGCAAATCTCACTAAGATGTCTGATATGCTTGTGAAAATCATATGATAGCCGGCTAAGGCCAAGTAAATCGAGAGACTAGGGTTTCTTAGACCCTTGTGCCTGGCAGGAGCACCCCTAGTCTATAGGAGCAAAGATCCAACCTAAAGGGGTTGCACCTTCTCTTTCAAAAAGAGGTGGATGACTTGTTTAAAAGTACCTTGCAACCAATTTTTCATGTGGGAAGGAAAAGAAATGCAACAAAGATATTGTGATATATTCTCGGTAAATGGTGTAAGATTTAATGGTCTAGTAACTTGTGTGTAGCGGAAAAAAGCATGAACATAGTGAGCATTTCATTAGAATAGCTTCCTAATGAGAATAACAAGAGTGCTTGGGTGGAGAGAGCAACAAAAAGTATAAAACCTAGTTAGATAGCATGAACAATACTTCAAAAGAAAGAGAAAATAAGCAATTGACAACAGTTGAGGACCGGATTTGCATGGAGCCGGTCCCCTCTCCAAAAGGCTTTGTATTATGGTTTCTCCCATCAAGAGAGACATTTCACACTACAATTCTTTGTGCTTCTTCAATACTAGCTAGTGCAATGAACATGGAAACTTCATGCACTAAGCAAAACACTTATCAAACACAACATCAATTCCCTCACGGTCTCAAACCCAGACCTCACACACCTTCGAAGATGGTGAGAGCTAGCCGGGTATGAGAGTAGATTGAGAGGAAGAAGGAGTATTCTTACGAGAAAGATGTACATCTCCTCACATAATCACTCATATTAGCATAGCTTACCTTAGTAATTAGCATGGTAGAGGAGATGAGCATGCATTGAAGCTTGGCTCTTGGTTGAATTTGCATCACAAAGACAAGAGTTGTTGGTGTAGGCCTCCCTTCTCACAAGCTTGGAGTAGGTGGTAAGCTTTCCATTAAATCTTGAGAAGGAGAGAGAGTCTTCTTTGCTTCACACATGAGATTGTGTGTGTGATAATGCCTTGCAAAAATCAGCCCCTCTCTCTCTTGGTCGACCCCTCTTGCTATTTGCTCATCCTCACACCTCCTTGGACCTCCCCAGGCCTAGCCAATGGAAATTAAGTAGCATAAGTGATAGTCTTCTGACATGTATCCCCCTTTCCCTTTTTGTGAGAGCTTTAGGTAATTACTTAATTCAAATAAACTCTCATCTGACCCCTTTGCCTCCTAGCCTACAGGAATCAGGCAAGCCATTGGGCTACTGAATGCTCATTGGACCCCTTGGGTGACTATCGAATAGTCTTCTAGAGAGCTTAATTCTTATTGGTTATTTTATTAAGTGTTTTTAAATTAATTAAACTAGATTTACTCTAGCTTAATTCTCATTGGTCCACCTCCAAGGCCATCCAATAGGAATTGGGTACACCTTGTGGGCATCTGGGCTAGGGAGTTGACATGTGTCCCTCATTCCCTTTGTGTAAAGGGAGCTTGTGTGTGTGTGTGTGTGTGTGTGTGTGTTTCTTTCTCATCTCCTACCTCTAGGGCTCACCCCCTCCTATGTAGGGATGGTTGAAGACTTTTGGGACACACACAAAGCATCCAATTTCCCTAAGCTTTTGGCCTTTGGACAGAACCTTAGAATTTTGGAAGTCTTAATGGACTGAACCTTAGAGTCTTTTAAGCCCATTGGTGCACGTTGCTCTTTTGCAGATGGCCCCCCTTTTGGATCCCTATTTTCCCTCCTTTGGATCCCTACTGTGGCCGGTCTGCTAGCTTAAACAATATTCTAGCTTTTTCTCCCCTGGCACTTCCCCATATTAAATTATCAGTTTAACATGAGAAAATCATTTAGGAGAATGAGATATTGATTATTATGACATTACCTCTCTCTTGAAATCATAGTCGTCCTCGACTATGGGGTAGAGAAGATAAAGCATATTCATTAGTCCCTTTTCCTAGCGGGTAGAGGATCCCTATGTTACCCTACGACATCGTTCCAGAATGGATGACTAGTCCATTTGGCGATTGAGAGCCTAAGCTTCCACAAGCATGTCTGCGCATTAGTCCTATCAATCTTCCATAGTAGAGTGACAAGCTGTACTTGGTGATTGGGAGACATCGTCTCCGTAAACTTGATCTAAGCATGCATACTGCTTCATTTTTGTGCACAATAAAGAAAAAATAGAGTCTTATAACACAGACAATTTGTTCATTTTTAACATTTGTACATTTGTTTACTATAAGAAAGAATTGTAAGCATTGACAAGGTTTAGGTTATCCTTTAATTGTATGCCTTGCATCCATATAGCATCTTCAAAAGAATAATTCTTAAACTTAATAAGATATCTTCGGATAGTCTTACCGCCTCTTAGTACCTTGTCTTCATGTTGGATAATGGACTCGGACTGCAGCACCTCTTCTTGGTCCTCGATCTTTGGTGGGTTTTAAATACTGGGTTCTTGAGGTGGCTCTCCTTTCTAAGGCTTTAGTAGGCTCACATGGAAAGCATTGTGTATGAGCCAAAGGTTGGGCAACTTGAGTTGATAGGCCGTCTCATTGATTGGCCTAAGAATTTGGAAGGGACCATAGTACCTTTTTGCTAACTTAGCATAGTACTTTTGGTGTCCCGTAGGAATCCTGCCCGTCGTGTGCCTTAATCAAGCCTTGGGAAATTTGAGTAAGCCCAATCATTTTCTTTAAAGGCTTGGGCTCTTCTGTGCTTGTCACCATCAGCCTTTTGCCTTTGCTGTGAGATAGAGATAGCATCCTTAATCTTTTGGAAAGATTCTTGTAGGTCTCGGCTATACTCATTTGCAACGAAGATCTTCCCGTGTACCTTAAGTAGCAAGGGACTTTTTGATCTTCCCTCAATTACCTCAAAATATGCTTTTCCCGTGGAAGTATGTACAGTGTTATTGTAGGCATACTCCACTAAGGGTAAGTACTTCTTCCTTTGGGATCTTTCATCTACTTCCGTTACATAGGCTTTTAGTAGATTGAGAATTGTGAGGTTAGCTATTTCACTTTGGCCATCCGTTTGCGGGTGATAGGCCGAAGAGAAGTTTAGCCTTGTTCCGAAATTCTCAAAGAGGCCCTTCCAAAAATTACTAGTCATTCTAGGATTTCTATCCGACACTATGGACATTGGCAAGCCATGGTACTTGAAGATTTGTGAAATGAAGGGGGTTGCTATTAGATGGGCTTTGATAGTCTTTTTGACAGGTATAAAATGAGCCTAATGATTTAGCAAAAGAAAATAGTCTTTTTGAAAGGTATAAAATGAGCCTACTGGGCTTTGATAGTCTTTTTGACAGGTATAAAATGAGCCTAATGTTACCATATACATGTGGTAGTGATGTGTGTGAACACACTAGGACCGCTGGGGCATTTTTTCCCTCTTTAGGAGGTTTTTTCCCCCGTGCATTGATATATACGCCCATCACTCTAGGGCTATCTATCTTTCCATTGCACACTAAGTAACATACTCTCTATTGTGTGCTTTGAGCTTCCTTTGTCTTCTCCAAGCTGTGTGTGTTTCTCTGCAACCCTAATTCCAACAATTGGTATCAGAGCAGGTCACGTCCTCCCGGGCTTAGTCGCCAGCTGCTCCAGCACACGCCTGCTCACTTTCTCCAATTTCAGTGAGCTTTGGCGAGCGTTCGCAGGTCGACAAATATTTTGGGAGAACTCGAAGAGCTTGGTCTGCTCAGAATTTTGATTTGGGCTCATTTCGGCCTCCGTTTCCACTACGGGCAGTACTACACAGGCTATTTCGTCATTTTGTGCAGATTTTCTGTCAGTGTCGTTTTCTGCATAACAGGTGCCTTATAGTCTTCTACGGTTTTTGCTATATAGCACAAGTTGTTCCCGCTCCATTTCTCCTATTTTCGGGCAGTTTTCACATCAGGTGCAGCATTTACCATGGCTGACAACAACAACATAGATGTGTTCAAGATGCTTGCTGCTGAGGACAGGTTGGATGGGGACAACTACCCTATGTGGGCTTATATGATGCAACATGTTCTTGTGTCAAAAGGTGTCTGGAACATTGTGCAGGGCATTGATGTACGTCCTCGTTCTGAAGATGTAGGCGATGTTGAGGATGTTGCAGGTCTTGCTGCAAGGATTGCAGCTGTTAGAGTTGTTTTGCCTACGGCAGAACAAGCTCGTTGGGATATTAAGGATGCGCAGGCTCATGCATTGATTGCGTTGTCTGTGAAGCGTACCATTATTCCTCACATCCGTTCAGCAAAATCTGCAAAACAGGCTTGGGATATTCTAGCAGGTCTTTATGCAAGCCGCAATGAGGCTAAAATTGCTTTGCTGCGTAAAGAGCTAGAGTCGAAGATTATGCATGAGGAAGATGATATGGACACTTTCCTTGCTAGTGTCAAGGATATCAATGAGCAACTCATTTCTGCAGGTGAAGTCATTTCGGACAGTTCCCTTGTGCAGACTGTTCTTGATGCCTTACCAGATTCCTACCAGACTTTTGCTAGTACTTGGAGACTCATGACCCAAGGAAATCCTGAAGTTGTCAAGTTTGATGCATTATGCACATTGCTGTTGCAAGAGTCACTTTCTAGAAAAAACAGGACTAGGCAGCGTGCAGTTGAACAGGCTTTTATTGCTTCTCAAAGAAAGGGTGGTAACAGTAATGCAGCCACTTCTTATGGTTCTGCTGCGAGTGGCAAAAATTCTGTTCCTAATGCTTCTGCTGGCAGCACTTCGTTTGGCAATTCTGGTGATAAGGGCAAAAAGAAGATGCGTTGCCATTATTGTAAAGCCAATGATCACTTGATCAAGTCGTGTCCTAAGTTGAAGGCCAAAGAGGCTAAGAAGAAAGAGGGTGGTTCCACTCCAAATGCTGGATCCACTACAAATGCAGCCATTGTTGAGTCTTCTGTGAAAGGAGATTGTGATGCTGATGTTGATGTAGAACGGGCTTTTAGCGCAGAGTGCACTTACAATCCTTTTGTCCATGATGCATGCTTGTCAGTTGCTGCAGATTCACATGTGTGGTATTTCGACAGTGGTGCTACAAAGCACATTACCTCACATCGTAAATTGTTTACCTCTCTCGAGTCTGTCCCTCATGGGAATTCAGTCACTTGTGCCAACAACGCCTCTTATCCAGTTCAGGGAGTTGGAAAGATTGTGCTCACTGCTGCTAATGGAAGTTCCTTCACACTTGTTGATGCACTTTATGTACCTGAGATCAAGAAGAATCTCTTGTCTGTATCCGCACTTGCTAAACTTGGACTTGTAGTCAAATTTGTGGATGACAGATGTACAGTTCATGATCTCAGTTTTGGTGATGAAATTGTTGCATCTGGGCTTTTGTGCCGTGGGCTGTATAAGCTCACTTTGTATGACAAGTGTGGACAAAATTTTGCAAATGCTGTTGCAGATTCAAGGGCTATTTCAGATGCAAAACTTTGGCATGCACGTTTTGGTCATCTAAATTTTTCCAGTTTGCTGCGTTTGCAGAAATCTGATATGGTTGCTTCTTTGCCGCCTCTTGAAGCACCTGTCAAACATGTTTGTGAAGGCTATATTCTGGGTAAAATGCAGCGTTCTAAGTTTCCAAAGGATGGTTCAGTTAGGGCCACATGCAGGTTGCAGCTTGTGCATAGTGATGTTTGTGGGCCCATGCAAACTCCGTCCTTGGGCAATTACCTGTACTTCGTGACTTTCATTGATGATTACTCCAGGCATGCATGAGTATTTCCGCTTAAAGCAAAGTCCGAAGTTTTTATGTGCTTCAAACAATTTTTGGCTATGGCTGAAAATGTCTCAAAATGTACTATGGGCACCCTTCGTTCCGATCGAGGGGGGGAGTATATGTCTCATGAATTTAATGCATTTCTGGCTAGTCGTGGGATAAAACACCAATGTACAGTGCCTTATACACCTCAGCAAAATGGTGTTGCTGAGAGGAAAAACAGGTCACTAACGGAAATGGCACGATGTATGGTCAAAAGTCAAGCTTTGCCGCATTCTTTTTGGCTTGAGGCCATCATGTGTGCCACTTATGTACTTAACAAGTGTCCTACGAAAGCTTTGCAGTCTATTACTCCATATGAAGCATGGCATGATAGAAAGCCTTCTATTGAGCACATGCGTGTTTTTGGCTGTTTGGCATATGCTTTGGTGCCACAAGTGCAGCGCAGAAAATTGGATGATAAGGCTGTCAAATGTATTTTTGTTGGTTATAGTGCTGAAAGCAAAGGTTACAGGTTGTATCATCCGCAAACAAAACGTATTCTGGTTTCACGGGATGTAGTGTTTGTGGAAGATTCTGTTCAGCCCTTGCTGTCATGTACTAGAGACAGTAATGTAAGCTCACAGGACATTTATGACACTTTGTTGCCTCTTTTCAGTGGTGGAAATACGAATGTAAGTTCCAATGAGGCAAATGTACAGCCTATGGGGGTTTCTGAAAATATTTTAGAACAACCTATTACTGATGCAGATGTACATGATGTACTTGATGAGGAAAGGGCTGAAAATGAGCAGGCTAGAGGTATGCCAAAATGGCTGGTGCACACTTTGCGTGACAGTAAATTGGATGCACCTTTATCTAGTCGTACTCGTTCAGGCTCTCGCCATGCATCTTATGCATCAGATTGTTATGCTTTGGCTGTGTCTAGTTTACATGATGTTGAGGAGCCTCTGTCTTTTGATGAAGCACAGAATTCAGAAAATTGGATTTCTGCCATGAAATCAGAATATGATGCACTTATAGAGAATGACACATGGACTTTATGTGATTTGCCTCCTAGCAAAAAGGCCATTGGTACGAAGTGGGTTTACAAGTTGAAACGCAAGCCGGATGGTGTGATCGATCGCCATAAGGCTCGACTTGTTGCAAAGGGTTATGCACAACAAAAAGGCATAGATTATGAAGAGACTTTTGCTCCCACTTGTCGTATGACTACTGTGCGTTTTCTATGTGCATTGGCAGCTCATTTTGGTTGGGATGTACATCAATCAGACATTGTTACTGCTTTCTTGAATGGTGACATATTTGAGGAAGTTTATGTAACGCAGCCTCGCGGTTTTGTCATAAAAGGACAAGAGGACAAAGTGTGCAAATGTAAGAAGGCTTTGTATGGGTTGAAGCAATCGCCTCGTGCTTGGTATGAGAAAGCTGACACTCATTTGGTTAAACGAGGCTTTCGTAACAGTCCAACAGAAAGCACATTGTATGTAAAGCGTGAGGATGATGTATTTCTCATTGTGGTTCTTTATGTTGATGATTTGCTGATCACTGGACCAAATGAGAGACATATTGCTGAATTTAAGGCTGATTTGAATGCTACTTTCAAGATGAAAGATTTGGGGCTGTTGCATCATTACTTGGGTATACAGTTTAAGCAGTGTGATGGTGGTATTGCCTTGTGTCAGAAAAGTTACATAGAGACATTGCTATGTAAGTTTGGACTTGAGGATTGCAAACCTATTGCCACTCCCATGGAAACAGGTTTGAAGTTGAGTCTACATGATGCTGGCGATCCTGCTGATGTCACTCTTTACCAAACTGCTGTTGGCTGCCTCATTTATGTATGCAACACAAGGCCAGATATTCAGTTTGCAGTCTCGCAGGTCAGCAGATTTTTGCATAGCCCAGGGTCTAAGCATTGGCAGGCTGTCAAGAGGATTTTCCGCTACCTTAGTGGCACTTTACATCTTGGCTTGTTTTATCCCAAGGGGGGATCATTGCCGCCAGACTTACATGCTTTTTCGGACTCAGATTGGGCTGGTTGTTTTGACACGCGAGTGTCCACAAGTGGTTTTTGTTTCATGCTTGGCAGTTCATGTATATCATGGTTGAGCAAGAAGCAACCTACTGTGGCCACTTCGAGTTGTGAGGCTGAGTACAGGGCAGTCTTCACAGCTACGGTTGAGTGTGTATGGCTCAGACGCCTTATGGCTGACTTGGGTGTTGGACAGGACACTGCCAACACTATCTACATTGACAGTCAGAGCGCATTGGCAGTTGCGAGGAACCCAGTTTTTCATGCTCGCACAAAGCACATTGAGGTGCATTACCACTATGTCAGGGAGAGGCTCTCAGGAGGAGAGATCAGCTTGGCTTATGTGCCAACACAGGACAACCTTGCAGATCTTTTCACAAAGGCATTGTCTCGTGAGAAGCTTGAAGCTTTCCGCAAAGCTTTGGGCTTACTCCCCTTTGTGGACTGATCCTGTCCTCAGGGCATGGCACTTCCCTTTACTCATGTGCCAGCTCTCGTTCACCGCATCACTCCAGGGGGGATTTGTTACCATATACATGTGGTAGTGATGTGTGTGAACACACTAGGACCGCCGGGGCATTTTTTCCCTCTTTAGGAGGTTTCTTCCCCCGTGCATTGATATATACGCCCATCACTCTAGGGCTATCTATCTTTCCATTGCACACTAAGTAACATACTCTCTATTGTGTGCTTTGAGCTTCCTTCGTCTTCTCCAAGCTGTGTGTGTTTCTCTGCAACCCTAATTCCAACACCTAGTGATTTAGCAAAAGAAAATATACACAATCAAAAGGAATTAGAGTTATCCAATTTTCTCAAGGGGTTTCAAGGTGTCTTTATTGACGACATCCCTTGTGAGCTACCTCCTAAACAAGGCAATGATGACCATGCAATTGAACTTATTCCAGGAAGTTCACCGCGTAACAAAACTCCTTATAGAGTTTCTCAAGCTCAACAAGAGGAGATTATGCGGCAAGTGCATGAGTTAGTAGAGAAGGGCATGGTTAGGCCTAGCTCATCTCCATTTTGTTCTCCTGTGCTACTAGTGCAAAAGAAAGATGGCACATATCGTATGTGTTTCGACTATAGAGCACAAAATAGGATCACTATCAAGAATAGGTTTCCCGTTCCATGGGTAGAAGACCTATTTGATAAGCTACAAGGGTCCACCTACTTCAGTAGGATTGACCTAAAAAGTGGCTATCATCAAATAAGGATAGTTGATCAAGTCATTGTAAAGACCACATTTCGCACTACGTTTGGTCTTTACGAATACATTGTCATTCCTTTTGGCTTGACCAATGCACCATCCACATTCAACCGCTTGATGGAGAAGCTGTTCAGGCCTCACCGAACCTTTACTGCAGTGTTCTTTGATGATATCATCACCTACTCTAATTCATTTGACGAACACAAGCAACACCTCCAAGTAATATTTCAAGTTCTATGAAAGAATACTTTATGTTAATCGAAAGAAAAGTTAATTTTTCTTACAAGAGATTCAGTATTTAGGTCACATTATCTCTCAAGATGGCATACAAATGTATCCATCAAAGTTAGAGGTAGTAAAAGGATGGCCTAAACCAAGGAATCTCCATGAGTTAAGAAGCTTTATAGGTAGGTGTGCATACTATAGACGCTTCATAGAAAAGTTCTCACTAATTGCAAGACCATTACATGACCTAACAAAGAAAAACGTTAGGTACACATGGTCTGCCAAGGAGAACAATGCTTTCCAAAAGCTTATCTCTCAACCTGTGCTTGCACTACCTTATCTCTCAATGCCATTTGAGGTCCAATGTGATGCTTGTGGTGATTGCCTTGGAGTTGTTTTGCTTCAAGAAGGGCACGCCATAGGCTATGAAAGTCAAAGGATCGACTCAGTTGAGCAAGATCTAGGCATATATGAAAAGAAACTCCTCGCGATCTTACATGCCTTAGACTCATGGAAGCACTATTGATTGGTGACTCCTTTCATTCTGCGAACGGATCACCAAAGTCTTTTAAAGTACTTCATGATGCATACCAAGCACTCCGACAAACAAATGAGGTGGGCAAAGGTTGAAAGCTTGTGTATGTACAATGGGTATAGTGTTACCCATTTCCGCATCTATAAACATATCTTTTTCCATGAACTTAAAGAAGATTCCCCTTTCAGGAAATTTAACATTGGCATCCATGCGATCAAACCATGGTGCCCCTAGGATTACATCCTCATGCTTGAGAGGAGAGATAAAGAAGTCCTCTTTGTCCACATAGCTTTGGACATGGAGCCTCAATTTCTTGATTAAGGGAGTGACTGAAGCTTCTTGCCCCTTGAAAGCACTGTCTGTGGGTAGGACATCTCCCATCTCGTAGGCTTGTATGCCTCGCTTGGTGGCCAAATCTATGGATATAAAATTGTGAGTAGAACCAGGGTCAAAGAGAATAAAAGCATCATGTTCTCTTACCTTTCACCAAGCATGGCATAGAGGAGATCCTTTGTGGTGAATTTCCTCCTCTTGGATCTCGACCAAGGTAGCTCTAGGAGGTTCATGGCGGGTGTTCTTTTGGGGACAAGTGCGGTACGCATGCCCTTGCTCGCCGTACTTGAAACAGTAGTTATCCTTTGCGATAACGCTCATGCTCTTCAGGAGAGAGTTTATTTTTGCCTTTATAAACTTCCTTCTCTTTAACTTTGTTGGAGTTGCCCTTAGGAGACTTTTGGACATTGTCCTTCCCCTTAGGCTCATTGGAACCCTTGTTTTCCGTGGGCTTAGAATTTCTTTTAGATCCCGTTTGGGAATTGATTTGAGACGCCACCATAGTATGGTGTATAACCACCTATATGGTGCGTGGCCTTTGTCAATTGACCTGCTCCGACATTTCTTCAGTTAAGCCCGCACAAAATTGTTGCTTTTGATTTCCAAAATCCAACTTCTTGAAGACAGTGGCTTTGAGTTGTAAATCCCAAAACCTGTCTACATATTTGTGAATGGATTCATACAAAGAGAGCTTCAAGCTTCGCCATTCGGTGAGTACTTTGTCTTTGGCATCGGTGGCCAAAAACTGCTTCATAATGGAAGCTCTTAAAGCTTTCCATGTTTGTGGAGCTTCACCGTTGGCCCGTAGGCTAGACCAGCCATTTCCTGGAGGACTTTTGAAAGTGCATAGCTACATGGCGTAGCTTAGAGGACTCCGTGAAGCCCTCATCTCCAAACGTCGCATCAAATTGTTGGATAAAGGCCAAGACTTTGTCCGTAGCACCAAAAGTGCCATCATAGGTAAGGAAAGAGATGCTCTTCCTTGCCTCTTTGAATTTCTTGAGCTTGGACGACCTCTTCCATGCGGCATAGGATTTTCTATGGCCTCTTGTTTTTTATGGTTCAAAGGTTGCACCATCACTTTCTTCAGAAGATGAAGAATTTTAGGAAGATGGAGAAGAGGGTGACCTCTTTCTCGCCTTGATCTTCTTTGTCCTCACCATCACTTTCATAAGAGGAAGAGGATGAAGAAGATGGAGAAGAGTGTGTCCTCTTTGTCGCCTTTTTCTTCTCTTGCTTTTTGTCATCCCTCTTTGAAGTATGGTGTGGAGAAGTATGTGATGGTCTTCTCCATTTTGGAGGTGATGGAGAGCGTTTAGCCCGCCGTGTTCATGGAGCCATCTCTGCCAAGATGGCAAGAGACTGACTTCTTTCTCGTTCCTTCGGTGGAGGTTCTTGATTTCTCCTTTGAGAAGGCGATGCGTCATCAAGGAGAAAATTTTTGAGCCCTTCATATGGATCCTCTTCTTCTTCCCGAATCGAAGAGAGGCCTCTTTTGGAATTCTTGTAAGGAGGATTCCTAGGTGCTCGCTCGTCATGGTGGGGAGCTTGGAGAATCCCATGAGCATGAAGCTGCCATTGCACTTCACTCTGGAGGGATGGATTGCCCATGGCTTGTTGAAGCTTAGAAACAAGATTTTAATGAGCATTGGGGCATCATTAGTAGCTTGCTCATTAGCAAAATCAAAGCTATCAACATTAATTTCACTCTCTTTACTATTGTCAGTCATTCTAACAACTTTTAGGTGTAAACTTTTTAGGTTTACTTTGGCACTTCAAGCCCTAGTTGCTACTCCTCTTTATCCCTTTAGAAAAAGCACTCACGCTACTGTACCCGTGGCTCAAATACCATTAATTTCAAGGAATAGAAGAGAGGGTTGTTCAACACCAAAACAGCACCGGTGGCTCTTGTCAAGCTTCTAATAGCTCAATAGTGGTTAAGAGGTAGGCAAGCCTCGTAGGACTCCACTATTAAGACCATAGCTCTCAACGGTGATGCCCCGTTAACTACACATAGGCAGGCGCACTAAAAGGTTGAAAAATCCCTATTCTCCTTACTTACATACAATTAACAGTACCAACCATTTATAGCTAGCTTAAGGACCTCCCTTCTTGAGCAAGAAAAGAGAAACCTTGTGCTCTGATACCGATGTAACATTTAATGGTCTAGTAACTTGTGTGTAGCGAAAAATAGCATGAGCATAGTGAGCATTTCATTAGAATAGCTTCCTAATGAGAATAACAAGAGTGCTTGGGTGAAGAGAGCAACAAAAAGTATAACACCTAGTTAGATAGCATGAACAACACTTCAAAAGAGAGAGAAATTAAGAAATTGACAACAGTTGAGGACCGGATTTGCATGGAGCCGGTCCCCCATCCAAAGGCTTTGTATTATGGTTTCTCCCATCAAGAGAGACATTTTACATTACAATTCTTTGTGTTCCTTCAATACTAGCTAGTGCAATGAAGATGGAAACTTCATGCACTAAGAAAAACACTTATCAAACACAACATCAATTCCCTCACAGTCTCAGACTCAAGACCTCCCACACCTTCGAAGATGGTTAGAGCTAGCGGGGTATGAGAGTAGATTGAAAGGAAGAAGGAGTATTCTTACGAGAAAGATGTACATCTCCTCACATAAACACTCATATTAGCATAGCTTAGATTAGTAATTAGCATGTTAGAGGATATGAACATGCATTGAAGCTTGGCTCTTGGTTGGATTTGCATCACAAAGCCAAAAGTTGTTGGTGTAGGCCTCCCTTCTTAGAATCTTGGAGTAGGTGATAAGCTTTCGATTAAATCTTGATAAGGAGAGAGAGTCTTCTTTTCTTCACACATGAGATTGTGTGAGTGTGTGTGTGATAATTCCTTGCAAAAAGAAGCCCCCTCTCTCTCTTGGTCGACCCCTCTTGCTATTTGCTCATCCTTACACCTCATTGGACCTCCCCAAGCCTAGCCAATAAATTAAGCAGCATAAGTGATAGTCTTCTGACATGTGTCCCCCTTTCCCCTTTTGTGAGAGCTTTAGGTAATTACTTAATTCAACTAAAATCTCATTGGACCCCTTTGCCTCATGGCCAATAGGAATCAAGGAAGCCATTGGGCTACTGAATGCTCATTGGACCCCCCTTGGGAGACTGTCCAATAGTCTTCTAGAGAGCTTAATTCGTATTGGTTCTTTTATTAAGTGTTTTTAAATTAATTAAACTAGATTTACTCTAGCTTAATTCTCATTGGTCCACCTCCAAGGCCATCCAATAGGAATTGGGTACACCTTGTGGGCATCTAGGCTAGGGAGCTTACATGTGTCCCTTATTCCCTTTGTGTTAAGGGAGCTTGTGTGTGTGTGTGTGTGTGTGTGTGTGTGTGTGTGTGTTTCTCTCTCATCTCCTACTTCTAGGGCTCGCCCCCTCCAATGTAGGGATGGTTGAAGACTTTTGGGACACACACAAAGCATCCAATTTCCCCAAGCTTTTGGCCTTTGCACAGAACCTTTGAATTTTGGAACCTTAGCATTTTGGAAGTCTTAATGGGCTGAACCTTAGGGTCTTTTAAGCCCATTGGAGCACATTGATCTTTTGCAGATGGCCCCCCTTTTGGATCTCTATTTTCCCTCCTTTGGATCCCTACTATGGCCGGTCTGCTAGCTTAACCAATATTCTAGCTTTTTCTCCCCCGGCACTTCCCCATATTAAATGATCAGTTTAACATGAGAAAATCATTTAGGAGAATTAGATATTGATTATTATGAAAATGGGATGGTTTTCACGATCTTAGACACACTCCAGATGCATCCAAGGGAGTGTAAACAAGTCAAACACTAGAGGGGTAAGACGTAAAAATGCTGGGCGTTTCTCAAGGAGAAGGGCATCATACCGTAGACATGGGCAACCTTTGAAGATGTATTCAAAAAGGAAATTATATCCATA